>NC_053134.1:13197079-13564579 GCF_010015445.1 Perca fluviatilis
ACAAACTGCTACCGTCTCGCTTGTCAGAACATTAGCAGGAGACACAATCCTATTGATCTGTGTTTGTATGTGCCAGTGTAACCCCCAATTCACTTTCAAGACAGCCTCTCTCCCCATTCTTTCTATTTACACATTACATCACGTCCAGACAAACAGAGTCACACCCAATGTTTCTGTTACAGTCTATGGTCTCTATGCCCATCGCTCTCCTTCTTCCTGTTTAGCCATTAGTTATTATGCCAATCTGAGACCCACACACACTCCATGGAGGAAGCAGTTGGTAAAAGGTCAGGCTGTGTAGTGTGTTGACAGCATCATTAGTCAGAAGTCAGACAAAGCGTCAGACAGCCAAACCCCCCAAGCTGTTTGGACCAGATAGACCTCTATTATTTTTCCCACAATGCTCCTGTCACATCACTGTGGGTATCAAGAGTCAGATTTGGGGTCAGTCAGTCAGGGGTGAGACATTTCAATCCCCTAAACCTGTTTCCTACCCAGGTCCATCATAAACTACAGCATGTGAAGAAACCATCAGAACAAGTACAGGATTTACTAATGTAAAACTTTTCACACAATAGCTGTGATTTTTTATACAACTCATATTCAAATTACACTCAGGTAATGATTCTAGTATTTTTTAAATGCCCTAACCCCTAACTCTAACCTTAAGCAAGTAAGGTTAAGCTGAAACCCAACTGCAAGCTGCAAAGTATTTGCCAATATTCTTACATTAGTCTACAAACACAGCTTTCATTTGGTAATATTAGGCTGTGTCCACTGGGAGCCTGTATTTATACTGCTGTTTTATGGTTGTCTTTTTTTAAAATTAAGACAACAGTGTTTTGTGCCATCCCAGCAGCACTGAGAACAAAGAATTGTATGATAGTAAGAGTGCTACTCTATAAAGGCAACACTAGAGTTGTAGAGAGTGGAGAGTTGCGAAGAATGAGAAAAAGGTCTCTAAGCCAATAATACCCATCTGTACTGTTGTAGTGTCCTAGAGCCAGATGCTGAAGTACCATTTCACTACAGTCAGCTACAATAATAATGACTAACCATGTATGTGTAGTTAATTTAGTTCAGATCTATGAATCCACATACAGTACATGGTACTGTAACATTTTGGACATTGAATCACTAGATCGTATACAAATTTGAATGTCACTGTCAGGTTGCACTTTTCCATGTGCCACATGTGCTGGTATGCCTTGTGTTTCTACAATACTCCTCAAACTGTACCTGGACCAGTTTAATTACAAAACATTCCTGTACATGCTTTGTACAGTACAAACTTAAACACCATCTACTTTCAGAAGCAGGAAGTAGACGGAAATAAAGAGTTCCCTTCAGGAATGACAACAGCAAAGCTCTCTAGAAACAACAGCATGAAGGCATGAAGGAGAGAGAGAGAGAGAGAGAGAGAGAGAGAGAGAGAGAGAGATGTTAGTCTCAAGTGACCTTTAACCTTGCCCTTACCCGCTCAATACCCCCAGAACCAAGTTTAGCACAAAGAAGGATCCGATGATGATTAAGGTGACAAAATATATCCAGGGCCACATGTACCCTACTGCATCATTCACCTAGGTGGAGAGATGGAGGAGTGGAGGAGTGGGACCAAAGAGAGGAGACAGAAAGGATGGATGGATGGATGGATGAATGGATGGATGGATGGAAGGATAATGGGAGGTGGATGGAAAGTAAAGATGGAGGGAGGAAAAGAAAGGCAAGTAGAGAGGACATTTATTGAGAGGGTAGGGATGAAAGCAAGAAAAGAGCAAAAAGGAATGTTAGGAGGGAAGGGAGGAGTGGAAGAGGGAAGGGGTAAGATCCTTAGTGAAAGTTCCCAACAGATGGAACCGTTTGCTTCTGCAGGATCCCTGCAGAGATTATGGTGCATTCATAGTATTTGTCAGAGTCACTTAGTGGGCCACATGGCAACGTATCTGACCGGCTGTATTTAACTTGGATCTGAACAAATAGGGATGTATCGGTTGAGCACATGTAAGGGAGGGTTACAAGTTTAAGAACAGTTTAATTTACTTCAGTTAACACTCAAATCAGTTCATTTACAGCATTATCACTGTGGAGAGAGGGTATTTTAGTTAAACACTTCAAAAGACTGTGCAGCAAGACTCCCATGGATTGGACATAATTACTGCCCTCGTGACAAATTACTCTCTCTCTCAATGTCATTACTCTTTCACAAAAGATGTAATTTATAAATAAAAAGCCATTAACAATTTAGTCTTAGTTTTATTGTTGTTGTTGTTACGTTTAAATTTTGAATGTCATTTTGAGCTGTAACTCATTATTATCATTACTAGTATTACTAGTATTATCATTGTTGTTATGGTTGTTATAATTATCATCTGTTTTTTAACTCTGATGATCAAATTATGTATATCTGGTAACTGTATTGCTTTTATGAGCACTTACAAAAATTGATGTTCCTTCAGTGCAGCCTTCCATCCTATAATTTCCATTTTGAATGCCATGTTTCCTCTAGACGTCAGTCTGTCCTCAGAATAACCTTTTTTGCCTGTTGTGTTTTCCCTGTTGTGCAAGTTTTTTTTAGGTTCCACCTCCACGGCTGGCCTAAAGGGGTGAATTATTAATACCCCAGTGTGTCCCTACAGGCCGGGTGGTGCTTGTACTAAAACAGCGTGACTTGGCCGAGTGAGGTAAAACAGCACCCCAGCTCGCCTGCTGGAGAGGCATTTATTCTCTCTATACAAACAGGCTGCACATACACAAACAATGTAAGCAGATGCAAGCTAATGTGCACATGAGACAAACATGTACAGTATGTCAACCAACACACATGTCAGATCTTTAAATGCAGTCAGATGTTTAAGAAGGAAGAGGGTCTCTTCAAACTGAGCCTGGACTGAACAAAAACAACTAACTTCACTAAAAGAAAGACAGAATGACAAAAGAAAGATGCTTGTGTATGTAATTCAACATGTGCTGGTCTAAAGAAGAGAGTCCAGCAAGTCTAGATGCTCTGTGTGTGTGTGTGTGTGTGTGTGTGTGTGTGTGTGTGTGTGTGTGTGTGTGTGCGTGTGTTTTTCTCTCAGGCTTGTGACAAAGAACTGATTGAGATTTAGCTCAGTTCAGTCATCGCCAGTGCGTCTTTCCTCGACTGTAGAGAACTATGAACTTTACAGAATGTCTAGCTCTATTCTTACTGGTGAACTGCTGCCGTGAAACTGGCGCTTAAATAGTAGCTTACTTTCAGCCATTAGCCAAGGTTTGTCCTGTAACTTTTGCCTTAATCCCATAATGTGTGTAGTAAGATCCTTAATTGCGATGGTGATGATAGGGATTACGATGTTAAAGGCTGAAGCATGTTCCATTTACAGGAGGGGATTCTGGATTTACACAGCTTCAAAACTATTCAAATTAACTTAACTAAAACAGACTCAAAGCAAAATGCTATAAGATGTATAGTGCAGTTTATGTAAAGTTATATTTAAGAGAAGATGCATTTCTATATCAAAAATCTGTGTTTACTTATACAGACACTTGCATGTAAAGTGAACTTGCCCTAATAATAACAATAATAATAACGACAACAATAATACTATGAATATGCCCAATATTGTGCTTTTATAATGGCAAACCATGTTTTTATTCCATTCCATTCCACTCTGCAATGGTTCACCGGATCCTTAAAAATCAACCATAAGTTGCACTTTAAATGTCTGGTCCAGAGAGTCTTGTTGCATGGCCATTTATCACATCCAAAACACTATGTACTGTACAGCCACATCACAAACAACACACGCAGACACACAGACACACACACACACACACACACACACACACACAGACATTTGTACACACATGACAACAGGACAACCTCTTACCCGCTCAACACCCCCAGAACGAGATTGAGAACGAAAAAGGAGCCGAAGATGACGAGAGAGACAAAATAGACCCATGGCAGCTCATAGCCCATAGCATCCTGCATCTGAGAGAGACAAGAGACATAGGAGAGAAGGAGACAGAGAAAAGAGGGGGGTTAACAGGGAGAAGGTTGGAGGGGTGGAGGATAGAGGACAGATAAGGGGGGTGCAAAGAAGAGAGGGAGGAGGACAATGGGGAAGAAAGAAGACGTGGGAGAAAGAGGAAGAGGTTTGAGAAGGTTGACATAGAAATAATGAAGGGGGCAGTAAAGGGTCAAGGGCAGAAAGTGTGTTAGAGAGGGAAATAAAGAAGGAAAACAAGAAAAGAGCAGTGCATATTTGAAAGAGCAGTAGAAAGACCTGGCGAAACAAGAGTGGCAGTATTGTATGATTAAGTGTGTGTATAAACCCTTTTGTCTGCCTGTTGGAGAGCAGGTGCTTGACAATCCACAATTAAGAACACACTAAACAACACGTAACTGCTTTTGTCACCTCAATGGCAAACCTCTTATATAAAACAATGTTTACACAGTTACAATCCCTGAAGAAAACGTTTCTTGTAAAGGTGGATGGGCCTTCATGGGAATCAGTTTAAATGCTGTGACTCTACATTGACCATATAAACCAATCATATTCTGTTATAGAGAATTTATCGCATGTGACACTCAAAAATCCTAGTGAAATAAATAAGGATGACGATTTCCATTTGCAGGGAAATATTCCACACACTCATCTGGATATTGTATTAAGGACTTCTTGAGACAGATCGTTATTAGGGCTAATGTAAATGGTAGATGGTGTAGACAAGGTTAAGTCTGAGCAGTTTAGCATCAATAATTGGATATTAACAGAAATGTCAGATAATTATTCTGATGGATCTGTCATTAATCTATAGCATATTCCCGAAAATGTGACATAATGAAAACTATGAAAATGCATGGCCCAAACTGAATGAAAGGCTTGGCGTTGTCAAAATGTTTTTCCATAATCATTTGTACTCCAAACAAATAGGTCCTGTTCATCATAAAGAGATCTGGCTGCACAACAAAATAAGTGAAGTGTACGATTTAACTGATGTGTGTACATGTGAGTGTGCAGGAGGTTGCAGCAGACAGGGTAGTTGCAGGAGGGGTGTAGAGCCAGTAAGCTCTCTGCTCCATGTGCATACATGCACTCAGAGACAAACAACATTTGCACGCACACACACACACACACACACACACACACACACACACACACACACACACACACACACACACACACACACACACACACACACACACACACACACACACACACCTGCTTGTATGTACAGTAAGATCCCACACTCACCCAAGACTGACCAATTCTTCAATTTTGCCACCAAACAGATTAGGTTAGCTAAAAACATCAATTTCTTTTTTGCATCAATCAAACTTCTTTACCAGTGTAACGGTTCATTCCATTACTTTTGTATTCCTTAAACATTTACTAATCTAATAATTCATTCAATATTCCAATATTGCTTGATAGCTAGCCCAGTGTGTGCTCTCATGTATTATTCTAGTCACAGAGTTCAAAATCTGTTTCTCTGAAAGCTAAATCACTGGCGATCTTTTAAAAACCGAGAATGTAATTTACCCCTTCTAACAAACTCTAACAAAAAACAAACTAACAAAAAGAAAATACTGGATCTCATTGGTAGATTGACAATATGAACAAAATGTTTTGTTATCAGGTATATATATATTATACTTATTTTTAAACTTTCTTACAACAAAAAAGGCACAAAAGAAAGGAAATATGTCACTTCTTGCTGCCATCTTTTTTGGATTAGGAAATATAGTGAAAACTCTAGATACAGGATACAAATATTTTCATTTGTGGAGTGGACTGATTATTTTTTCATCGACATTGACAGATTAGTCTTATGATCCTGGAAAATAAATACGATCATAAATGCGTTAAGTGTTGTTCAACGACCTCCTGAGATCACATCATCATTTCAATTCCAGAGAAATGGATACTTAGCTCTGTGACCTAAATACGATGATAATACATTAGAAGCACAAATTGTGGCTATTAGATACATGTAAATTAGCACAATTTCATTGTATTGTAGCAGTTAATGCAGACATGCAGTTGAAAAGTGATGTTTTGAAAATCCCAAGAACCGGCACTCATCTGTACCACATGAGTGCTTTGCAGTGGTGAGACAGACCGCAGTGTGCACTCATATTAAGGACCTTCCAGTAACTGCCACAGCCCTGTTGAGTAACAGCTGACTCTATGCCATGAGTCTCATCATGGCAAAGTAACACACAGCAGTAGAGTAATGGCAACAACTGTGATTGATGTTTGAGAAAACACACATACAAGCTAAAACACACATACAAGCTTATGTAATCTTAGGTGGGGCTTCATGATTTTTGATCCCTTATCACCTAGAACTGGACAGGGGTGCTGCATGCTTCTGGTCATTTACTGAGAAAGGGATAGTTTTTGTGTGTTTATATGCCTCGGTGGCTGTATGTTTGTGTGTGTGTGTGTGTGTGTGTGTGTGTGTGTGTGTGTGTGTGTGTGTGTGTGTGTGTTTTCACTTGACACTTGAATCAAGCATCGGGATTCTAAACACGTTCCAAATGAATCGGTGCCTTCAATGACACAGTGTACTGTCTGCATCGATTCAGCCGATACAGTCTTTCTTTGAATAATCTTTGTGTGCATACCTGCCTTTCTGAGAGAAGTGTTTGTGTTATTGCTTAATATTCTTTTTTTCAAAAGCACTCATGTGGCACTGATGTTACAGATACAGTACAGTGGCTACACACACCGAGCAGTATGGCACTCACTCCACACATACACACATAAAGACAATGTTGTGGTGTCCGGCTCACCCAGTACAGCACGTCTGTCCAGCCCTCCATGGTTATACACTGGAACACCGTCAACATGGCAAAGGCAAAGTTGTCAAAGTTGGTGATGCCATCGTTTGGGCCCTCCCATCCCACTCTGCACTCTGTTCCGTTGTATTTACAGTGTCGACCGTAAGCTCCGTCAGGTGCACACGGTGCCGGCTTTTCCTCCGCAATGGTGCCTGTAACAATAGAAATAGCAATAAAGAGATGTTGTTAAACTGTATCCTTCCTATCTAAAAACTGGTACAAACGGATATAAAATAATTAATGTATTACCTTGTTTGTATAAAGTGTTACCTTTAGCTTCTTGCTGGTCGTTAGAGGCGAACACAACAGAACTAAGTTGTGATGGGATGTTTCTTACTCAT
The DNA here is from genome assembly GCF_010015445.1 of Perca fluviatilis. Taxonomy (NCBI): domain Eukaryota; kingdom Metazoa; phylum Chordata; class Actinopteri; order Perciformes; family Percidae; genus Perca; species Perca fluviatilis. Next base: position 13,204,253 of record NC_053134.1, read on the forward strand.
ATGTTACTTGAGAGTTGTAATTTGCATCCACCCTCGTATTTTATTATTTAATGCACACAGGCTTTGTACCTTTGACTTTTTTTAAAAGATGTCTTCTAACATAGTTGCATCTTTTATACAGATGATTCAACCGTGGTAGTTTCGTGCCCATCCAATCTTTGGAAGTGGCCCAACTGTAAGTCACCTTACACTAACTATGCAGAAAATGACTGGGACTCTTATAGTACTAAAATAACTACTACTACATTTTCAGTACATCTAAGAAATGTCTACATCTAAAAGAAAAATCAATGTGAAAAAGTGTTTTGCTATTACTGTAAGAATAAAAACAAGCTCTCGAGGGTGATGTACTGTATATTCCACCAGCACTTACCCAGTGCAAAGCTAATGCCTCTCATGGGACCTATAACATCACCATAACAATACTTAGGTCCATTCATACCTAAGAGTCTTTACTAATACCTGTTTCAATTATTTATGGCAGCTGCTGTTTCAATTATTGCCCAAATTATTCATACCAGAAACATAAATGATGGTTTAAATAATTAATGGAGGTTATCATTTAAACTGTTTAAGGTACAGTATGTGCTCTATTTTTTCCCTGCTCCGTTGGCTGATAGGTGATGTCTTACTGACTGTTAAAGATTTATGCTGTTTTATTTCAGTTGAAAAGGTTTGTGTGGTACATTATTCACCTGTGTGTCTATCTCTGGAGCTGAAGTGTGAATATACAGTGCCTTGCGAAAGTATTCGGCCCCCTTGAACTTTTCGACCTTTTGCCACATTTCAGGCCTCAAACATAAAGATATAAAACTGTAATTTTTTGTGAAGAATCAACAACAAGTGGGACACAATCATGAATTGGAACGAAATTTATTGGATATTTCAAACCTTTTAAACAAATAAAAAACTGAAATATTGGGCGTGCAAAATTATTCAGCCCCCAAAAAGGCACCTTTTTTTGGGGGTAAAAAAGGTAAAGTAACTTGGGGTATGTCACTATCAGTTTTTTTCCCAGTCGCATGTTCAAAGTTTGCCCATTCCTCCTTCCCAAAACAGCTCGAGCTCAGTGAGGTTGGATGGAGAGCGTTTGTGAACAGCAGTTTTCAGTTCTTTCCACAGATTCTCGATTGGATTCAGGTCTGGACTTTGACTTGGCCATTCTAACACCTGGATATGTTTATTTGTGAACCATTCCATTGTAGATTTTGCTTTATGTTTTGGATCATTGTCTTGTTGGAAGACAAATCTCCGTCCCAGTCTCAGGTCTTTTGCAGACTCCATCAGGTTTTCTTCCAGAATGGTCCTGTATTTGGCTCCATCCATCTTCCCATCAATTTTAACCATCTTCCCTGTCCCTTCTGAAGAAAAGCAGGCCCAAACCATGATGCCTGCCACCACCATGTTTGACAGTGGGGATGGTGCGTTCAGGGTGATGAGCTGTGTTGCTTTTACACCAAACATAACGTTTTGCATTGTTGCCAAAAGTTCGATTTTGGTTTCATCTGACCACAGCACCTTCTTCCACATGTTTGGTGTGTCTCCCAGGTGGCTTTTGGCAAACTTTAAACGACACTTTTATGGATATCTTTAAGAAATGGCTTTCTTCTTGCCACTCTTCCATAAAGGCCAGATTTGTGCAGTATACGACTGATTGTTGTCCTATGGACAGAGTCTCCCAGCTCAGCTGTAGATCTCTGCAGTTCATCCAGAGTGATCATGGGCCTCTTGGCTGCATCTCTGATCAGTCTTCTCATTGTATGAGCTGAAAGTTTAGAGGGACGGCCGGGTCTTCGTAGATTTGTAGTGGTCTGATACTCCTTCCATTTCAATATTATCGCTTGCACAGTGCTCCTTGGGATGTTTAAAGCTTGGGAAATCTTTTTGTATCCAAATCCGGCTTTAAACTTCTCCACAACAGTATCTCGGACCTGCCTGGTGTGTTCCTTGTTCTTCATGATGCTCTCTGCGCTTTACACGGACCTCTGAGACTATCACAGAGCAGGTGCATTTATACGGAGACTTGATTACACACAGCTGGATTCTATTTATCATCATTAGTCATTTAGGTCAACATTGGATCATTCAGAGATCCTCACTGAACTTCTGGAGAGAGTTTGCTGCACTGAAAGTAAAGGGGCTGAATAATTTTGCACGCCCACTTTTTCAGTTTTTTATTTGTTAAAAAAGTTTGAAATAGCCAATGAATTTTGTTCCACTTCATAATTGGGACCCACTTGTTGTTGATTCTTCACAAAAAATTACAGTTTTATATCTTTATGTTTGAGGCCTGAAATGTGGCAAAAGGTCGAAACGTTCAAGGGGGCCGAATACTTTCGCAAGGCACTGTATGCCTACTCAAGCATGCTTTCACACACAGTTGAATACATGATTCAACATGTATCTCAGCATTGAGTAAACAGGTGTATGTGTTTGATCATGCAAGTTTGTATTTGCATCTATGCATCACTGGACACTAGTCCAGATATTCTCTCTCTCTCCCCGTATGTCTCTTTCTTGTGTGAGTATGCGTGTGTGTACCTGTATTCTGGTGAGTGCAGGTTTTGTGCATCTTGCCCATGAAGAGCTCCAGGCCGATGATGGCATAGATGATGATGACGAAGAGGACAAGCAGGGCGATATGGAGCAGAGGAACCATGGCTTTGATTATGGAGTTCAACACTACCTGTAAACCTGCGGCACACACACAGAGAAACTGCTGAGGACATTACGGTTGGACAAAAAAAAAAAGAGAGCAGTTAATGATGAAAGCCTTTTTCTCATATAAAAGCGTTTGTAGTGCATCATATAGCAGAGTAGTTGAAGTTAATCACCATGTAAGCACTCAAACTGACTCCTATTATTGTTATAAAGCCTACATTTTCCCTTTTGCATGTGATCACCCACTCAGAGAGAGAGCCTTCAATGAGTTTCTAAGAAAGAATACAAAACATGATACTTGTTCGATACAACTTCACAGTTAATTTACTGAATGCTTTGATGGACAAAGGCTTAGGATACTGCATACTAATATTTCACAAAAACAGTGACAGGATACATTCTGTTGAGGAGGCTTATTAGTATGAAAGACATTCAAATGTAAATCTTTTGGCCATGTTTAGTAATCAGATCAAATCAAATAAATCCACATGTATCCTACAAAGACTAAATGTGGGTTTATTTGATTAATTTGTAAAAAAAAAAAATTTAAGACATGCTTATATAAATACACACCTTATCAGATCACGTTGATGACAACAGTTCAGCTTATTTTTTACTTGTTCATTTTTGCATGCAGCTCTAATGACTTGATCTATTAATGATCTATTGATCCAAAACTACAGTACCTATGAACTGGGAATTTTGCATGCTATTACACCTTTGAAAGAAAACAAAGGCCTACATTCTTATGTAGTTAGTACATCGTCCAGCTTAGTCACTAACACAGACAGGCTGACAGACAACTCATCTATTGCTCGTACTGTCTGAGTATCTGACAAGAGGACTCTTTGTGTGCGCATGTGTATGTGTGTGCATTTACACGTCACTGTGTGTGGCATCAGGCAGCAATATCAGCTCCAATCTGTGGTTCATTCCGCCCCTACCTCACCCAATAACCATTCACACCTGATCCTCAGAGCATCTCTTTCTTTTCTGTCTTTCTTTCATCCACAGCTCTTAGTACTTACTGGGTACTCCAGAGACCAGTCTGAGGGGTCTGAGTACTCTAAACGCCCTTAGAGCCTTGACATCGAAGCCCGCTGCCTTCCCTCCAATAGGAGTGGCACCGTCCCCCTTGGTGGCCTGCTCTAAGATGGCACTGAATAACCTGCAAGACAGAAAGTAATGACTTCAATAAAAATCAGCATCAGCATGACATCCCATTTCCACATACTAGAGAATATATGAGAGAGGAAAACAATAAAAAGGATACAGACATACAGGGATATATTATAGAGTGATGATTATCTGCAGTTGTCATTATGGCCTTACTTTCCTGCGTGCCACTGTTGTCAATACTAAACTAAACCAGCTACATCATCTTTATAATAAGTTAAAGTAGGCCTGTCGCGATAGTCAATAAATCAATTAATTGCATGATAAATAAAAATGAGCTTGATAATTTTTCTGGTCGCGATAATTTCCATTTGCATGCTTGTTTGTTTTCCTCTGCCGCCACGGTATCAGAAATATGGCAGACGCACAACAGGGTTTCCGCTATGTACACCGCGCACCGCCGCTCCTTCAGCTGCTTATGAAAAGAAATAAAGTCGTAATTACACGACTCTACAGAGCCGTGTGCTCTACTGAACTCAAGCGAACTGTCATCCGCTCTCTTTCCCCTTAGGGTGAGCAACTGGAACAGTGACAGGACGTCATCACTCGCCTCGTTTATTGGGAAATAGCATTGTGGACACTGAATTAAGATGAATTTACTGTTTATCCGACCCCAGATGAGACAAGAAACGCTGCGGTGACGGTCCCTCTGCCTTTGACTCCCCGCTGCAGGAGACGCTGTATTCCTGCGACACGCTGTATTAACGTTACTGTTTTAAAACCGTTTTCCAGGTTAGTGGGGGTGCATACCGCTCAAAACCAACATGAAAAACATAGCTAGTAATGTTCACTCAGCGTTTTGTTTAATGGTTAAAATGTGTGTAAAATGAGTGGTGACGTTAAATCACCGGTTTCAGGTAACAGCACCCTATGGACTACGGTACCGTCTATTTGCTGGATGGTTTCAAAAACGGTTGGTAGCTAACATATGCAGATAAGCCTGTTGACAGCGACGTTATTGTTCATATTTTGGCACAATTGTTCTGACCATAGTAGAGGTCATAGTGACTGAAAGTGTGATGTGAGATGCTAAAAAGAAACTACACACTGTTTTCAGGTAACGTTAACGTTTGGTTTTTATTCCAGTGCATTTTTTGTTAACAGAGACTGAGAGTCCATTTTATTTATTGTTTTTGGTTGTTTTGTTCATTTATTGTGGATATTTAAAATGTCTTCCAGTTCCAGTGTTAAATATTCTTTAGAAATAAAAATGTATTGATCTTTGAAAAGGTGTACCTGCATTATTATAACATTATCATTATACTGTATTAGATGAAAATGGTCTCTCAATGACAATATTATCGTTTATCGCAATAATTTTTGGGACAATTTATCATCCAGCAAAATTTGTTATCGTGACAGGCCTAATTTAAAGTGGTGTAAATTTAGACATTAACCTAGTTTAGGACCTACATTATAAAGCAAAGGAAATTATGAAGACATCTGCAGCAAATAAAAACATGTTAATTAGTTAGTTCTCCAACAATAGAAAGTGTTTCCTCTGTTCCCTCTGTCTTTCACAGATAAGGAAATGTGAGACACTCGGCTTTAATGATTTGACAGTCAGCTCAACAGGTCTTTATTGAAGAGGGGCGTCTCCAAATTGTGTTTATAAGTGAGTGTGTGCTCATAGCACTGTCAGATTCACTATAACACACATTTACATTTTACCATGTGATGCCACATATAGTATATATTAAGTATATCTAGTACTTAAAGCTTTTTGTTAGCTATTAGCTTCGATGATTTTTTTTTACAGGTAAGAGTGGCCCCCAAGTTTCCATTTATGTACACTACTTGGCCAAATGTATGTGGACACTTTTTCCATATGCATTTGTGTCTGGTCTGGGGTTTTTCATGGTTTGGGCTATAGGCCCCTTAGTTCCAATTACTGTATGCTACTACATACAATAATATTTCAGACCAGTGGTTTTCAACCTGGGGTTGGATGGTTCAGGAATGAGATGTCCAGAAATCACATAGAATTTTCAGGTGTCCACACACTTTTGACCATATAGTATACCGTAGACAAATAATCGTAAATTAAAGGGCTAAACATGTTTTATGCTGTTTCCTTATGTTGGCTATGATCCCCTTCGAAATTATTTACAGACGCCTCTTTGGATGTTATTGGATCACAAGCTTGAATTTACAGTAAGTACGTCCAGCTGAGCTTATCACTCTCTCTCCTCTCTCTGAGATCCTTTAGAAATCACCACACAATACCATTTTTTAAGCTAGCGTGGCTCAAAGGCCAGTTAGTGGCGCGTTAGTCATGGAGAATTATCAATTAGCACAGTTGAAATGGCCACTTGAAAATATTTCGCCCTCTCTCTTCCACTCACTCTCTCTCTCGGCCTCTCTATTTCACACTACCTCCCTCTCAATTTGATTTACTCGCTCTCTTTCTCTCTCCTTTGAAACAGAGTATGAAAAGCACGTCAAGGATCCACAGTTTTGCACCACCAGCATTTCGCCCAGCATTGCTGTGGTGGGGTGTTAAATGATAATTAGAGCCTTTGAGTGTAGCACCACATAATGGCTTGTGTACATCCACAGCTAAAGATAGCAAAAGCTGTGTACATTCATAAAGATAACAGGGGTTTTGTGGTTTCATAGTAGTCAAAACACCACAATACTACTGAATTTATTTTTGGAATGATTATAAATTCACAATAGGCCTGCAACTAATTATGTTCATTATCAATTCATCTTTTGATTTTTTAATAACCTATTTCTAGTTTAAAGGTTCTCATAGCCCAAGGTGATGTCTTTAAATTACTCTTTTTGCCTGTCTAAATCCAAAGCCTAAAGATATTCAATTTACAATTATATAAAACACACAAATGCATGACATCCTCAAATTATAAAGGCTGGAACCATGTTAACCAGTGAGTTTTGCTCGATATATGATTTTGTTCTTGGCAATTGGCTAATCAATTAATCAAAAAAAGGTTTCAGCGCTAATCTTAAATATGTGAAAACTGTATTTTTTTGTGATGATCCTACAGCTATTTGTACCATCAGAAACCTGTACCTATTCATTTTGTACAAGCACGCTCGCACGCACGCACGACACACACACACACACACACACACACACACACACACAGCCTGTTAAGGCTGTTAAGTATGTGTCAGTAAGAGCGTAGACTCTAGCATCTGTGTGTATGTGCAAGTGTACATGTGTGTGTGCATGTATGCGTGCATGTGTGTTTGAGAGAGTGTGCCTCCAAGGCTGCTCCGCACCAGGTACAAGCTCTTTCACCCATATGGTGAACATTCCAGAGGGAGCGAACTCTGTCACTTCTCATCTATACAAACACACACACACACACACACATACACACACACACACACACACACACACACACACACAGAGCCACAGGCAGGCTGGCAGTTAGGCACACACAGGCACGGAGACAATCACTCATTCATGCACAAACACAGATAGAGTGCTGTCACTGTCACATTTTCTGGATCTGTGTGTCCTCTTCAAGTATGTGAAATGGAGGGAGTGTGTGTGTATTAGTGTTTCACGACTTTGCAAATGTTCTTTTTCCATTCTGTGTCTTTTCCATGATAAATTCTTATTTCTAAATGACAAAATGGGTCAAAGTCTTGTTCACACTGTAATCTGAGCCTTTTCTAGTTTGCTTGGAATGGTGAGGTTTAGGCACGTAAAACTGCTTGAATTAAGTTATGGAAAAGTTTGTGACTATGGATTCACTTTCGTGATTCTTTTCATAAAGAAAACTGAACGTGAACTCTGGCCTCTGTCTTTCAACAAAACAGGTAATGCTGCCTTAATTCTTATTTGCACAACAGCAAGATGTCACTTGTCATAAAACCCTCCACATTGGTAATTGTAAGCCTTTTGATCAAATGACCAATGCTGTAATTTCTCTGGTGAGTGCAGTGCAGTCTCCATTATCATGCCTTCACAATGTTTTTACTGGATTTCATCTCATGTGTTAGTGACCAAGTCAAAATCTGAAACAGTTACCGTGTCAAAAGGGAAAGGAAAATTGGTCACTTTGGTCACAGAAGAGTAAGTATGCTTATTTTGCCCATGTGAAAGATGCTTAATCTCCAAACATAGCAAGCACCAACCCTCCTAGAGCAAGACACTGACTGAACCCTGTCAATTCCAGAGTTGCTGCAGGTATCTGACCTTCTGACCTTATTTTGTCAGGGTTGCGGGGTAGAAGACAATTTCCTCAAAGAGATAAATACAGTAAAATAGCACATTAAGGGCCCTACCTTGCACTCAGCGCAATTCACTTTGTACACCGACGCATGTATCATTCCTATTTTGCACCCGACGCACAGCGGACTTTTCCCTCCACAGACGCACGTCGGTAAATTAGGGAATGTATTTGCGTTCCTGGGGGCGGTTCAGTGAAAATAGGGTGTGTTCCGGCGCAAACGTTACTTGGTGCTATTCTACAGTTTCAGAAAACAATTTCGCCACTGACCAGGAAAAACCTGGTCTAAAGTCAGTGGCGCTAGTCTAAAGTCAGTAGCGCGTTATTCAGATGCTATTTTAGGGGCGCATGCTTGGCCATAATGTAGCGTGTGCACAACGCGCATACACTTCTCTCATCTAAATGGATGCAGCAGTTCCCATTTTTGCAAACCATACATAATTACAAAGAAAAATATTACTGAAAATGCGCTTCAGGTGTTTGGATAGATCAGGAGGCACTTTACAGTACAATCCTTATAAATTCGCAGCATTCTTTGTGGCTTGTTGTGATTTACACAACATTTCCATGAATCATGGATGTGTTGATGACATAAATGAGGAAATATTAGAGGACTTAAGGAGACGTGACGTTGAACTACGGCGGGATTTTGTCCGGGAGTAATGCGCGATGTGCTCCTGGTGGAGCGGGTGGACAGAGATGGAGTGGGGGGAGGAGGAAGCGGCACAACAGGTGCAGGTGGTGCGTTTGGAGGCCCACGCTCCATGGCTGTAGCAATCCTCTCCAGACTTGAGGAGATGCGCCCGAGAGGCCGCAGCAACATCGCCACCCGGCCAAGACGGGCATTTATTACTTTGCCGCATCTCGCATCGGCAGCTCCCGCTGGTGTGCGCCAGGCAAATCCGCCGTCATAATAGCAATCTGCCATGGAACAAGCGCGCCTGCTCTTAAAGGGAATGTGAGATGACGCTCTGATTGGTTTATTGCACGTTACTCCCAAACCACACCTAGCTACTTCAGACCAACCCATTTTAGATTTGCGTCGGGCTCAAGAGTCATTTATCCCGCCGGTATAATAGCAACAGCGCCCAAGATCCGCCCACAAAGCTACTTGCGTTTTGCGTTTCATACTTGCGTTTCAGATGGTTAAAATAGGGCCCTTAATGATGCTGCGTCATAATAAAAGCGAGAGAGACAGAGAGAGAGAGAGTAAGAGAGGCAGACAGAGAGTGTAGATAATAGCACAAGAGTGGTAAAGGTTGTGTTAATGCCAGGGGCACTGGCACCATGATGCCAGTGATGTGTGTGTGTGTGTGTGTGTGTGTGTGTGTGTGTGTGTGTGTGTGTGTGTGTGTGTGTGTGTTGGGGCATTCACAGAGCCTTCCTTCAGGCTGTTGGTTGCTTTCTTCATGCAGTCTCTCTCTCTTGTGCACTTGCACAAACACGCACACACACATGGTCAATTAGACCATTTTTATGGCATTAATGTAACTGTCAGGTCCACTGGCTAATGTGCCATTACCCCAACACAACATTGTACACACTGCACAGCTGGCAGGCAGGCAGTGCACGCACGCACACACACACACACACACACACACACACACACACACACACACACACACACAAACACACACACACACACACACACACACACACACACACACACACACAGGCACAGAGGGTTTAGCAGATGGGCTAGGTTGCTGAGTTGCAGATAAAGGAAAACAGAGCAAAGCTTTGCTATCAGCATCTAACAAGCTAATCAGTTTAGGCTTCACCAATACACTGTAGGCCAAAGTTTACTGCGGCTTTAATTCAGATTCACTGTGAAGGAAGATTGTTTTATGGCAATACTTTTCAAAGTTGTTGAGTATTTTAATAGCATTGCCATATATTAATACTACATGTACTGAGAGATAAGCATTATTCCCGTAGACAAACAAGACCACATCTTTCCTCTATCAGCCTCTCTGAAAATTGTATTGTGTGCCAGCAAATTGTATTTTGGAAATCTGTTGAATTACTAGTAAAGGTACAATTGTAAGGTTGAGAAAAAAAAGATGAAACCATTTTCATCAACATAGCTTTAGTAAATAAATGTAAGCAAAGATAACAGTAAGTGCAATAGCTCCCTTGTGTTTACTACAGCAATCCAAAGTGTTAACGGGAAATATGATCCTAATTTTGAAAGATGCTAGCACTATGAGTACCTCTGGCATTAGATGGAGGCTGCCAATTGTCTTGGCTGTAGTTTCATTTGTTAACAGTAATTATACCAAGGTACTATGATTCATTTGCAAATGATGCTCTGATGTTTAAAAATGTGTCAGGTGGTGCTTTTACAAACCCTGAAGAGACAGTGAATTACAATTACACAGGACTTGCTATCCCTGTCATCCCCTCTATTAAACTACATAGATTCACTTAGAGTAACTTAAAAAAACATTATTTCACAACTTTTATCTTTTCTGTGTGTTTCTGTCCACTCACCCTACGACTACGATGATGAAGTCGAGCAGATTCCATCCGTTCCTCAGGTAAGCGTTGGGGTGGAAGAGCAGGCCGTAGGCTATTACCTTCAAGAATGCCTCCACCGTGAAAATGATGAGAAACAGATACTCCACACGCTCCTGGAGAGACAAAAACAAGACAGGTCCATATATTTGTCTGAGCAGCAGCATTGCAGAGAGACTCAGTATGGCAGGCATTAGAGATAAATAAAAAAGACATTAGATGAAAGGGATAGGAGATAATGGAAAGGCCACTAGTCGTAAAGTTTGCGTTAAGCCGAGTTTCACATGTGAGTAAATATTACTAATTAACCGGATATCATGTATTGAGACACACCAATCCTTTGAGAGAACACCAGACATCCATTCAAAAACTGTTTGCAGTAGATCTCTGGCCATACCAAAGCACTAAGATACACACACATTCATTCACATCATGACATTTATTGATGCCCATGTCAACACTAGACCACAAGACCGTGTGTGACTTGAGAGTACCAACAGTGCTGGCTGCTTACAGTACTCATGTACTCCTTCTGTTATTGTTTATGTGGCTTCTAGTGTGTGTGTGTGTGTGTGTGTGTGTGTGTGTGTTTGTGTGTGTGTGTTTGATTATTTATGTGTGAACATGTATTTGTCTCTACTTGTAATCGTGTACACAATCAAAGCATTTAGATTTTTTAATCAAAGCGCTCTCTTCCTGTCCTAAGAGGCTACTATCTGAAGACAGGAATGCATGCATGTGTGTGTGTATGTATACACAAATGCACATGCACAAAAGCAACTCTTCTACTACAGAGTTCCTCAGGGATTGTTGCCGTAGTGATGACCCCTGCCCAAGGGGGTCCTGGGAAATGTCCTGAAAAGTCCTTGAGACAGAGAGAGGAATTACGTAACTCTCTGGCCATCATAAACTTACAAACAATTCATTATCCACCTAATCATCCATAGTTTCTGCTTTCTATTTTCTTGGTCAAGTTTGTAACTGAAATTAGATCAAACTATTAAGCTCTTGTGTAAACAAAACGGAAAATATTACATAACTGAATATATTCAGAAATATTCTCTGTCCCCTCTCTTGGTCCCTAATTATTTTTTTTATATACATAAATATATTTAGCTCCATCCATCAATCTATCCATCCATCTGAGTCCCTGCTCCTCCTCCTTCTGTTCCCACTGTTTCCCCATGGACATACGCTCACAGAGGGCCAGAGGTTTGGAACAGAAGGCCAGCCAGGTCTCTCCAGACTCCAAGCCCCATCCCTGGGAAGAACCAGCTGAACCTGAGGCTGAAGGGACTTCTGTATGTGTCCAAGTTACCAAATTAGCTTCACAAGCTGATAGAGTTTGCTAAGAATCACCACGAAATGATCATTCATAGAAGAGGCAATTAAGGTAGTTGGTCGCTTAATGTCAGGCCTTTATACCAGTGCAAGAATAACTCCTACAAATAGAATATGCTTTATATTCCAAAATATATTTAAACACAATCCTTAATGTATATAGTCTATTTTTTTAGATACTGACTATTTAACATGGAGTTGAATTTAATCAAATGTGTTTAACTGATGTGATCTGTCTTAAACAACTAGTAAACAAGTGTTGTTAAAGTTAAAAGACCATGTTAGTGTTTGGCTGTTTTAAGATTTGCTGTTAAGGCTGATGTGAGTCTTCAGTGGGTCCAGCTAAACAAACAATTTTCTCAGCATGAAGAAAGACTGTGTCAAACTTCCATTAAGCCACTGGCATGCACACATATCCTGGACCATGGGAATCAGTCATCCATGTAGCCACTGTTTTGACATGTCAGCTGTGGTTTCACCGTCACATTTGTAACTTAAGAAGAAGAACGAAGGGTTAGAAAGGCGTTTATTTAACTTGGATTTTCAGAGTGCTATCTTCTCAGCAGCTGACACCGCATTACAACTTCTAGATATTGATAAGAGAATCATGCTTGGATTTTGTGTTCTTAATGATGTGACTATCATACACCCTGTGATTTGGAAGGGTTTTTCCCACACATAGAAATACTCAAGAAGCTTGACGGTGGAGGGAATGACATGAATAATAATACAGAGGATTTGCACAGTTTGAAAGAGACAACTTGAAAGGCAAGTTGATTTTTTAGGCAAGGGACTCTGCACCTGAATGGGTGCTCAGAAAGCCGCCTTAAACTTGTTTTGCTTCCCGTCTCAGTCGCTATAACCTCCTCATTTCAATTCAAGTCCATCCAGTGCGCTTTGTTGGCACAAAAGTATCCAGCTTAAAGATAAAGATCAAGATTTTCACATTAAATACCTGTCTTCTTTTTCTATCTGTGTGTGCACGTCAGTTTCAGAGCCTTGAGAATTGGATTGTTTTTTATAATCATCATTCGTACTGCAGACCCTTCACCACACAGTGAGTATTAGTAGGCTATGCGGAAGTAATTAATCTCACAAACACACATACACTTATCCTCCCTCTCATATACACAAAAGCTCTCCATCACTCTCTCTCTCAAACACACACACACACACACACACACACACACACACACACACACAGGCTGTGTATCTGGCGATGACAGGCAGACAGTGTGGCGCTCAGAAGAATAAAACAGTGAAAAACATCTGGTAGGAACAGCTAAGCCTGAAACACACACACACACACACACACACACACACACACAAACAAACACATACAGATACACTTCTCTGCCTCCTTTCCTTTCGTCCATTCAGACCCATAAAGGGCAACATCCATAAGGGGCAAGACTAATCTGGTTAGTGACTGGAAAGAAATGAGAGAGAAAATATGAGAGACTGAGAGAGAATAGAAGGATTGATGAGATAGAGAGAGAAGAGAGAGAGAGAGAGAGAGAGAGAGAGAGAGAGAGAGAGAGAGGAGGCAGACAAAATGACAAAAAGGTGAGTATGTGGGAGCAATAATTCAGTTAGCTGTGATAGGTCAACCAAACCTCCTATCCATCAACTAGGCCAATCAGATTATTGTATCGACATTCTACCATACAGCGGACAATGTTTCCATTCACCATGACCTTCTGTGTGTGTGTGTGTGCTGCAAAACAGGATTAGCCAATACAAAACTACAGACACATCGTAGTCTAGTGTCCATGGAGAGACACTGACATATATATATATATATATATATATATTGAGAGGAAAATTGGGGGTGTATGAGAAAATCTTTCTTGAAAAGAAGACATAGGGGAGCTGCTACTGTGATACTGTCATATAATTTGCTTTTTGATTGTTGTAGTACGGCAGAGGTTGAGAGAGAAACTTTGTCGTGTGTTGGTTAATTAATAAAAGCATTGTTAAAAAAAAAGTGTCTTTTTCTTGCTTAGACAGGAAACATTTCTGTTCAACTATACAGTAACACACCGACAACATCCAGTGATGATTTATTAAGATGCAGCAACCACAGTGAGACTTAGTACAAGGGTCTGGAGTTGTGCACATTGCTTCTGTACATCCTTTTAGCAGGCTAATAATGCAACTGTGGTGAAGGAGAAGGAAACACAAATTTAGTACAGTAACTGCAAATTCTGTCTTAATAGATCTGGGAACATGGCGACATCACTGAAAAGAAGTCAGACAGGGCAATTAATACGGGCAGTCAGACAATGGTACAGATTTTTAACAAACTCCAAAGTTACCCAAACGTATTTGGAGGAGAGAACAAAGTACTTTCCCTGTGCAACGAGGGTTTTTTATAATTTTTATGAACAAATAAAGCGGTTTCAATAAGCTGGCTTGAATGTTTGATGGTTAACAATTTATTTGTCTGACTGCTGATGTTTCCTACCCTGTTGGACTTTGTTTGAAATGCTCAAGTGGTATTTGAGACTGGACGTACTCCAGTGGTAACTCAGTTCACATCGCCAGTACATGCAAATAACTTTAGTCTTGTCGAGAGAACTCAAGGAGCTTTGTTTCTGCTAGCTATCCACTCCCGTTCATTGATGTATTATAAGACCTGTAAGACCCGCTCCTGTTCCGCCGTCTCTGCTGCTAGTCGCCAAGCAACACCGTCCATAACGTTACTGCTGCAGCTTTCTGATTTCCCAAATGAAATCCCGGAGCAAAATCACAGAACGTGCGTGTGTTAATTGCGTGTTAAAAATGGCATTAAAAGGAATTTGCGTTAACTCGACAGCTCTAATATGTATATACACTCACCTAAAGGATTATTAGGAACACCCTACTAAGACCGTGTTTGACCCCCTTTCGCCTTCAGAACTGCCTTAATTCTTTGTGGCATTGATTCAACAAAGTACTGGAAGCATTCTTTAGAAATGTTGGCCCATATTGAGAGGATAGCATCTTGCAGTTGATGGAGATTTGTGGGATGCACATCCAGGGCACGAAGCTCCTGTTCCACCACATCCCAAAGATGTTCTATTGGGTTGAGATCTGGTGACTGTGGGGGCCATTTTAGTACAGCAAACTCATTGTCATGTTCAAGAAACCAATTTGAAATGATTCGAGCTTTGTACATGGTGCATTATCCTGCTGGGAGTAGCCATCAGAGGATGGGTACATGGTGGTCATAAAGGGATGGACATGGTCAGAAACAATGTTCAGGTAGGCTGTGGCATTTAAACGATGCCCAATTGGTACTAAGGGGCCTAAAGTGTGTCAAGAAAACATTCCCCACACCATTACACCACCACCACCACCAGCCTGGCCAGTGGTAACAAGGCATGATGGATCCATGTTCTCATTCTGTTTACGGCAAATTCTGACTCTACCATCTGAATGTCTCCACAGAAATCGAGACTCATCAGACCAGGCAACATTTTTACAATCTTCAAATGTCCAATTTTGGTGAGCTTGTGCAAATTGTAGCCCCTTTTTCCTATTTTTAGTGGAGATGAGTGGTACCCGGTGGGGTCTTCTGCTGGTGTAGCCCATCCACCTCAAGGTTGTGCGTGTTGTGGCTTCACAAATGCTTTGCTGCATACCTCAGTTGTAACGAGTGTTTATTTGAGTCAAAGTTGATCTTCTATCAGCTGGACTCAGTCGGCCCATTCTCCTCTGACCTCTAGCATCAACAAGGCATTTTCGCCCCCCAGGACTGCAGCATACTGGACGTTTTTCCTTTTTCAGACCATTTTTTGTAAACCCTAGAAATGGTTGTGCGTGAAAATCCCAGTAACTGAGCAGATTGTGAAATACTCAGACCAGCCCGTCTGGCACCAACAACCATGCTACGCTCAAAGTTGCTTAGATCACCTTTCTTTCCCATTCTGACATTCAGTTTGGAGTTCAGGAGATTGTCTAGACCTGCCGTCCACACTGCGCCGACCGCGCTAAACGCAAGAAGCATGAAACAGCTTTAAGGAGGTCTTTACTTTCTTCTTGTCTCTCCAACTTCTAATTCCTTCTCTCGCTTCTCTAACTTGCCTCTCTCTCTTTCTCATCCCTCACTTCTACTTCTTCACCTCCTCTTGTACTTCCCCTCATCTCTCTCTTTCTCTCTCTTTCTCTGTGGGTGCCAGCAGAAGTTACCATAGAGACAGTTACCAAAGATGGGTTCCGACGTTACCATGGAAACTGGGCTGCAGCTGCAGCAGACTTTCTTTCCTTCACACACAAACGGATGACAATGATCAGTATTAAACCAAGAATATCCACAGCACATAGTCCTAACTACTACTCTTCTGTCAGCATCCAGACTTCCTATTGTGTCTGTGTGTGCATATGTGTATAACCAGTTGCCACCAGTTGAAAAAACTGAACTTTGTCATATATACAACTTAAGTGTGTCATTCTGTCACTCTGCACAGGCCTAATAAAACTTGCATTGCTTTCTACTGTACAGTACAACAACGTGCAACACTGTTTACAATACAAGATCTACAGTATAATGCAATACCTAGTCTATAAAACATATGCAGTATGGCAGTGGATTAACCATCCTACTGTTTCAGTAAGTGGTATAGTATCTTCTCTCTTCTTTGATCTGCTTCAGTCTCAAAGTTGAAATATGATGGGAGTGAGACATATCTGAGGCCTTTCTACAAAAGCTTAAGATGTACAATAGACACAAAAGGGTAAACAATTCATCTGAATTATGGTCTGTGTATTGTTTTCCTTTGATGAGGGTTTAATAGAATTTTGGGGTTAAGTTGTGGGTCAATAAGCAAAAATTGGGTCTGTATTGGGTCTTTTTTTTCTTTTGTTGTAATTGCTACAGCAAGGAAATAAATATCTCTAATCAAAGCTGACAATGCTCAAGAGAACAGTGGCAGATTAATAATGTCATTATCTTGTGAACAGTGAAAATCAGTGGCAATACAGCAGTAAATGTCTCAGTTCCTAGGACAATCTTCTTATGTAGGTGTGAGAACTGAATGAGCAATGCGTTTTCTTTTGCGGGGTGCAAATGTTCCACCAAAACAAGTTCCTTCCCGAGACCAGTGTGCAGAGCCACCGTTGCTGCGTCCAGAGCTTAGAGCCTCTCCACTCACTCTTTGCATTGTAAACAGGTCTAAACTCATAAATAAAGCATACATATACAGGAAGAAACAGCTACATTGTTTGCAGTTTTACCGAATAAAAGTGCCAGGGTCAAACGCTACTTTCTATGGCCAGAAAGTTCAATGCCGTTTTAAAATCCACCCAGGTTGTGGCCGGGTTGGTCAGTGGTAGAGAAGGCGCACATATACTGAGAGGTTTATACCTTGACGCAGAGGTCCAGGGTTTGAATCTGACCTTTTATAATTTCCTGCATGTTTTCCCCTCTCTCTCCCCTTTCTCACCTAGCTGTCCTGTCAAAAACTAAAAGGAGACTGCTGAAATAGACCATGGGTGCTTACACGGATAACACAAGGCAAGAGTACAAATATACCAGATCACTAAAAATTATTATTAATATTCTCCAGGATTACTGCTATGCTGGACATAGTTTGTTGTTTGTCACACCACTCTCTTGCTGCAGGCAACACATTCAAACACATAAGAAACATGCTATTAGCATGCCAGCAGCACATGTTCAACATGATCTAAGATCGAATCTGTGGGCTTCTGGTTTAGGATTATATTTGATTAAGGATTACACTGTGTGTGTGTGTGTGTGTGTGTGTGTGTGTGTGTGTGTGTGTGTGTGTGTGTGTGTGTGTGTGTGTGCGTGAGGGAGAGAGATAGAGAGAGAGAGCGAAAGACAGACAGACAGACAGACAGATTTTTGTATTATCAGTAACCTCTGACCCTCGAAAGGAAGGAAGATAAATCACCTTTAAATAGTGGATTAAGTTGCATGCACACAACGCACACACACACACACACACACACACACACACACACACACACACACACACACACACACACACACACAACCATTGCTTACTGTGTGCATTTGTGCCCAACACATCCACATGCAAGATTTAATCTGTCTCAATTGCTCAACAGCAGAATAGTTTTACTACTGTGTACATGTTTTATGTGGCTGATGAACTTTTGTCAAATGATAGGAAAATGGACACTGCCTTATCAAATCAATTTATTTTCTTCATCTGTTTGTCTAATGTTTCTTCCAGCATTCTGAATATCAAAGTTTACAGAAAGACAAAAACTCCTGTTTCCAGGCAACAAGAAGTAAAAAAAAAAAAAAAAAAAAAAAAAAAAAAAAAAAAAAAAAAATTTAATTTTTTGGTTGGGGGTGGGGTTTTTTTTTTTTTTAAAAAAAAAAGGGTTTTTTATGTTAGAAAAAAAAAACAAAAAAAAAGCAAGACAGGGGGCTATTTGTTTGGTGACAGAACTTACAGCACCCTACTGGAACTCACAATGCAGATCAACAGATCTCATTGACACACTGTTACAAGCTAACTATGCTAACGCTCTACACACACAGAAACAAGTAATCTGTCCACCTCCAGGTTCAGCCTACCTGTCAACAAGATCGTCCTTGCTGAAATGTCTCTGGGCAAACACAGTAATTGGGCTACCATCAGCTTTTATTTTTCTAAATTAATAATTCATTTATTCACTTTTTTCAGCTACATCCCCTTAATATGTTCTAAGTTACAGGGTCTGAGGCCTATCCCAGCAGATTGAGAAGATTTAGAATTGTCTGCAAATACAGACTTAGGTGTAAAAACAGGAGTACATATTTAGAGAGGAATGGTAAAATAAATAGAATAAGGAATTGAAAGAGAGTAAGAAAGACATAGACGTGAGAGATAGAGATACAGAGTAATTGGTCAAAAACATATTAGAACACAGGAGCATAAATCATCTTATGAAGACAGCCAGTGTGTGCGTGCATGTGTGCGTACGTGTGTGCGTGCGTGCGTGTGTTAGTTGGTGTCTATAGGGAAGGTATAGGGAAGGTAACCGGTACTCTTGAGAGAAGAGGAGAGAAAGAAAGCAGGCGATGGCAGGAAGAAAAAGAGAGCAATGTACTGTATGTAAGAGAGAGAAAAAAAGTCAAAGTGAAAAGGTAGAGAAATATTACTTTCTTCCTCTGTTTTCATTCATCACTCTATCCCAGCTAACAACACACTCTCTCTTTCTTCTTCTCCCTTCAGTTCTGCATTCTGATATATTTTATTGCATGTGCTAACACATTTGCACGTGCAATAACACACACAAACGGAGGTACAAATGAAGACAAAGTGAAGTGACACACAAACACAGATCACTGTAGTGCATCAAGATCAGAGTAGCTGCTCACTAAACTGACAGGACAAGATAGATTACTATACTCTGTAACTCATTGCAGGACTCATGGTACGGGGCGCCTGTGTGTGTGTGTGTGTGTGTGTGTGTGTGTGTGTGTGTGTGTGTGTGTGTGTGTGTGTGTGTGTGTGTGTGTGTGTGTGTGTGTGTGAGTCATCTAATATGCCTCTTGGGTTGATTGTGCTGTTGTGACTTACAAGAGAGAGTGTAAGGTTGTATAAAATGACAAAAATATACAGTAGTATAAAAGTCTATTAAAAATAACCTATTTATTCATCAGGTGTTTATAAATGTGTTCCAATTATGGTTGCACTTTAAATGTCTTGATGTCACTTTTGTTCATTGCTCCACAGGAATAAGAATGCAGCACTTAAAGTAATAACAAGATGAAACAGCTGGTAAACAGATTTCATCAAATTACATTCAACACTGGATACTGGGAAATTAATCTGTGTATTTCCCACTCAATCTGACATTTTTAGAACCAGAGGTTTAACCATCCACTCAGCCAACAGTCCAGTGTTTTTAAATGGTCATGCTGTATTTATATAGCACAAACATGTCAGAAGTGAGCCAACATGAGAAATGAAACAGTTCAGTTATTCAGTTGGAGATTTCATTTCTCTCTTTGTCATCCCAATCCTGTAATCCCAGTCAGATAAGTGAAGCTGTGCTTGTTAGCACATTCATTTAGTCACTGCCCTCCCCTCCTCTCACTCATCTTACTTCCCCTTTTCTATCCATATCCACCTCTCTCCTTGCTCTCTTTCCATTTCTTCTCCTTTTTGTCCATTCGATTTTCTCCTCCAGCCTCCCCATGTCTCTCACCCTATGTTCTCTGAGCTCCCAATGAATTAGCCTCTCTTCATACCAGGAAGATACAGAAACAGTGTGGTGAATGGAAGGGAGGAAGTGTGAGAAATTGCAGAGACTAATACATAAAAAGAGCAGTACTGATGTTATCGTGCCAGTGGCATCAGCTGAATAATCTCATCAGAAAAACACTGTAAACATCCACTTCCTAAGGAACAACCTAAATGTTCCCTGAATGACAAACCAGAGACTTTTCACTCAGTGGATAGACAAAGAAGACTTGCAATTAGAGCGTTCCCAGGATTCCCTGACTTTCATATAGCACAAGACCTGAGGCTGTAGAGTGCATCAAGTTTGTGCTGTTTCAGATTATTTTTCTTGCATCAAACCTGGATTATCAGGGATACTGTAACTGTGAAAAAATCGTCAACATCAGTACAACCAGTAAAAATAGACAAAGCATGCGTTTTGTTTTTGTCTGATCTTTGTGCACTGAGGCTTAGCTACAAGGTGGTTGCTACAAATGAGGGTTGTGGATTGTATGAACAGTTCACACATGCAGGCATGCACACAGAAACTCTCGCAAACATGTGTGAGCAACCTCAAGGATTAATGAACACAAAATATTAAAGCCACTCATGAACAAACACAAACAACTATTCACACCTTAATGTCATTCCAATCACACAAATCCTACCACAGAAATATGAGAACACACAACCCTCAGCCACACATACAGTGACAATGTAAGATATGTGTGCTGTGTGTGAGAGGGAACTGAGTTTTGCCTTCTAGCTCTTTACCTACTGAGATCAAATACTGTATGTGTGTATGTGCCCACAGACGTGTGCTTGTGTGTGAATCCCACTGTGATGGCATATGGTCTCCTCAGATATGACGCAGGATGGACCAACAGCCATGGAAGTGTTTTTTTTTTTTTATTTAAACTTTAAATGACGAACAGAAGTAGAAAAAACTCCTCAGGTTTAAATACATTAAAATACATCTGCATTAGTCAGAAAACTGTACCTCGAATACCAATACTTGTTTTGAGCTCAAGTCTGGCATGGGAAAATCATTAGAAATACAGCAACACTGATGTGCAATAGAACCACCAGGAAATATTGATTTACTACTTATGAAACAGAATTACTTCCATGTCCTCTTGTTGTTGTTTTTTCTTTTTCAATATCCAAAATCATGTGGAGAGCAAGGTTCCTCCTGGAAGACAAAAAAAAACCTTAGCCTCTCTCTCCCTCTGTGTCTGTCTCTCTTGCTCTCTCTCCATGTTGAATTGGTTGTATTGCTCCTATCAGAACCAAACACACCACTCTATCTCCCCGCAGAGTGCTGGAAAAGCCCCGTCTGTGAATGAGAGTGTGTGTGTGTGTGTGTGTGTTTGAGTGTGTGTGTGTGTGTGTTTGAGTGTGCGTTGAGAATTGCTCCATCATTCCTCCCCTGGTTAATGTCCATTGGAGCGAGACCAGAGCACAACACTGAAAATGGAGAAACAGAGATACAATGGGAAAACACTGAGGTGTGTGTGTGTGTGTGTGTGGTGTGTGTGTGTGTGTGTGTGTGTGTGTGTGTGTGTGTGTGTGTGTGTGTGTGTGTGTGTGTGTGTGTGTGTGTGTGTGTGTGTGTGTGTGTGCTTTAAGAGCACTGTAACTGATATGTCAATGATTTCTAATGGTAGCTGGAATCAATAACAATTCCTCTCAGCAAACAAAATCTGCCTTACATGTCTATCATGTATACTAAAATGTGTATTTTAAACCAGAAATGTAACTGAACTATGCACTGATATAGCCGATTTTTTTAAATTTATTTTTACCAGATCTCATAATATTGCAAAACCATACTTTGTCAGCCTGCTTTTTTGGGCTATCCGTTTTCATTTTTCTTTTGTTGAAAACAGCTGCCTGCTGCTGCAGCTGCTGGAAAAGGGATGATGAGAGTGGTTGAGATTCAAAACAGTGAATTTATGGATTGAAAACCAAAACAATGAGCTCAAAGACATTATAAAGGTCAGTAGAGCTGTGAAGTCTACAGCTAACAGAACACTTCAAAATAATAGAAACCATAAAAAAGATGCTTCATTTTTTGCAGCATTCATTCATTCATGATCAAAGTTATTTAAAAAAGATTTTTTCTAAAGAATGATGTCATTATGGTTTTCATTCTAGGGTTAATACTGTGTATATGCTGTAGTTTTCCTGAAGTAGTTTAGAACACAAAAAATGCAGGGGAAAGCAGGGAACTATGGCAACTAGAGATATCTGATTCTTTCATGATAACTAAGACTAATACTGTGTCTTTGAGGAGTCACATTGCTCAGCTGAAACTGAGGAACTATAGATAATATGGAAACAGGACTCTAAGTGTACTCCGATTTGTGTGAAAACCCAGCATCTTACCCCCTGACCTCCCAAATCCTTATTGATAAAATATGATTAGAGAAGAAAGCTTGTGTAGCTCTCCTACTGGGTGCCACAGCAATGCCACCATGACACCCAAACAGGATTAATGGCTAACACCCACACCCCTGCTGTAACCATAGTAGCACTGTTGAAACAGCAACCCACAAGCTATAAAAAGACAAACTGAACTTGAAGAAAGCAAAGTGAAATAGAAAAAGAAAGTAATTAAGATAAGGAGGAGTGTTGGTATTTAACATATTTTATTTGACTAAACACATTTTAGCTGACGGGTCAAAATGATAAAGAGCAGGAAAGGAGAGATAGAGGGAAAGAGCTGAGGAGGACTATAAAAAAGGCTAACAGGGTTATTAATCAGGAGGGACGGGAACAAAATTCATTTCTCTCTTTCTTTCTTCACTGTTGAAACCTCAGCGAATCCGTCCTGACCTTGTCTACTTTCAACCTCTGTATTCTCTTTCTCTCTCTTTCTATCACTTCTCTCTGACTCTGGGAAACCTCCAACACTTATGATAGGAATACCTGGCTTTGGTCTGCAGTGGAAGTCATCTTTCCTTGATAAATACCCTAAAAGGTTATTCAACAACAGTTGATAACAGGATAGACTCCTGGAGCCAAATGTGTCCATGAGGTGTACCCACAAAAGCCACGTTCAACCCATTTTCCACACATACACTGGTATTTATAAAAGAAGAATGTGCAGTGAGAATGTGCACCTCAGGCATACTTACCAGCATACACACAGTTTTCTTGGGATACCTGTAGCTGCAGGTGATATAAGGAGGAGATGAAATATAAGGTGATACTAAACCTTATAATAAAACCTTGTTTTGAGATTCTTTGCCAATTTCATGGATCGTTTTATTATTTTTGCAGTCGAAAGCAATCTTTGAAATGTCAAATCAAGGGGCATTTTTTAACTTAATTTTGAATTATCTATGAATAGGCTAAAACCTTTTATCATTATTTGTTCTTAAATATGAGCCGTCATTCCCCTGTTAATTAACTTTTACCGTAACTTCATGCTGGATTGTGAAGTCTGTTTCAATATGAGCTCTATAAATTAATTAAATTTATCATCCTTCAGACATTTAATAATTATGATTAAGAAATTACCGTGGCAATGGTTTACAGGTACATGTGATGAAATAGTGATATGGCCGCTTTTAGTTCTTGATCTGTGAGCATGTGGTGCCAATAAGTACAGTAAGGAATTCAGGATCACAAACACAAACACAAACAGACAAGGATGTAGCACACTCTATGAGACAGACAGGGGTAGAGAGTTCAAAAGAGTTTCACAATACGATCACAAGATGTGGAGAGACCATTAAGATAAAAACAAGAGGAGGGAGAGCTAAGTGAACCTGCGGAGACCCACATAAGTTCAGGCAGAACACTAAAGTCGCACACGCTGTTGGGACCATCAGAAAGGGGATTAAACTGACCTCTGAGAGACATGTAGCCACAAACAAAGGGATTGCGCCTTCACTCTTTATTAATGTAAGTGACTGCTAATGCTGCAATTGTGTTACGACATTGAATGTGATTTGATTGATGAGTGCTACTGTTGCACTGTTATTAATCTGATTGAGTCCTAGATCACGGGACATCATTGATATTCTGTGTTGAGACTGTAGCTTTATTGGAACTGTAAATGCTACACAGCTCCCGCAGCGGAGCTTAGACACTGTACTGAGCGAGAGAACAAGATGTGCCTCGCGGCCCTGTGCAAACAAAGGGACCGGTTACTCTTTCAGCGAACAGATCAGCTGTTAGCTTACCAGAGAGGCTAAACATGTTTCTCAGACCCCGGCCTTAACATCACGTTAGGCACAGAATCCTGAGTGAACGAGAGGAGTGTTTATTTTCAGAGCCCCGAAAATCAAGACTCCAAATGTTTCTTTTCTCTCTAAGTGTGTTCTTTCTTTCTCCTCGCATGCTAACCTACACACACACACGTTAGCTTGAACAGCTAACTGCTAGCCCATAGCCACGTGGCGCTGCAACCCAGCCCCCACTACCGCCCTCTTGGGGTTAAATAGTTTTGTGCAACCCACGCGAGCAGCCATTTTTTATGTTTTTGTATTGAACTACAAAGGTACTTCATCCACCGTCTTGATCATGTGGCTTAGCTACCCACACAATCTCGTCACCCCGTTTTGATTGGTAAATGTATTAATACACATAACTTTATTAATAATGATAAAACATCTTTGATAATTTGCCAATATTTGAATCTGTACCCCCAATTCCCAACAACGCCATCAGCTGACTCGGTTTGTATAATCTGAAAAGCTCGCTCTCTCACTCTCCTCTGATCATTCATGCCACTGCTGCTGCTGTGACTGGTTATGCTGATTTATTCCTCTGGCACTACAGCATCATCCTGTTGTGATGTCTTACTAAACATAACTTGTCATAGCATCTCCGGCCTTGTACATTATGTATACACCACATCTTAGTGATACAGTATGAGTGTGGTGAGCTCTGTTCTGTATACACCAGAGGGGTTTATTGTGTTCCCTGTAGAATGTACAGTTCTGCATGCTGGTTGGTTTCATTTGTGGAGCATCCTCAAAAATAAAGCCTTTTCTATATAGATACAAAAATAAATGTATAATCCTGAACTATTTCTACCTTTCCACTGTCCTGTATAACCAATATACCATATTCCCTTGCCCCATTATTTCTTCCCTCCTGTAACCAATCAATTTATGGTGGAAAAAAACATATGTTTTCACTTACCTTGGCGACAGGACTCAGGGACAATATGTTCTGTTTTGTGCTGAGTGTGTACTCTGGGTATTTCTAAGATCAAAGACAAAACAAAGCACACACACACCACCTACACTCTCCCTTTCAGCTCAGTGGGGAACACAATAAATGTGGCTTGTGGCCCTGTTACATACTGTACAGACATGGTCATCATTAACCACAAGACACGGACACACTCGCACATCTGAGACATAACTCACTATCTCAGACCACGCAGAAACTCAACTCCCACATTCACCAGTAAATTCTGCATAATTAGGGGATACTTTAGTGTGTGTGTGTGTGTGTGTGTGTGTGTGTGTGTGTGTGTGTGTATGTGTGTGTCCAATTAAAGGAATACCTTTAGTGTGTGAAAAGGATAGAGAAGAAGGAGACAAGTAAACAGGGAAAAAAAGGGAGTGGAAAAAGCCAAGAGAAGTGAGTGAAAAAAGAGAGCAAGGACCAAAGGAATCATAAGGAATAAACAATGACAAAGAAAGAGACCAAAGATGGGAACTATTACATATATAAATATAGCTATAACAATAGCTTTTGTTTATTTTTTATAATCTTTTTAACTTTTTATAACTTTATAATGATTTTGGTTCTCAACAAAAGTTGGTGCATAAGAACACACTTAGGTTATCACGTATTGACCTCCATATAAAACTTTGTTGAAACAGTGAGACCAGCTTAAATATGTGGTAACTGTCACCCGGTAGTGATCGGCTTGATGAAGCTCTGGTGGGATTGCTTTTAACTGTGTAGTGGTCAAGTGCAGAGTTTGGTGCTGACTAGGGTCTTTATGAAAAAAGATTCAGCTGGTCTGTGCTTTTACTGATTCAGCTGACGCTATAGTAGGACAGAGTGTGTATGTGCGCAATAATGTGATGCTTAAGCTTGTATATTTAACTTAAAAGATGTAAATGTGCTTGGACTGATACTCTTGTTCTCTCATTTTGAAACAGTGCTAGGAGGAATAACCACAAACTGCAAACAAAGAAAGAAAAGGGACAAACAACTGATGAATATTCAAACTGTAATGGGGCTGTTCGAATTCAAAATATACAGTCTAAAAGCACAACAAGCCTGCAACAAGCTTGAAGTTTGCCCTGTGGTCCAGCAGAGGGCGCTCTGCCTATGGCATGCCCTATTGACCTATCAGTAAACTAAGCTAATAAATAAAAGCACTAGTTAAGCAAAGCCGTGCTGAATGGATAATCACGACACCAAAGCATCTTAGAAGCAATGTTGGGAAGTATTTTGGGTTCTACACCATAAGTGGCAAAATTAGCAACAAATTGGCTTTTTGCCAACTTTGTAAAAAGCAGCTGCTTCGCTTACAACCACAACAAATCAGATTGCTTGCCACTCGAGTGAAGCAGCCGAGGTAGCAGAAACGAGTGGAGCAACATCAACTGTACAACCTCTGGGTCTGACTGCCTACTTTTCACCACACTCATCCTTAGGACCTTCACCAGAGGCACGTAAAAAGGCCAGCTCCGTTAAGATAGCATCATTTATATGCAAGGATATGTGGTCCATTGACATTGTTTCAGGAGGAGGTTTTCCGGATAATGACAGATCTGGAGCTACAAAATAAAAAATAAGAATTCACCACAAGGGAAAATATAAAGACTATACTGAAGGTTAAGACACATATTAGCTCACAATTCCTTGGTAGTTCCCTGACTCCACCATTTTTAAATAAATGTACCCCTTAGTGTGTGTCATACCTAAAACAACTGCGTCATGAAACAGGAAAGATAGGAGTATGCAGCAAAAAAGGAAAGAAAGCAAGAAAAGTCCAAATTGAAAAAATTATCCCAGCAATCCCCCAATAATTCCAGTTTCTTAAATACCATTTTATGATATTGTTAAACTAAATAAAAGTTGAGCTATTGATTCAACCGCCTTTTTGTGAATCACCACCCTGGGATGGTTCATATTATCGTGGCCTTAATTCAATTACATACATGTGGAATGATAAAATCATGTTGAACCAATTACTAGAACAATTTATCTGATATTTGATACATTATAAGCAGAAGGGGACGACAGTCTGAGTAAAGAAAAAAATTTAAATTGTAGAAATCAGGACAAGCGCAGGGCAGGAGAAAGAAGATAAGATAAACTAAAGAGCAGAGGTGGAGCCAAGAAAGAGAAATTAAATAAATAACAGACAGAGAGCAACTTTAACTCTTAAATACTATAACTACTCAACAAAAAATATACCCAAAACAAACTGTGTTGCCTATGAATACACATTGGGTAAATAGATTACACAATCTGTATTTAACAAAATACAGTATAAGTCAACATCTGCACACACATCTGCAGTTCATCCTTGAATTCTTGGGCAGTGATGATATACCTACTGATGATACACTTACACAGGCTCACATGTAGTGACGATTTCTTTTAGTTTTGCTACAGTCAACTTGAATGTGATACATGATGCTGCCTACAGCCTGGCAGTCTAAATGAAGCAAGCAAACTGCTGCTGAGGAAGAAATAAAGACGCATTGAAAAAGCTGAGGGGAGAGAGAAAGAGAGAGGGATCGGGGGGGAAAGAGGGGTAAGAAAATGAGTCTAGTTTGTCATGAGCTTCTTCACTGTCTCCTTGCTGGCATTTTACCCTTGCTGTCACTTACTACACATTGTGTCCCTGCTTTGTGTGTGTATATGAGATGCGTACATGAGAGTGTGTGATGAGCCATTAATGATAATGGATTTTGGACTGTCAAACACATACAATCACACAGGCAGAGACACACACTGTTCAGCCAGACAGCAGTATATCACACAGATAGTCCGGATACAAGGACACGCTCTTCCTTTCTTACTCTTTCTCTCTCTCCCTTTCTCTCTCTCTCTTTCTCTCTCTCTCTCTCTCAGAGTATGTTTTTGTCTGTTGTCCATCTCTCTTCACACACACACACACACACACACCACACACACACACACACACACACACACACACACACACACACACACACACACACACACACACACACACTGTATACCTCTAACACATCCTTTATTCTTTCTTTGTTTAAGCATCCTCTATTATATTACTTTCTTTGCAAACTTTCTCTGCGTGCGATGCCTTTGGGTATGGTTTTGTGCATTAGTGTTATCTCTGTATACCCTATGTGTGTGTGTGTGTGTGTGTAATATACACCAGTGACTTGTTAAAAGCTCCGTTTGCACGCCAACGTTAGTTTTTGATTGAATCATTTAGATTGGCTCAACTTTGGACCCCTGTGTGCATGTCCCTCAGTGTGTGTGTGTGTGTGTGTGTGTGTGTGTGTGTGTGTGTGTGTGTGTGTGTGTGTGTGTGTGTGTGTGTGTGTGTGTGTGTGTGCGCGTGTGTGCGTGTGCGTGCCTCTCATTAACTTTCCACCCAGTGTTGTGATGTAAACCCCCGCTGAGTCTGGCATGTTGACCAGCTCTCGCAATCCATCCCTCCATCATTATCACGCTTTGTTTCCTCTGCTTGACTTCACTGTTTTTTCTCTGCTGCCTGCAAGAAGATGTTTCCTAATTCTAAACTACAGTATGGATCATCTTTTTCCCCCAAACACATAATTGTTACATTTCTATGACTTGTTTAGCTGCTTAGTACTTGTCTTTAAAATCATGCATGCAGAGTAAAACTATAAACATTACACAACTTTTGGGCTAATTGTTGTGCTACTTTGGTTCAAACTGTTCAGTATAGGGACATTTCTTTTGTTTTATTATCCAGATAGAAGTATCACAGTTATTTCAAAAAACACTTTTACATCTATGTGATGCAAGCCAGACAATGACTTCCTCTTGAATGGAAATGTGTGTAGTAAAGAGGAAATCAGCATGCCAGTGGACATTTAAAGGCAACAGAAGGTTTGAGAAGGTTTGATACTGTTGGCCCCTTCTGAGTTTGACTCAATGATGATAAGTCACTGTTTTGGATTGCTGGGAGAAGCCTTCAATGGGCAATTGCATACAGCTTCCTCTTTATTCCAGTCTCTGTTGCCATTGTTTAACGGCCCATGTCTATGGATAATAAGAGTGACTTCTGATAGAGAACATTGATGAAAACTTGGATTGTGCAACAAAGAAGGCAATGTGCAAAATGTCATCAATGTTTTCCTGCCAGCATTATATTTAGCAAGAGCACCAGTTCTTGTGCCATTAAACTGCCATTAAACTGTGCTTTGAGCTGTTCTTTGTTGCAGTGTTACCAACAGAAAATCTTTGGCATGCATTGTCAAGCAATGATTATTGGGTAGAAGCTGAATTAAGGTTTTTAGAAGTCAAAACTGCCCTTCAATAAAGTGATTTAAAAATATCCAATATCTTATTGCAACTGAGATTACTCCTATAACAAGAATATATTAACATTTTCAGAGTTTGTTTGTATGTGTGTTCCACCTTACTTGCATTACTGCTTTAATCACATTATGATTAGCTTGTTGGCATGCATGTAAACCTAGCCAATTACATGGTAGCCTGCTGCTTCACAACACTTTGGAGCACCACTAGTCACCATGGCAACCTAAACCTCTTCCCTCTATATGAAGCACATCTGTAGGGCAACGTGTCCTTATGGTTTGCTTAAGTCCCGAGGTTGACCAGACACAGAGAGATGCCTCCCAAGAGAGGACAAAATGTGCCCGTCTGGACACAAGGACATACAGATATAAAGCGAATAGGCCGCACAAACACAATGCCATGGACACATTCCAACATAAAAACATGTGGACAGATAGTACAGAATTACAAACACACACACACCTGACCTACAGTCTAAAAAAAAAAAAAAAAAAAAAAAAAAAAAAAAAAAAAAAAAAAAAAAAAAAAAAAAAAAAAAAAAAAAAAAAAAAAAAAAAAAAAAAAAAAAAAAAAAAAAAAAAAAAAAAAAAAAAAAAAAAAAAAAATTTTTTTCTTTTTTTTTTTTTTTTTTAATTTTTGTTTTTGATTTGGGAAAAAAAAAAAAAAAAAAAAAAAAAAAAAAAAAAAAAAAAAAAAAAACCCCCCCCAAAAAAAAAAAAAAAAAAAAAAAAAATAATAAAAAAAAAAAATTTTAAAAAAGACAAAAAAAAAAAAAAAAAAAAAAAAAAAAAAAAAAAAAAAAAAAGAATTTTTTTTTTTTTAAGGAAAAAGTAAAAAGACAAAAAAGACACTAACAAATATGTGCAATACAACCGTTTAAAAAAGGAAAACAAGGTTGTATGGTTTGTGCAGGGTGTGCAAAAATATTGATCAGGGATGTGCAAAAGTTTACAGTATATATATTATGTGTAGTGGCCAGAAATAATAGTCCAGGATGCGTGTTAATGTAATGTGTAGTGACTGTGGATGGGGGGGTTAGTAGACTGTCAGAGTCTGTCAGTGTTGGTCCCAGGCCTTGTTAATGAGGCCCACTGCATGCCTTGTAGCATGACATTAACATGTGCTAAATCTATTTACCTTTCTTTAAATATTAGCATCAGCCAATAATACTGATTAAAATAATAAAAAATTAACATAAGCATTTGTAATTAGGCCTAGAGATATCTAGATAGTAGGCATATACCTTCTCAGTTATCAGCATTCAAAGTAGGGCTTTCAATCATTACCTCTTTCTTTCTTTCTTTCTTTCTTTCTGTCTTTAACTGTCCCTCTATCTGTCCTTTAATCCCAAACTCTTTTCATTAATCTTGTTTTCAGCCTTCCCTGCAGTCTGCCTGTCCTTGTACTGTATTCCATGATACCGCTATTTATTTACCACTCTGACTGCCTTCCTACCTTCCTCTCTTTGATGTTTGTTCATTCAGTCCTTCCTTAACCAATTTGCATATTATCTATCTGCTTGTGTGCCTCAATTTTCTGATGTGTCTGTCAGTCCATCTACCAAACATATTCACCTATATAAATGCACACCTCTCACTCCTTCCTTTTCTTCTTACCCTCCAGAGCATGCCCATTAGTTCTGCTTGCTTGGTGTTCGATGGAGCCTGTCCCCCATACTGGCCCCCTTAGAGACCCCACTGGAGCCGCCATGGAAACTCTGATTCATCAATCTCCCTGCAGCTGGCAGGAAACTGACCCACGGGGCACAGTCCCTGGTGGCCGCCAGGAGCCAAGATTGCTGACGGGGCAGGAGAGAGGAAGGGAGAGGATAGAAGAGAGTGGGTGCTTGTGAAACTGTATGAGAGGGGAGGTTTAAGTCTGTGTGTGTGTGTGTGTGTGTGTGTGTGTGTGTGTGTGTGTGTGTGTGTGTGTGTGTGTGTGTGTGTGTGTGTGTGTGTGTGTGTGTGTGTGTGTGTGTGTGTGTGTGTGTGTGTGTGTGATAGCCTGAGATAAAATAACAGAGAGCACCTGTGTAGCAAAAGACTTTTCCCCCCTCCACCGTTTCTAACACTACCTTCAGTAGTGCTCTGTTATTGTGTGGCCACCTGTGTGTATGTGTGTGTGTGTGTGTGTGTGTATGTGTGAGCTAAAAGGAGATTTCATGGTACTTAGCTGATACACTAAAAGCACAGTAAAGTGCACCAGGGTTAATAAGCATTCAACAAATGGATTTATAGGGCTACCTGTAATCCCCCAACATACCTACGCACACACAAACACACAAAACACACATGAATTTCTGCCGCCACGGTATCAGAAATAGGGCAGACGCACAACAGGGTTTCCGCTATGTACACCGCGCACCACCGCTCCTTCAGCTGCTTATGAAAAGTCATAAAGTCGTAATTACACGACTGCAGAGCCGTGTGCTCTACTGAACTCAAGCGAACTGTCATCCGCTCTCTTTCCCCTTAGGCTGAGCAACTGGAACAGTGACAGGACGTCATCACTCGCCAAGTCATGGAAACCAAATAAACAACAGGGCGAGTACTACTTGTCACTCAATCTTAGAAAAAGTGACAAACAGCGGCGAAAGCTGCGACATGAAATCCGCACTCATGTGAGTCCCGTGAAATATGACAGCTACAGTTTTTTGGGAAATAGTATTGTGGACACTGAATTAAGATGAATTTACTGTTTATCAGACCCAAGATGAGACAAGAAGCTAACGTTAGCAAACGCTGCGGTGACGGTCCCTCTGCCTTTGACTCCCCGCTGCAGGAGACGCTGTATTCCTCCGACACGCTGTATTAACGTTACTGTTTTAAAACTGTTTTCCAGGTTAGTGGGGGTGTATACCGCTCAAAAACCAACTTGAAAAACGTAGCTAGTAATGTTCACTTTTGTTTTGTTGTTAAACTGTGTGTAAAATGAGCGGTGACATTAAATTACCCTACGGTACCGGTCGGTAGCTATCATTAGCAGATAAGCCCGTACTTTTTGACGTTCTAAATGTATAGATTCCTTATCCTGAAGCGAAACTCTTTAAAAGCAATTTTAGCTTGGAACGTTTGCTCCTAAAATATTGACATTGGTATTGAATCCAAAAATCTTGTATCTGGGCAGACTGTCAGCACAGCAACATCATGTACACCAAGCCTCTTCTTTATAGGCATGATACACCCTCAGGAGCTGCCCGGTGTAACCACAGTCCTCAGTAGCTGGATTGAAGCGGCAGAGGTTAAGTGCCTTGCTCAAGGGCCATTCTCAGACACATTTACAGAGCAAGCAGAGAGTGTTGCTCTTTCAGTTTTGCCAGCCTGGGTTTTCCCTGCTGGTCGGGGCACCCAGTCTAGACTGCAGCTTTAACATTCTGGCTTCACTACCTTGACAAACCTCCATAAAACTAAAACCAGAATAAAAACCTTTCTAGTTCCTTGACTTTCAGTGCTTTTTTAGCAGCAGTCTATTTACTGGATACTTTAGTGGGCACTGTACTATAGCTGAACTAATGATTGTTTTCATTATTAATTAATATGTCCATAAATTGATTTACAGTGATGTAAATGGGAAAAGCAGCAAATCCTCACATTTAAGAACCAGCTAATAGTTATATTATTATAAAAATGTTATGTTTCTGCTGTTGTTGAATACATCTTAAACTTAAATTGCCCAATATATATTCCAACTAATAGAGTTGTGTGAAGCCTAAAACTGTGTATTTGCATGTATAAATGGGCACAAATCAACAGCAAATAGTACAGTAATTCCCCACTGTTCACATAACTGCTAAAACACACACACACACACACACACACACACACACACACACACACACACACACACACAAACCTTTCCTCTGTGTTCTACTTTTCTATGAGACTGAGCTGTGTGCTACTGCATTGATGAGTCATTGATGACACACAAATGCACACACACACACACTAAAGATCATTAAGTCTTCTGCTTCCTATCATAATGTGAGTGATTTGGTAAAACTCATATTGTGTTACCTGCCAAAAAGACTCACACAAACACACACAAGCATACATGCACCATATACATATACACACATGCATACCCCTGCTGCTAACTGGGCACATGGATTCTAATGCAAAATTACAAAGAAACACACAGAAGTGAGCAATGGGGCTGCAGTCTGTTTCAGACTAGCGGCCTGAGCTAACAATGGGTAGCAAGACCTGTGGGACACACAAACGCATGCACACTCACAAACATACTCCCTCTCTCTTTCCTTCTCCCCCTGTGGGTAGGGACACACAGTACATTCTGGGCCGTTGTTCAAAGCTTAGCAGGATTAGCTGCATGATCTCGGCACTTTTTTTAAATACATATTTCCATATTTTTAGTGGGTTTTGGCTCATTGAAGCAGGAGATCAGCTTTAGAGAAAAAACTTCAGTATAAACAGATTTCATCTCTGTTTAGCAAACAAGTCATATCCTAGGAAGCATGGAGGGACCAACTGTGGTATGCTATGTAGACTATATGCAGTGTTTCCTCTATGTTGATTTGACCATGGTGGCCCCCCACGGCAACATTTCTGCCCTCCCACGGTATCAGAAATAGGGCTGAATTGTTAGAGTGCATGTTGAAAAATAGTGCGGTCACTCGGCAGAAAGGGGTGTTCGGACCTGCCCCCACTGCTAAAGGCAACACTGTATATGGCAAAAAGTATATGGACATACTTTTGTGTACTTATGGCCTGGGGCTGTATTTCATGGTTTAGGTTAATCCCTTAGTTCCAATTAAGGGAAATCTTATTGCTACAGCATACAGTGACAGTGATAGGTTAGTGGGCTTCCAACTTTGTGGCAATGGTTTGGGGAATGCTATTTCCTGTTTTAACCTAACAATGCCCCCATACACAAAGCAAGGTCCAGAAATAAAAGGTTTTCCGAGTTCAGCGTGCAAGAACTTGACTGGCCTGCACATATCTATCAAACATCTTTGAGATGAAGTGGATCGCCAACTGCATGCCAGGCCTTCCCACCCATCATCAATGCCCGACCTCACTAATGATCTTGTAAGTGAATGGGAGCTGTAATATTAATGTCAATAATTTTGGGATTAGATGCGATTATGTGATATGAGTGTCCAGACTTTTCGGCATGTAGTACGTATAATCAAATTAAAACTAATTGTATGATAAAGATTTTTATTGACTTCTTCTCTTGTAACTCTCCACTTATCTGAGGGTATTTTCTGAACAGCCTCTTGCAGACAGACATAAGCCACAAGAACATGTTGCTTGTGTAATAAAGTCATGTAATGGCACTGTGCTCATTCTAGCTCATTTTAAATAGTCTCCTTGGAGAAGGTTGACTTTGCCTTTTAA
Source organism: Perca fluviatilis (assembly GCF_010015445.1). NCBI lineage: Eukaryota > Metazoa > Chordata > Actinopteri > Perciformes > Percidae > Perca > Perca fluviatilis. The sequence goes on from NC_053134.1 coordinate 13,239,185, forward strand.
AACCAGTGCTGGTGATTTGTGAGTCTCCGGTGAATTCTCAGGGCTCGGTTTCAGTGAAGCAAGCAGTAGCAAGATGTCTCTGCCTCGTTTTATTTTACATTTTGTCCACTTTGTGTCATTTTTTATCCCTTTGCTGTATTCTCCTTTTAGTCTCTCTCTCTCTTTTACATCTTGAAACTATCAGTATCTTGGCAGCGAGACAGCAGAGAGGCAACACAGCACGTGGAGAGAACATACCCACAATTCCAAGGCTGTGTCCAACACACACACACACACACACACACACTGACACGCAAACTTGTCTATAATACCATTGTGTTAACAAGCTGGCAGAAAGCCTACCTCAGTGTTTCCAAGGCAACAAGTTTATAAATTTAGTGACATTGTGGTACATTATGTGTGTGTCTATATATTGTATGAAAACAATAATGAAAACATATGAAAATGCAACAGACACTAACAGACTTGAAATTGGGACTGAAACACTTTTGTTCTCCTTCCTCTTTCTGCTCTGTTCATGTGAATGTCTGTGAAAATGACATGCATACATGAATGATGTGTGTGGTTGAAGTCCTAATCTTCTACTTTCATGTTTTATTGCACTGCACATCCCAGAGATCACCTGAAACTCAATCTCTGCCAGATTGATGTCCTAATACTTAGTTTTGTTGATGCTGACTGGTTACAGTTGAAAGAGAACAGTGGCGTTTTTATATATGTTTCTTATTTTCAACAAACCCTATGAAAAGACAGTATTGGTCCATATCTTAATACTTTCCAACCTCCATATCCAGTCTGGCAGTGCAACAGTGTGGCTCACTGATGTGTTTTTAATAGGTTTGGTTAACAATGAATGTCTATAGTACCGAGAAATAAGCTATACCAGGCTTTGGATGCACAAGCAATAACTGTTAGTCGTATCATTTTATTGTTGGTTTTGGTCTTTTCATGGGATTTGTTGAAAATTAAAACAACTTTGAATATCCACTAACACTCTTTTGTGTGTTTAGCAATGCTGGCTATTATTGCTACACTAATTAAAACACGGGTATACAATATTTTGCTTCTACATATGCAACTCTTAGCATATGTACTGTTTAATAAGAAAAAAGAGACTGATGCTAACAGACAGACTTGCAAATTTGAGTGAAAAAAAGGAGTAAAGAAAAATGGGGGAAAAGAGAGATACAGAAATAAATTGAGAGGTACAAGAGAGGAAGTGCACATAGATTTGACGTATCTGTGTTTGTGGTTTTCCTGGGGTGTTAGAGGGTATGTGTGATTTACGTGTGTGATTGTGTTTATTAATATGAGCCAAGATCGCAGTATGGTCAGCAAAGAAAGCGGTAGTCCAGTGGAACTTGAATTGTTTGAATGTTGGTGTGTGTGTGTGTGTGTGTGTGGTAATGAAATTACTCTTTTGCCAAGTGTTACACATACATACCCCAAAGCAGGAATCCAACCTCTTTTTTCCTTTGTCTGTCCACCCCTACTTCTCTCTCTCCCCCCCCCCACACACACACGCACACTCACAGACAGAAAGAAAGAATAAAACTTGATATATCAGGTCTACAAGAGGCTCTGACATGTATGGATGCTGCAGGCTATTATGCTGAATCCTCAGTAAAAAACCCTTGACAATGTGTAGAGTGTATACTACAGGGATTATGCTGGTATAAAGACACACATGCATTAAGGATCGATCGATTATCGGCCTGGCCGAGTGTTTCTGCTGGTAACGTTTTTACCGGATTATTGTAGTTATACGACCCGAGTTGGACCTATTCACATGAGTTTTTCACTGTAAGTAGAGAATCCAGTCTGCAGTGTAGATCATAAACATGTGATTAAAATAGAATTAATACTTATGTACCATTATATACCCAATGTATTTTGTGACATTTTTGTGGTTGAATTAATGGTAAATTACAATTTAGTTGTTCTTTATTGCTTTAAACATGTCACAGTTTCTGTCTTCAGCACAAATGTGTTCGCACCACTCCCTCCCCTCTTTTCAGCCTTGTAGAAACTAGATAAGGATGCTCCATTCTCTCAGACTGAACTGAACCTTCTTTCCGCAAAGTAAAATAACTACTTAAAAAAACTTTGTCGAGTGAAGCCTTATTCCAATCTCTGTTGCATTTGTGCTCTGCTTTGCAAAGTATATTATACTTGTACTTTAATCTTTTGTCATCCAGTTCTGTTAAATGAATACTTTTATTATAACTTCTTGAATTTGGCTATTCTGTTGACGGACCTTTCCTAATAGTGAGGATAAGGAAGGACCCAACAAACGTAACTGATAAACCAGAGAACTGTACAGTAACAATCGCTTTATGATCAAAGGCAGTTTCATACTGCATACTGGCACGCTCCCTCTTCCCCCAAATGAACCACAGTAGGAAGCAGGGAACATTTTGGGGTTGCCCCCAGAAATTCACAAAAGAACTGTGTGTGTGTGTGTGTGTGTGTGTGTGTGTGTGTGTGTGTGTGTGTGTGTGTGTCACCACTGTTCTAATAGGTTTTTTTCCTTCTTTTCCTTACATCGAGCGGAAAAAAAGAGAAAGAGGCAGATAAAAATGTTGAGAAAGGAAAGCAAGAAGGGAGAGAATGATGAAAGAGAGAGGGAAAAGCGTCACTAATGTTTCCTGCTAAAATATTCAGACTACTGCCGCATGATGCGTCACCCTGTCCCACACATACACATGTACACAGCGAGCAAGAGCCGTTCTTAGCCCCGCTACCACAGCCCCCCTCGGAGGATCACGCAGGAGCCGGCAGCCATATTTGACCATGCTGAACTTCCTGTTCACACGCTTTTCCGACTCATGACTGGTTAATAATTTAGGAAAGGGAATAGGAAGAGAAATGTAGTGAGTACAGAAATGGGAGCACAACGCTTCTTGCCTTGTAGAAACAATATTCTGAGAATTTACAGTAACAATGGATCAACACAACATCAACCTTAAAGACTAGCAGATGCAGACTTTACAAACATTCCTTTTTTTGTTGGAGTACATGTACAGTACTTGTAATAACAGAGGTCCATATATAGTTTAATAAAGTTGAAACTAGGGCTGCACGATATCTTGTTTTATCGTCTACATCTTGTTGTGCGCATGTGCGATAGTCACATCGCAGGATGTGCGATGTTAGCTCTATAACGTTTTTGCTGCTTTCTAGAAAAGTTAACTTTCACCGTTGTCCTTTTTCATGATTGTTTCCGGCCGACCCCTCCCCTTTAAGACAGGTGGCCATGTGGGCAATGTGTGTATGGGTTTGTTATAGGAAGTGAGGCTCTCCCGTGTGTATAAAAGTACCGTAAGCGGCAGCTGCCATGGACACAGTGATGCACATGCTTTTCCATGGGTAGTGAACATACAGTAGTCAGTGTTTTATGTTCGCTGCAAAGACGAAATAAATCACCTGATTAATGCAATGTTTTCACGATGTCTCCCTGCCATTTTTCACCGCAGAGTTGCCAGAAAGCTGCTACCAGCCAGGCTACAGCTAATGTAGTTAGCCTTAAAAATCAAGGGGTCGGTCCCAACTAACGTTACGGTTCAGAGCTGCGAAGCTGGGAACGTAACACTAATCTACAACAGCAGTCTGTGTCTGATATAACGTCCTTTACAATGATTTAAGTGTTCTTGGATACACAGAATTTGTTGCTAGTGCGTGACATGCAGGCTCTGCATGCACAGCCAACCACCAATCACAATCAATGTTGATCAATGTATCAAACAAACAGAGCAGGACCCGCTAGTCGACCACAACCTGAAATTTAGAGGAAGCAACATGCATGCAATATTAATTATTATTATATTAATAACAAAGAATGGGTCACATAAGAAAAGTTCCTTTTTCATTTTTATGTTCTATGTAGATGCACTCCCTTACAAAATCACCACATTAGTCGAGAATTATTTATTTCCAAATAGAGCTATTCATGTCATCTCGTAAAAATTACAGTCGTTTGTCATATTGCAATATATATCGCAGTAGGGCTTGAAGATTAATTGTAAAATTATCGACATCGAAATTCTGAAGCTGTTATTGATGTATTTTCCCCATGGCGATAACTACATTTTGATTAAACTAAAATGTGACTTTTTTCACAAGACATTTTCATTTCAAGCAATGTGTGCTTTCCTTTCACTTTTATACATTTTCAATAAATAGCCATAATAATAGACTCAGCATATAAAACATTAAAAGCCTTTAGTCAGCTCAGGAACATGTGGTGGGTAGAGAGGAGGGAGGAAAAGAAAAGGAAATGAAAGCAGTATCAGTCTGTCACCACTTGACAGATAAAGCCTAGACAGAAGACATGTGTAACTTGTTGAGTGCAACACTCAGATGTGGTCAGTGTGTTCAGTCAAAGCAGCAATCCCCATGGCTGAATATGCTAATGCTGTGCCTCAACATGCATTTTTTCTAGTGACAGCTAGAAAGTGGCTTTAAAAAAAGAGTCAGAGTAGTGAAGACTGAACACAACAGAAAACTAATTTGTCTCTCAGAATATGGTTTCTGCATCTAATTATACTTCTCAGTTGTGTGTCTTGCGGCAGTTTTAAGTCATATTGTTCCATTAAGATAATATGAAGGCTAAAACAGGTGTGTGTATGGTGTGTTTGCCTTTACCGCTCCGCCACCATTGGTATATGTGAATGGGTGAATGAGAGGCAAATTGTAAAGCGCTTTGTCCGGTAAGGTAGAAAGGCGCTATATAAATGCAGTACATTTACCATGACTTGCTCTTGAGAACGCTTCGACCCCGACAACGCTGCAAGCTGCAATACTGGGAACCAAGCCTTTTATATCTGCATTTTGTGTCACATGTTGTTTGTGAGAATTTACACAATAAACTTTTGGGGAAAGAAATACTGGGAACCAAGCAATTGGCCGGTTCCAAACAGGCACGGCACTAGTATGAATAATAAACCGAGCTCTTGTGTTGTCATGCAGTCGATGCAGTAGCTCATAACTCATGGTTATGAGTGCAATATGGTGCAATATACTGGAGAGTTTGCATCAAAAGGTAAAGAAAGCTCAGGTTGCCTATGACAGCTACAAAGTACAGAAATACTATCTTTAGCTCCCTCACTCCACTTGTCTCTTTTTTGTTTCATATTTCGCACCAATGAAAAAAATGGCTGCTTTAATTCATTACTATTCCTGTCACAACACACACACACACACACACACACACACACACACACACACTCTCAGGCATAAGCCCACTAAGCATAGAGTTTTCAGGATTCTGATTGGACGCTGTAGTCCTCCACCCACCAATCCCATGATGGCAATAAATTGCTATGGTGCAGTATTGATTTTCAATGGGTAAGCATCAAACACACAGTCTCTCACACACACAAACAAACACACAGACACAGTCAAAATGCAATTGTGTATAATGGTATAATGGTAAGAATTATAAAATAATTTAAAATATAGAAAATAAATACTTGAATAAAATATAACAATCAGGTAAAATAAAGCCGGGAGATTTATAACCCAGAGTTGCAGTGATGAAATTCATCACATTCATCAGATGTAACAAGCTTACTTCTCTCCACTTTGGCTTCCTGCTTGGCTCACTGACTTTCCGTCTCACTTCCTCCCTCCCCATACACAATCCAGCACTGACACAAACTCACCACTTTTCAAAGGATTTGGAGACATTTTTATACCATAAAGAGAGCACATCATATACTTTGCTATAAACATACATAAACATGCACATACACACACAGTCCACTGCAGCTGTGATGGTGTCCCTCCAGAGAAGGAGTGTGTCCAATCCTCTCCTGTTATCTAGGTCAGCCTCATACAAAAGTCTGCACACCTCCCTCTTCCTCTCTCTCCATCTCTTTTCTTCTCCCTCCTATGTCCCAACATCTGTCTCCATTCTTTCATTCTCCTTACTCCTGTGTGTGTGTGTGTGCGTGTGTGTGCGTGTGTGTGTGTGTGTGTGTGTGTGTGTGTGTGTGTGTGTGTGTGTGTGTGTGTGTGTGTGTGTGTGAGAGAGAGAGAAAGAGATATTAATGACTTAGAAAGCCAACCAACAGTTTGAAGAGAGTACCATTTATACTGTTGCCAGGGGATAAGGTTACATTTTAAGGAAAACCAGATATTCATATTCTACATAGCTGTACATCACATTAAAAGGCTGCAGCCAACTGAAGAGTTTCTTAAAAAACATTTTAAGAAGTATAAAATCATGTTGATCGGAGGACAATCTGTACAGGGCTGCACTAAGAGTTTCATTCCGAAACCAAATATCCACCATTTGAAAAATTCACACCTACGCCTAAATAATTATTGTTGGCAGTGACTAGTCTAGTTGATTTATGAGTCATCTTCAATCCTTTGTTTACAAAGTTTTATTTAAAAGTTATGTTTTTGAGGAGCCAAGGTCATCTGTGGTTTGGGAAAAATGCACCGATGATGTCTCTCATGCTGTAGTTATTACTATGTCAACAGTAGCTTCTCCACATGAAATTTCTTTTTTTCAGAAATAGGCACAAGTAGAATGAAGAATGCTGAGCTTAGATGACAGGTATGCACGTACTGTATGATAAATGACAGAGAGAAAGCCTGTTTTTGTCAGAGAGGAAGTGTAGGCCTACATTTATATAACAAGACATGAAGTAAAGTTGTGTCTGCTGGACTAGTCTTTATGCCCTGTGGGCAAAACAGAGAGAAGTCAAGGGGAGTGACAGTAAATAGGAGCTGATGGAACAACTGGTCACACACACAGGTCAGTGCACATACAGCAGACTCAGACACGCATACACAAAAGACACACGTAAAAACACACCGGCAATCACACAGACTTGAAAGCATCCGTAAAATATATGTATTTTCTTCAAAGAGCTTCTACCTGACTGCTGGGTGAGTGTAATATGAATGTGTACTGTATAGGGATGTCACGAAAACTAGTACTTCGGTACCAAGTCGGTACCAAAATTATGACACTGAAGTGTTCTAGTCTGGTCCTATCTGATCGCTTGACCGCAGTCAGTCTCTGGCTTTACCGTACATCTACAGCAACGGTTTTCCCGACTTCACCTGGAGCTCCCAAACAGAAAGTACATCTGTTTCTCTCTGCCGTTGTCTGTCACAGCCTAACAGTAGCTACGATAGCTACTGACATTAGCTAACTTTAGTGGTTGTTTTCGCAGACCTCTATAACGCCAGTTAGCTTAACTTTAACTAGCCCGGTTCTATGTGAAAAACCACAAAGTCAGAGAGAAACAGACCTAACTAAACATGCTTGCTTGCTTGTCTGGGAGTTCAGGGTGAATTCATGGAAGACGGTACCGTACGCTGGCTGTGTGGTGATGCCAGGCTTCAGAGCAGCAGGCTGTGGGGTCCAGAAGACTGACGTTTTCTCAAAATTACATGTGAATCACACTCTCCTTGCCCCCTCCACTCAAACCCCTCCACTCCCACCAAAACAGTAACAGAAAGTTGAGACAAAAAAAAACTGACACTGAAAAAAGAGTGACATGACACTGTCCCAACATCCCGAAGTGTTATCCTTATTACCTTTAAAACATGTTATAAAGGAGGACATGGGATTTATTGTTTTGTTTGTTTTTTACCGTGGTATCGAATTGGGTATCAAGAATCATTCAATATCACTGGTATTGGTATCGATGACTACATTTTTGGTATCATGCTATCCGTAGTTGCCACTATTGTTGTGTTGTTGTTGTTTATGACGTTCAAATGTTTAAATAAAGGAGTTTATGTTATTTTTTACACACCGTGTATCGACTTTGGTACCAAGTATAGTGTACTTTTTCTACTAGATTTTTGGTATTGTGACATCCCTAGTACTGTATGTAAATGTGTATGTATATTTCTCAAAGCTTATGCAGTTATGTCAAGTTTGGGATGTGTGTCCATGTGTCCCAGGTTGACTGTGATGGTAGGAGGTTTATGTGCTGAATGGAAGCACAGACACCTCACACACTTTGAGGGTTCTCTGCAAGACATATTTATTACATTCACAAGCAAACTTCTGACTTAAAAAGTCATTTTCCAGTCTGTACTATGGGAGGAATTAATTTGAAACGTTTCATTTAATCCATAACTGCTGTATATCCAAAAGGCATTTGAGAGGAAGAAATAGTCAATGCACAAACGATACATAAAAACAATCTTTTCAGTATGATGGTGGACTTTGCTCTGTGAAAGACGAGTTCAGAGGTGAGGGCCCGATAAAAGTTAACCCCTGAGTTGAATCATTGAGCAAACCACACAGACACGCACTGCCATGCTGCCTGCCACAAACTGAAGCTGGTGACAGAGAGAATGAGAGAGAGAGAGAAAAAAGGAGAAGTAGAAAGCCGATTTGGTACAACCATTTAGTAAACCTAGTAAACTTTCACATAACACAGGCAACTGAATTCATCATGCACTTGTGAATGAAATTAAGCTTTATGACAGCGTTATTAAATCACAGTAATGGCTGATAGAAACGATATGCAATATAAATGATCCAAAACTGGCCTACGATAGAGATTTTAATTGTACTGCGCTATCGCGATAATGCATGTTAATGACGCAATCTACCCGTGAAATTTAGAGCCAGGAGCTGCAACGCATCATCGTCATTTTGAGTAAACATGGCTGAAAGCGAAACGGGGGAGCTGGTGAAAAAGGCCGGTGCAACATCCATTATTTGGACTTGGTTCGGATTTAAGCTGCTACAACGGACCTGTGGCCGAGCCGTTCACTGGAGCCTTTCATCAGCCTGACAATTCACTATATAACGGACGATTGGAATCTTGGCAGCCGGTGTTTGCAGACGTCGTACTTCCCCGCTGAACATACGGTCGTGTGTGTGTGTGTGTGTGTGTGTGTGTGTACAAGTGTGTACAAGTGTGTACAAGTGTGCTCTGTCACTGTTTTGCACTTTTTACTGTCTATTGCATGGCACGACTGTAAAGAAACTTTTATACTTGAAACATTTTCTTTAGTTGACGTATATGTGCCTTATACTGGAATTATCTTCTTTTTTCATTATTGTGCTTTCATTTGCACTTTATTATGTTTTCATTTGAAGTACCTGTGCACTACACTTGGAAGAATTTTCTTTATTTAAAATAGCCATGCCTAATACTGGAAGTATTTCCCTAATTCACAGTATCCGTTCCTTTATTAACAAGACACCAGTTTTCATTTCATTAAGAGAATAAAATGTTTAAAACCAAATGCATTACATTAGGCTGCAGGTAAGAAACTTTATGTTTGAAATATGTTTTTATTTAAAGTATCTGTGCATCTTTGCCTAATACTGAAAGTATTTTGAGTACAGTGTCTGTTCCTTAACTAAAAAGACACCAGTTTTTCCTGTTCTCTGCATCTGGGTGGCATTTAAGAACCAAGGACTTAAACTAACTAAGTGTAGTGACTTTTAGAATGGTTTGCACTAAAGGAAAGAAACCCAATACTTTAAGCTTTTTCTTTGTTAAAGTCTCTGCAATTAGTGTACTTGAATTTTATTTATCTGCAACATTATGTTGTATAATTACAGTTTTGCACAATAAATGTTCTCAAAACTACATACTTTGTTTCTTTCTCTTTTAAAAAAAATACATTTAGCAGTTTGGCTTTCCTTAGGGTCTATGTAACCTGTTCTGAAATGGTTCTATTATAATTTATATATCGTGAAATATATGGTTATCGCAAGAGGCTGCAATGTATATCGCAATATGGATTTTAGGCCACATCGCCCATCCCTGTTAAATCATTACATTGAGTATTGTGATTCTAAACGTAGCTCATCAGTCACTCTCAGTAGGTCCCATTTCATTCTGTTCTGGTCCTCTGTGTGGCTCACAGGTTGGAGCTGGCTGGGTAAAGCTTAGAGAAGAGGACTTACTCACATAAAGCCACCTGTTGAAATCCTAAAAATGAATGAATAAGTAAAGGCTCTCCATTTGCTCTACAACTGCCGTTGAGCAGGCCCTTAAACAAGGCACATAACAACCGCAGCGCTGCAGCTCAGTGGCCACAGGCCACAATCTTACCTTACACACACAAAAAAACTCTATTACCATATTGCATGGTAAAGTGAGCATATTTCAATTAGGAGAGGATTTCCACCAGAGGACTGTCTCCTTTCTATCAAACGCAGTCAACAACCATTATGATGAAATCACTAGAGAGTGAGCAGAGAGGGCTGGTTGGCTAGCAGCCTCGACAGATGGACTATAACACCAGGCTAGGGCAACAACATGGCCTGGAGGAGAGAAGAAGCCAAACACACGCATGTAACATACACATGCAACACTCAGACCACAGGGAGATGGCCAATCATACCAGCCTCTCTGCCAAGGTCAGTGACCCACTGAGAAGAAACAAAAGACACAGGCTCTGTGGTGTGTGGTTTCACTGTACAGGATATCTTCTAGCTAATGTGATTGCACTTCACTGACATATAGTGTACTGTAAACCTCTAAATGAAGAAATGAAGAAATATATGTTCTATGGCCATGCTATTTGATCACCTGAGTCTTTTAATGCTCTACTCAAACTCATCGCATGGAAGTTTAAAAGGCTGTTTTACATAATTATGAAATACAAATATTTCCACCATTTCAAATCTATTCTTCTCTGCACTGATCTTTTCCATAAACTGCAATATTCTGTCGTCTACTCTTGAGTGATTAACAAACCCCCTTGTGTGGCTAGGAAGCAGATAAATGAGAGCAAGCCACTGAGACATGTTGAGAGTTTGACTCATTACTGTTGAAGGAGAGAGCCCTCTGTGTCTGTAGCTAGTATGTCATTAAGACTTGTTGAGGTAATTCCTCTCCAATTAGCCTCTCTGTGATATGAGGACCAGTTAAGGAGAGAGCAGTGGAAAACGAGGCCACTCAGAGTCAAAGCCACCCTCACATGCAAATCTCACCTGATCCCTATCAAACAATACAACTCGCAGCTGTTATTAACTGCTACCACAATAACTACAACTATGGCTAAAATATATTTTTTTAAAGACATCATTAATTTGCACAAGCCTCCCAAAGTTAGAGAGAAGACGTATGACTCTGTTGGAGTGCTGCCATCAAATTACTCACGGAAACAACATTTATTAGTTATAGCTGATATGTCTACCACTGGCAACAACCTGTCATTTTAACCAATGAAAGACAAGATGTGCACCAATCAAAGTAAGAACAAGTAATAACTGCATGCAATTATAAATACTAAAGTGGTCAGACTAAAAACAAATACATATATGAGATTTTGGCTGTGCAGTTTTGAGTTTACAAAGACAAGACAATCTCTTCTCTCCTCCTTGTCTGTACTCCTCCCTCCATCCCTCTTTGCCTTTTTGACTCATTAAAATGTCATCTTAACACTGGAGACACTCTCCCTGTCTCTCCCTAAGTCTTGGTGTCGTTTGTTCACCTTCTTTCTCCAAACATGGTAAACAGAACAGAGTTGCACCACCACAGTTTGAGAAGGCGTGTGTGTAGCTGCTGAGTGGTTTATAAACATCTCTCGCTTTCTCTCTCGGACACACTGTAACCAAACCCATCTTCTTCACAGCCCATCTGTCTCCCTTGTGACTACAACCTCCTTAAACTTGAGTGTGAAAGTCAAAGAGGAAGATCATTTCTCATGGTTCTTTCATACACTGACTAAAAATTGCTAATATTTGCAGCACACCTCACAGGCAATTCATTTAAAAAATAAACCTGGCTCCTGTGGAATGGGAAAGGCAGACCTTGAACGCAATCAGAAAGCTGAGTAAGACAGGCAGACCATAGAAGCTGAACTTACACAATAGCTATGTGTGTATGTGTGTGTGTGTGTGTGTGTGTGTGTGTGTGTGTGTGTGTGTGTGTGTGTGTGTGTGTGTGTGTGTGTGTGTGTGTGTGTGTGTGTGTGTGTGTGTGTGTGTTTGTGATGTGTGAAGTCCTCTGCATGTGTATGCACACTTGAGATGAGCATGCTTTTGCTGCATGCTTTCTGTGTGTACCAGTTGTCACATTCACACCCCCGTCTCTGCAAATTTAAGGCTACTAAGCTCCATCACCAAGGAAACCAGCTTGTTGCCAGGTAGCAACAGAGAGAGAGAGAGAGAGAGAGAGAGAGAGAGAGAGAGAGAGTGAAGGGGAAACAAGAAAAGTTAGTGACACCGAAAAGACAAAATCAGATAAAAGTTTGAGACAGCATGTGCGGAAAAAGGGAGCTACATTAGGTCAACTCGGACCGATTAACGTTAGTGGGGACTAACAGCAGCTAACGTTAACGGCTGAGTTTCCCTCATGCGGAGCTTCGCCTTGAATATGAAAAATAAACTACAGTTATTACATGTACAATTATTACATTAGGAGGCAGAGGAATAGCTAAACATTTAACATGCTGATCAACAGAGAGCCGGAGAGGGAGAGAGAGAAGCCATCGCTACCTGCTAAACTAAAGTAGCTAACAGAGCTGATAACGTGTAAACAACTGTGGGATTAGCGAGAAAGTCGCTAAAAGGAGATCGCTATGAGTGCTTGAGTGAACTAGTGTAATGTTAGATGTAAATGTAAAGTGGATAATTAGCCGCTGTAATGAAGAATATGATAAAAAATAACTGCGTCGAGCTATCGAAGCAAGAAGCTATCAACCCAGAAGCATGTCAGCCAGTCAGGCAAGCAGGAGGCAGGACAGCCAAGCCGGTGTCACCAGTTTCATTGACGAAAGTAAAAGCCGCTCTGCATATCCATAATATGTTATGTCCAATTACGTGTTGTAGCCTGTCAGAACGATCAGATCGCCTATTAGCAATCTCGAGTAACCACGATTGGATGATTTGAAAATATTAGAGCTCACCCAAGCCCACTGTATTTGCCTCCCTCAAAGCTGCATATATGCTGTTTTGAACAGAGGTTGTGAAGTATCACACTGTATATTACTCTGTGTTGGGATGTGGGAGGGTGGATGGGTGGTCATTTTAATCTATCTGTGTCTAAGTGCTTAGGTTCATAATTAAATCTGACTTTGAGGTTGCTGAAGATTAGAATTAGATTAAAGTTTAACACTCATTCAACAATGTATGCGAGACAAGGTTACATCACAGCTCTGGAGCAATTGGAGAGTTGCTTCACACTGTCAATCTGTCGGCTTTCATAAGGCACTGATGAGGTATCAGCAGATCAACAGGCTGGTGAAGTGTGTGTGTGTGTGTGTGTGTGTGTGTGTGTGTGTGTGTGTGTGTGTGTGTGTGTGTGTTTAAACGGGGCAGCAAATGACAGAAAGGTAATGAGAGAGATAAGTTAAAATGTAAAAAGAGTTCACTATGTTTGGAGTCAGAGTGGACGCTATCACAGTGTAGGTCTGTGTTACTACCTTGTTGATGACACACAATGTAATGTTTTTGGAGGAATTGAATCCATAGTTGCAGCCTTCAAAATGGCATAAACCTGCTCACACCTCCAGATCAATTCCATGGTGGCAATAATGGCCCTAAGCATGCCTAAGCATAAAGTATCTTCAAAATCAAAGTCTAGTCCCATCTAACATGGCACAGTCAAATGATCCAACATGGCGGATCAGCCACTAAGCTTCCAAATCATGACACAGCGGATTCAAACTTTTAATATGACACAGCATGTTTACACTGCAGCAGAGCACAGAGAGAAGAAGGGAGGGGGCCCACCAGTGAACCGAAGATGGCATTTTAATTAGATCAGGGAGCATACACGCAAAGAGTGAGGTTGGAAGAGAAGGAGAAGTTAAGAGATAGGAAAGCAAAGAGAGGAGAACATAGGAGCAGGAGGAGAGGAAAGAGAAGGGGGATGCTTTCATGTGCATCTTACCCAGTTTCCCCCTGGTCATATACTGTAATTAGTAGGAAAAACAACCTTCTTTCATGGCAACGCCAGTGATAATCAGTTGTATTGCTGTATTTCATGACTGCCATACCCATGCCAAAGACACAAACAATTCCTTTAGATGAAATCAGACAAAACTAAGGTTACAGACATTTTAGTTTCTCCCTAAAGAAGGCCTTTATATATATAAGTCAAAGGGAAATTAATTAACTTAATTGACCTCTATGGATGAGTAAGTGAAAATAATTTACGTTTCACAATAGAAAGTAGAGGCTAACTGATTAGAGTAGAGAACCATCAGAAGCATTTAGGGTGTTCATAAATTTTTGGCTTAAGAACAAAGTTTGTAGCTATGCTGGATGCGCATTTATGGCAAAATCCCCCATCTTTAAAGGGATACTTCACCGATTTAGCATTCAGCTTTGTATCAGGAGAAACCCGATAGTATTTCTGAATGACCGTGCCTCCCTCCCTCATGTCCCCCTGAGACGAGAGATTTCTGCATTTGGGGCCTGGAAAAAATCTTCCGATGACGTAAAATGACGATTTTTGCGTCATTGGAAGATTTTTGGGCCAGAGGCAAAGGACTACAGCCAGTAGTAGGATCTACTTCCGTATGTTTTCAACACGCCCACAGGGGGTTTGACTGCCGAGTCTGGCCGAGGTATTCTGAATGAAAACAACTGTCAGCCATCTTGAATCTTCGCTAAACAGGCTTTCGGTTTTCAGCAGAAAACATTTACAACAATTATCTGCATTCAAACTACCGGACGTGTGTACCACCGGGATACATCGGTACAGATCGGAGAATATGGAGGAAACGTTATTACAGACGCAACTTCGCCTGCACGGAGACCAGCGGTGTCGTTCAATGCCGCTAGCCGGCTAGGGGACATCCTCATCGGCTAGGTGGAAAGCTAACGCTAGCTGTCCACCTGTCCCAGCCATCCTGCTTGCAAGTGTCTGCTCATTAAACAACAAGCTGGACTACATCCTCCTTCAATAGAAAATCCCAACGTGAGTTCAGTGACTGCTGTGTTTTTGTTGTTGTGGAAACATGCCTGAACAACAGTGTACCGGAACCGGGACTATCCAGCTACCAGGTTGCTCTCGCCGGCCCGTGGAGGTGGGCTGTGTTAAACGGACTGGTGTAGAAATAAAATCCAACTAGCTACTGCTAACTGCTGGTGGAGCTTGTGACTGTTAAATGCCGACCATTCGACATTCCACGCTAATTCACGGCTGTGTTTATACTCTGTGTTTAGCTACACCAATGCTAGTATGCGTTAGCTGAACTTTACGGATCCTGCTTGCAAGTGTCCGCTCATTTAGACCACAAACTGGACTACATCTAACTTCAACGATACTCCCAACGTGAGTTCAGAGACTGCCGTGTTTTTGTTGTTGTGGAAACCTGCCTGAATAGTGTACCGGACTGTCCAGCTACCAGGCCTGCTAGCCCTCCGAGCTAGAGATGCTCTGTCGCCAGGTAAAAGAGGTGGGCTGTGTTAACACAGAGTGGCGCAGAAATGTGGTGATTTGTATCCATTTAACTGCTAACTGCTGGTGGAGTTTGTGACTGTTAAATGCCGACCATTCTACATTACACACTAATTCACGGCTGTGTTTATGCTCGGCTTACAGCCCACCGCCGCGAATGCTAGTATGCGTTAGCTGAACTTTACGGAGCCTATAAAGTGTGTGTACTAAATGTAGCCTGTTTCGTATGTCGTTTTTATATAATGTCGTTTTTATATATGTTAAATGTGTAACACCACTTGAGTCACGATGAAACGTTGTTTCGTGTATATGGTTGAAATGACAATAAAACACGCTTGAGTTGAGTTGAATGCCTCTGTCGGTCTGTCAAGCGGGGGAAGAAGTGGCTTGGGAGTGGACTCAAAGCAACGAAGCAGGTGCATTCTGGGATTTGGTGTTTTTCATCCATATAAGACCAAAACACATTTTCTGGCTTTTCTCGGCCTAGAAGGCACCAATTTCAATTTTTTTTTCACATTTCTACTACATAAGTGACCCAATTTAAAGATATATTCAGCTTTCCAGCGGTGAAATATTCCTTTAATCAGTTAAAAATGTGACAGGTGGTGTTTATTTTAATACATAAAGTACAGCCCAGAAAGTATATTTTTTAAAGCCAGAGATTTCAAAAGAAAAAAAAAATATTCCAATATTCCAATGTTATGTCAAAATTATGGCCAAATTGTATTTAAATATGTGTCTGCTGAAAGTAATGGGCATTGAATTGATAAACAAGATGAGACTTGATGAGAATATCTGTTTAAATACGAATATAAATGATCTTGTAATATTTACAGCTAATTTAATGCTGTCAAACTAAAGTAGAACTTCTTACCTTTCTAACGGAATATCATTTTAACCATTTACTTTAGCTTTGTTTTTACAAGAGCCAGAAAAATGAAGCTAATACCGGTGAATTAGCCGTGCGCTTCCTTTGGCCATACTCGGACATTGTAAAAACTCAATGGGCACTGCTGTTTTTTTGGGGGTATTAAGCGTATCAACAAATCACCCAAATTAACAATAGTGCTGTCAACACATGGGAGACCGTACTTCTGTTCTTCACAATAAAATTGGATGCTTCAACAACTCCAAATTATGCAGTAAAAGCTCCTTAATTTCCACTTAGAATTTAAATGTATACTGCCACCTGAGTGGCGTTCTTAGTGCTTTCTCTCATAGCTCGGATTTGTCCGGATATGGCCATTTATTAGGGTGACCAGATGTCAAGGTTTGACCGGACAGTCCCGATTTTGAATTTCATGTCCCGAGTCCCGACAAAAGTGGGAAGGGACGCTAAAATGTCCCGGTTTACACCAGGAGCGGCGTGAGACGATTTTGCCGGGGCTTCAGCCCCAAATGTTTTGAGTGTAGCCCCAAATGTAACTTTGTCCAGTTTATTCTTCCGAGGCGAGTAGAACGGGCAGCTATGTGCGGGGTCCGACCATGCTGTATTTGTTGCTATCACCTAGCAACCGTCTCTACATAAGGAAAGTTGTGAAAGGTGAAGTTTTTGGAGGAATCATAGCCAAATCAGTCTAATACATTGATGTCATCAACACAAAGTTTACGGTTCAGACTCAACCACACGGAGCTCTGAAGCAGACCTGTGCGTCGCTTAGTGTCCACTCTCTCTGTAAAATGCTGGGCAGCTTCAGGTTTATGGATGCGCTCAGCTGTGGAGATGCGGTAGATGTGCTACGTTTGTCCGCCGTATATTTCTGCAGTAGTTTCGGGTTTCTACCTCCGATCTATAGCAGCATTCAGCCACTTCCCTAGCTAAACTATTTGTCTAATTCTGAGGGCTCTGTGTCTGTCAGAAGGTCTGAAATCTACCGTATCAGCAGAGCAATCATGTAATGCACAGCAGACTATGGTGCAGGTAGATTATTTTCTGAAATATAGTTACTTTATTCTTGTAATAGCCTATTATAACTTCATTTTTCTCAAAATATCACAACTCCTCCAAATCACAGAGAACACAGATATACTGTATATTGAATGTGCACAAAGTTTTGGACATTGCTCAAACACATCTGAAATATTACAGTCCAGGGGTTTAATACATTAACAACAAAAGACGCAAAACAGGAGGGAGGAGTAAATGATGCCTAGGCTACATGTGTGCTGACTCAGATATATTTAGAAAACTTGATCCAAAGGAGAATAAATATTGAAAGCAATACAGAATGCCTGAGACCCTTACTTCAATATATTCCATTATGTTTGGATTGTAATCTATGTTTCTCTTCACATAAAGATATTTGCAGCATACATTGATTCAGAAAAAGGTAGAAATAGGTGCATAAAAATTCACCAGAATGCAGGAAATGAAGTGTTTGATGCTCAAAATTTTCAATAAATAAATAATGTTAGTTCTTTTGGTGTTATTGGAATAAATAACACTTCAAAAAATCTTTTTTTTAGAAAAACTCATTACTCATACTCAAACATAAATCTCACACTAAACTGAAACTGGCTGTTGCTGCAATTTTGTTAATTTTACTGGAAAAAAACACTTATTATTAGATGAGGAGCCTACGATCAAAATAATGAAGTCGGTCTGTGTATATGTCTGACCTGGGCTGGCACATGTTCACGTTAAAAAGCGTGCGCGCGTGCACAAGCACTACGGTCACGCGCAAAGTGTCCCAGTTTTAGCTACGGGAAATCTGGTCACCCTACCATTTATCCTCACTCATGAATACAGACTTAGGTTGGAATTATAAACAGACAATTTGTCTTTATTATAAAAGAGAAAGACAGAGAATGAGCAAAGGTTGCTTGGCAGCAGTGGTTAACTTTAGTCGATGCCCACAGGTGCTAACTAGTGTACAGCATATACTGTACAGGGCATTGTACATCTTTCCTCTTCCTAATCTTACTATATAACACTCATTTCTTCACATTCATCCAATTTTCTCTCTCTTCATCTATACTGCCATTCTTACTTTTCACTCCCCTTTCTTATTATTCTGAGGTTTTCTGCCTTTATAACCTCAGCCGTTACCTAACAAGCTCATTATTTAGACAAAAAGAAACAGTAAAAGAAATTGAGAGATTGTATGAGTGTAAGAGATAGAAAGTGAGAAAGACTGCAAAAAGGAGATAAAGAACCTGTAGAAACACCTGCCTGCAGTTAAAGAGAGAGAGAAAAACATCGGAAGTGTGGAAAGAAAGAAAGAAAGAAAGAAAGAAAGAAAGAAAATAAGAAAGAAAGAAAGAAAGAAAGAAAAAAGAAAGAAAGAAAGAAAGAAAGAACGAACGAAAGAGCCACAGTGATAGGAGGGCAAAGATAAAAACAGAAATGTCCATATACAGTCGCTGGTGTTGCTGAGTTGCCTGGCAACCCAAAAGTTTGGATCTCAGTGCCAAGTCATTATTGCTGTGAAACAATCTGTATCCTTTTATAATTACAGTCAAGTCAAGAGTCAGTAGCATGTTATACCAAACCAAAGACAGGACACAGATGGTTTGGACAATGTTTGCACATTGCATTTATTTACATTACATCTGAGGGCCTGCATGTATGCTCGATGTACTGCGTGTGGCACTGCTGTATTCACCACAATGCATCTGCAGCCTTGTTACTTAAGGACTGTTCATTATATAAAAGGTTTACCTTGCCTCACCTTAATGGTGGACATCATCATAATAGTATTTAAAAAGCACCAAACAGAGACTGCATTGTTTTTCCCATTTCTTTTATTGAGTAAATGTATGCATGCTAACTTTGAAGTAAATGTGCTGTGTTGGCATTTTAAAAGCCTTTTAGATGAAGTAAAATATATTATTTACAACGAGAGAGAGGGCATTTGCTGTATGTGTTTGAAACATCTGCTGTACAAACTCAGTGCCAGCCCGAGGATTGACAGCTCTGGCAGAACAGTAATGGGCATCCACCTCAACATGCCCCTTGTGTCTGCTCCAGAGAAAGAGTGGATGTGTGTATTAGTGTGTGACAGCTAAAGTGCTATTCAACAGGTGTGTGCTGCAGTCAGCAGTAACAGAGATTAACTACAAGCTACACAAATAGTCATAATAGCACACACACCTACACAAACACAAACGCATAACTACATAAAAGTCTTCACACTGTGTTGTGATTGTCTTCTTATGATGATCACCAAGTAGACACTTTCATCTTTTTAATTACCACTACATCTCTGGTCACAAGCCAAGTTCTGATCCCATATTGATTGTGTTGAAATATTGTGTTTGTTTGTTTAAAGGTGCAGTAGGTAAGACTTATAAAACTAACTTTCTGTCATATTTGCTTAAAGTGACCCTAAGTCAGAACTACATGAAGCAGGTAATTAAGAAAAAAAATCCGGCTCCTCTGGCACCACCTACAGCCTGTAGTGCGATTTGCAAAAATCCACCGCTCCCTGTTCAGATGCACCAATCAGGGCCAGGGGGGGTGTCTAACTGCGTGTCAGTCACCGCTAATGCACACACATTCATTCTCCCTTGTTGGGGGAGGGGCTTAGGAGACCGTTTTGGGCTTTAGTAGAAAGGGGGGAGGGACTGAGAAGTTGTCCATTTTTTGGCTAACTCATGGATGTTCATAATACTGCCTACAGCACCTTTAAACCTGACTGGAATGCCACATCTGTGAGGTTAACAAAACTGTGAAATAATCCCAGTAAAGAACCTTAAAGTTAATATAGCACTATTTATGTAATACTCTAAAGAGCTTGCTTGATAATATTTGAATTGTCCTGGTGTAATAAACTTCACCCATCTAATGCCCCCTCTTTTTCATTTCCCCTCTTCTGCTCCTCTTCTAAACTAGAGTATACCCACATTCTCCTCCTCTTACTCATTGGCCCTGTCTCCTCCATATCCTTCTCTTTAACCTCCAACTCCTAATATAATACACACACACACACACACACACACACACACATCAAAGTTCTTGTTAAGCAGACTTGGTAAGACTAGAAGTCTAATAGCTAACATGTGGAAACATGTGCTGCCTAATCTTCTGAACCATGTGCTGTGAATGTGTGTGTGTGTGTGTGTGTGTGTGTGTGTGTGTGTGTGTGTGTGTGTGTGTGTGTGTGTGTGTGTGTGTGTGTGTGTGTGTGCGTGCATGCGTGCATGTGTTTGTTTAAAAATACAGTATGTAGTGTGTTTGTGTGTGTAGCACATGTATTGCAGCTCACTCTTTTTGAACTCACGTTCACTGGAGGAGTCTATAAAGGAGGAAATGCCAATATGTCGCTGAACCAAAACATAAAAGTCTGGTTGTAGCTAGCATAGTGGAGAATATGCAGACCGCTCCTTGAAGATGGAATTGTCTGTGGCCGGGTTAGCTCAGTTGGTAGAGTGGACGCACATACAGGTTTACTCCTCAACGTAGCAGCCGCGGTTTCAACTCCAACCTGCGGCCCTTTGCTGCATGTCATTCCCCATCTCTGTCCCCTTTCATGTCTTCATCTGTCCTGTGAAAATAAAGGCCTAAAAATGCCCCCCCAAAAAAAGAATATGGCATTGGTTGAATTTACAATTGATGTATTTCACAATTTTGAGCACTTGCCCATCCAATTTTATTTATTAAATAAAAAGTTCCTGAAGTTGACATAATATCATATTACTCCTGAAACAATTAGTTGATCAATCAATTACTCAGTCATAGGGTTGGGTATCGTTTGGTTTTTTTCTGATACCGGTGCTAAATCGATACTTTAAAAACGGTGCCGGTGCCTAAACGGTGCCCGAATAGGTGCCTGAACCGATATATTTATAATGTATATAATATAAAATATAAAAAAGGAGCACAAAACGACAGTTGGTGACATTAAAGAACGGCTTGTTTATTGCAAAGGCCATATGGTCAAAATTTAATTATTGATTAATAATGTAATAACAATAACTTATAACAACGACTTATTTCACCAGTAAATTGCTGGTAAATGACAAAAACAAGCACCAGATGGGAAAAGGGTATTTTACAATAACTTCAAGTGAATGCACCGTCTGTGTGTTGTTTTTCCGACAACTACAGCTGCAGACTGGTATGTCCTGGTGTTGGAATCCTCTACAGGGAATACAGTCACGCTTTACACTGTTTAACATAAGCTGTCAGCATTTTAACCATTGTGTTTAATCCAGCTACTAGCTAACGGTAACGTAGCGTCCCGTGCAGTGATGCTTCTGAAAAAAAAAGTCAGGCGCCGAAATGAGGCACCGAAATTTTCGTTCTTATTCGGTCTCGTTACCGTTTACGTCGGAACCGGTGCCCTATTGGCCCCGCATTTCGGTACCCAACCCTACTCGGTCAACAGAATTATTTGGCAACAATTTTCATTATTGATTTTTACACGTTTCACTAATGAAAACAAAAGCCATGCCTGTGACCCATCTGATATCCCTGTAGAACACCCAACTTTATCTGCAAGCAACAAATTGCAATTAAAATTGTATGTGAAACGTGACGCTGCCAGCATTTTCGCTCACAAATCGCTTTGGTGAAACCAGCCTCGGATTCTCAAATGTAAAGATTTTCTGCTTTTTATTATTATAAATTAAGTATCTTTAGGTTTTGTACTTTTGGCAAGACAAAATAAGAATTTTGAAGATGTCACCTTCAGTTCTCGAAAAAGGAATGGCCATTTTTCTGTTTTCTGACATTGTATAGGCAAAATAGAGATATTACTGTAACAGATAATGAAAGTATTTGTTACTTGCAGCCCTACATCATCTTTAACAGACATAAGGTGGGCCTGCCATTTATGAAATGACTTTTCTGAAAGTGAAACATGTTATGTAAAGATTAATGGAATGTAACAAACATGAATGGT
Source organism: Perca fluviatilis (assembly GCF_010015445.1). NCBI lineage: Eukaryota > Metazoa > Chordata > Actinopteri > Perciformes > Percidae > Perca > Perca fluviatilis. Next base: position 13,261,383 of record NC_053134.1, read on the forward strand.
TTAATGGTGACATACAGTGCCTTGCGAAAGTATTCGGCCCCCTTGAACTTTTCGACCTTTTGCCACATTTCAGGCCTCAAACATATATAATGTAATTTTTGTGAGTAAAGTGACACAATAATGAAGTGGAACGAAATTTATTGGTATTTCAAACCTTTAAACAAATAAAAACTGTTGTAAAATATTCAGCCCCCTTAAGTATGTAGTCCACCTTTGCTCTACAGCTTAAGTTTGGGGTATGTTCTACGTTTGCACACGGAGCTCATTTTGCCCATTCTCCTAAAACAGCCGAGCCAGTGAGGTTGGTGGGAGCGTTTGTACACAGTGTCTTTCCACAGATTCCGATTGTCAGGTGTTTGACTTGGCCATCTAACACCTATGTTTTTTGTGAACCATTCCATTGTAGATTTTGCTTTATGTTGATTTGTCTTGTTGAAGACAATCTCGTCCCAGTCTCGGTTTTGGACTCATGTTTTTCAGAATGGTCTGTATTTGGCCTCTTTCCCATCAATTTTAACCATCTTCCCTGTCCCTGAGAGCAGGCCCAAACCATTGCTCCACCACCATGTTTGACAGTGGGGATGGTGTGTTCAGGGTGATAGCTGTGTTGCTTTTATGCCAAAATACGTTTGCATTGTTGCCAAAAGTTCGATTTGGCTTACCACACACCTTCTCACATTGGTGTGTTCCCAGGTGTTTGAAAAAACACACTTTTATGATATCTTTAAGAATGCTCTTCTCACTCTTCCATAAAGCCAGATTTGTGCAGTATAGACTGATTGTGTCCTATGACAGGTCTCCCACCTCAGCTGTAGATCTCTGCAGTTCATCCAGAGTGATCATGGGCTCTTGGCTGCATCTCTGATCAGTTTCTACTTGTATGAGCTAAAGTTTAGAGGCGGCCGGTGTATTTGTAGTGGTCTGATACTCCTTCCATTTCTATGTCACGCCTTGGATGTTTAAAGCTGGGAAATTTTTTATCACCCTTTAAACTTCCACAATATTCGACCTTGTGTTTCTTGTTCTTCATTGCTCTCGCTTTACACGGATCTAGACTATCACAGAGCAGGTATTTATACGGAGACTGATTACACACAGCTGGATTTTTATCATTTGCATTTAGTAAATTGTCATTCAATCACTACTTGAGAGGTGTGAGTAACATAAGCACCATTTTTCAGTTTTTTTTGTTAAAAAGTTTGAAATAGCCAATGAATTTCTCTTATAATTGGACCACTTGTTGTTGATTTTCAAAAAATAATTATATTTATGTTAGGAAAGGTTTTTACTTAAGATGTATAGAGTGAAAGATGGGGGGTTGGGGGGGGGGGAAAAAAAAAAAAGAAAAAAAAGGGGGCGTTGTACTTTTTCTTTCATTTCTTTTATTGAGAAAATGTATGCATGCCTGGGCTAACTCCCTGCTTTGAACTTAGAGGCTGTGTGGGCACTTTAAAGCCTTTTAAAAGAAGTACAAATATATTATTCACAACAGTTAACGAGAGAGGGCATTTGCTGTGTGTTTAAACCCACTGCTGTACAAACTCAATGCCAGCCCAAGGATTGACAGCTCTGGCAGAACAGTAATGGGCATCCACCTCAACATGCCCCTTGTGTGTGTATGTGTCTGCTCCAGAGAAAGAGTGGATGTGTGTATTAATGTGTGACAGCTAAAGTGCTATTCAACAGGTGTCTGCTGCTGCAGTAACAAAGATTAACTACAAGTTACACAAATCAGAAACGCACACACACCTACACAAACACATCACCAAGAGAAACAGATACACACGATACACACACACACACAAACAGGCACACAATCCCACCAGAATTTGTCCATAAGCCCTCATTGCAATGTTAGTTATTTAACTCACTGACTATATAGTGAACTCTTTAAATAGAGCCGTGGTCTGTCGAACAATAATAACTTATCTCAGATTTATTGTGAAGCTGTAAATGACAGCTGATAAGAAAAGTCGCTTTGAGATAATTTAGACACAGTGGGCACCATTACATAGTTTGCCTACTAGAGCCCAGACAGGTTTATTTTTCAACTGTAGAATTCCACAATCATTATTGTACATAACTTGGTCCCATGAATTGTTATCATCACCTCCTTAATGTGATGTATTTCCTCTTCATCTTTTCTCTGTACAGCTCTATCCCTCCATTTCTGATACCCTAACTACATCCTGACCCTTTCTCTGCTTTGGAGAACTTGTACACTGTTTTTTTCCCTTCTCTTTTCCTCTTACTTTTCCATTCGTATAACACTTTTCAGTCCACATTTACCTCCCTCTAATATTTGGACTCTTTTCTTCCTATATGTGTTACCTCTCTACCCCCTCTGTCTCTCAACTCATCCTCCACTCTCTCATTCCCACTGTCCAATACTCTGTCACTGTCTCTATCCATTATTCATGGCGCAGTCACAGTCGGCAATAAAGGACCTCGTAATATCGCTACGGCAACAACGCAGCAGAAGCAGCCGCATTGGATCATGGGAAACTGGGTCACCTCCCAGGAGCAGGAGGGTGCGGGGGGGTGCAGCGGAGGGAGGTCGCTGTCACACACACACACACACACACACACACACACACACACCTGACAGTTGTCCTACAGAGCAGGAAAACAGTAAAGAGAGGGTGAATAGAGAAAGACAGAGAGAAAGAATAGCAGGCAATGAGAGATAATAGGATGAGAGAATAAGAGAATATAGACTAAGTTTACTCAAACTATAATTCAAACTAAGGAGGATGTTGGATGACATTCTGAAAAGAAGCATAGATGAGAGGGACTTATGAAAAAATCTTTATGATATTGTATAACAAATGTTGATTTATCCCGTTCATTGTCTTATGAACCCTCAGATATCAGATATGAGGGTCTTATGAACCCTCAGATATGTCTTGCAATCACTGACTTCCATTCAGTTTCTGTTTTGAAAAATGCTTTCAAGGCAACTTTGATGTCAAATGGCAACTATTTTCCATGCAATAAACAACCAAACTGACATTAACTGTCTTTAGTTGTCCACGTACCTTTACAATTTGATATGATTTGTCCTGAGAAAATAGTTCATGAGCGCAATGCTTTTGGGCAGCCAACCATCCAAGCTTGAATGTTAGCACTCCCTTAAATGCAACAGAAAGGACGTTTTTACAACTTCCTAAAAAAATACACTCTGAAAACTGGTTGGCATCCTTATAAAGTACATCCAAGTTGTAGTCAAGGGAATAAAACTTGCTAAAGCACCGGTATGCTCCTAAAATATGTCTCTGCTCCCTAACCCTAACCCATAACACGTTCATTTTCATGTCTATTGATTCCATGATAAACATATTTCAGTGAATAGATATGAGTGGAAACAGCACTTTACAGTATGAGCAAGCCACTCTATTGATCATGACCAATCTGCCTCCCACCAGCCTCTCAACAATGAACGATAAAGACCCAGAAGCAAACACTAACAGATATTCATCTTTTGATGTGAATTCACTATTGCACTGCAGATGACTCATCGCAAGAATAAAACAAACACTGCTGCCGCTGCTGACTGCATGTCAGGTGGGCCTAAATGATGAATGTACAAAATATGATTTCTTTCCCAGCCCTTTTTGCACAATCAACATCTTAATTATCTGAATGTTAAAAATCCTTTATGTGCATCTCTTCATCAAGCATCTCCTTTGTGGTTGGTATTAGGGATGCCAAGGTGAGGAAATTTCCCCACAGGTTAAAGTGACACACCAGTGTTACCGATTACACCGTAAACGCACCACGGCTATGTCTGGCCTCTCCGGCTCTCTGGTGGAGCTGTGCGGCTCATTTTGGCATATTTAGCAATATGATGTTAACCAACTGGGCTGTTCAGACAGCTCCACGACTGGTTAGCACACAGCAAAAAAAACAGTGATAATCTATTCCAAACAATATAAATGTATTATGTATGTTATATGCACTTTTGCTTTTGACTTTGAAACCAAAGCCTCCACCATCGTCCTGTCGGTCTCGTCAGGTGATGAGTGAAATCTGACTCCTGCTACTCTGCCGCTGCTGTTGCTGCTGCTGTACAGAGCAGAGCAGACACTTTCACATGGGCGCTAATATGCAAAAATGAACTAAATGGGTTTTCTTTCTATAAAAAAAGCAAAATTACTCCTACTTTCAGGGTATATCTCACACACACATGCACACACACAAACAGTCTGTCATATTATGCCACCAAGGAAAAAAACAGAAACATCTGTTTCTATGGGAACCTTGCCTTTTGATGATGCAGGCAAAACACGCAAACCACACTAGCAAGCTTGCAGGTACACAGATACATACACACTCACACATGCATCATAGTGACACGCCTTACCGCCAGCCAGAGTTTCAACAGAAGATGTGTATGTCAATCTGAACCAACACTGTGTGTGTGTGTGTGTGTGTGTGTGTGTGTGTGTGTGTGTGTGTGTGTGTGTGTGTGTGTGTGTGTGTGTGTGTGTGTGTGTGTGTGTGTGTGTGTGTGTGTAAGAGGGACACAGAGAGGGATAGAGAGAGAGAAAGAGTGTGTGGCTGCCAGATCCCAGGCCAGATGGCTAAATGTCAGTGAATACCACACCAACATGACAGCTAGTTCTCTCTAACAGAACCAGTACACACTGTAACACCTATTAATTCAGTGAGCAAGTGAGCTTAGGCTTCTGCACTGGATTTCAGATATTTTGTTATCTGTTTTTGATCTCAGGGCATCCAGAAGGCTCATGTCTCAGTGACAACAAGTTAATACTGTACATCACTGGAATTGAAAATAAAGTCTCTAGGTGTATTATTGACAAGTCTGCTTCTTCATTTTGCTTCTAAATATACATTTTTGCACCCGAGTACTTTTTAGTTTGTAGTAGGGGTGCAAGATACATCGACTCAATATCGTTATCGCAATATCACGTTGCGCAATGTTATATCGAAAGTGTCGCAATAAGTATGCAATATTTGGTTTATTTTGTGGAGCGCTGCGTCCCGTCCGTTGGCTGTGTGGCTTAGTTGTGTCTGATTTAGAGCCCGCTTGAAACGCTATAATGATCCTGTATCATTGGCCAGTTACCGTGCCATTTGCACATGTTAGTACACGTCAGTGCACGGGTCCACTACGTGACAAACCCTATGTAGCGTACCACGTGTGTGCATATTTCAACAGAGTGACAGTGTAAGTGAAGAAATTGATAGAGACAACAAAACGGAACAAGAAGCGAAAGAAATGTTGTGTCCTGTTCTCTTTATTTATTTATTTTATACCGTACAACCAGTAAAACATGTCCTGTTCTGTAGACATGGTCCTTATTTATTTATTCATGTTGTACCAGTCCAATATGACAGTCAGTTGAACTAAGAAGAAAACTGTAAGAAAACTTGTTTAATTTGTTATGAATCTATTTTGATACGTTTTCCCGTAACTTTTGTAATTTTACATGTTTAAAAATATCGAAATTAATCGATATCGCAATATCACAGTTTGTCAATATCGTGCAACTCTATTTTGTAGTGCTACAGAAATCAACTGACAGGTTTTGCATTAAGCTCAGGAGAGATTGATGGAGGGCCTTTTAGCTGAAAGTAGCTGGTGTGCAGTTTGCTTTACTCCTCTGGTTACTCCTCTGGGCTTTTATGGCTGTTCAAATATTAGTCTGGGATGATGAAGACACATACACGCACATGAACACGCAAAAAATACATTACAACTGTTTACCACCCTAATTTGCCCAGAGATCTACTGTGCACTTCCATTACCTTTGTTGCCATGGCTCTAATGTTTGCTGTATAAGCAATTTGTTGTTTGTGTGCCTAATACTGGGATTAGGCCAGTGAAAGGATGATGCTACAAATTAAGTTCAAAATTCCCCAGTTTAAATGTTACCAGGCTAAACATGTTGCGACCAAGAGGAGAAAAGGAAAGGGAAGAGAAAAGCCTTTTAGTATCAGCACAATGACGTCAGGGTTTGTCCTGCATAGAGCAAGTTTTGGCACCCCCCAAAGACGTTTTTAACCAGCACCAAAAGAAAATCACAAGCACCAAAATGTCTGATTTTCAGCAGCCAGCCTCTCTCTCATCCACAGCGGCTATATTTTACACGTGGCTGGCACTGATTTGACTAGATCTGAACGCTCCGCTTTGAAACTAGCGCTAATGGGATATCAGTTTACACCGGACTCTCCCGTGACCATGCTGCCTTGGGGACCGGCGGCACAGTGAGAAGTGAGAAGCCGCTGCTGGCGGACATGGAGCTCTCAAGGTGTGTGTCCATTGTCAGCTTCATTTCCCCCCTTCCCTTTCATTTCTATGGGAGCATTCTGGTAGCGTCGCAGGGACTGTGGAGAAGCGGGGCGTTGAGTCGTCTGCTCTTGCTTGCCTTGCTTTATGCAAATGAGGAGTGGCTGGCTCGGCTCGCTGCCTCTCAAAAGCTGACGAAAATCTTTTAAACTGACCTTTGTCGATCTGAAATGAAGAATCAGCAAATGCATGGCCTATTTCTCGCTTAAAATGTTTTCAGAAACATGTTTCTGTGAACTATTTTCGTAAAGTAAGAGATGAAAATGAACTGAACTTTGTGGTTAAGTGTAGTCGGATGCGAAAGCCCCCTTACTGCATTATATTCCATTATATTTTTAATTTTTAATTCCCACCTGGCTCCTAAATTTTGTGTTTTCCTTGACGTAAATAAAGACATTTTCACTGTAAATGTGTGCCTAAAAATGTATCAGAATGCAGGAAATGAAGTCTTTGATGCTCAAAATGTTTCAAAGCTTTGGAAGCGGCAGTATTTGTGCTGAAATACAGCTACCACTTTGTCCATACAGCAATCCAACAGATCTCAACTTTAATGTAAAATAAAGAGCAAATTCATGCAGAGGCTGCCAGTCTTTTCAGTGATGGTACTCTTGCCATTGTCCTTGATCAAGGGGAGCGCTGTGGCTGTCCACTGCCCCTAAATAGTTGAGATGGGCCAACGCAAATTTCTCCAACTTCTGCACAGCAATCTGAAAACACTCCACACATCACATTACTATTTCTAGAATGTCTGTATGTTGCCATATGCACAGTAAATACCAAAACATGTGTTGTCCACTGTAATCCCTCCTGAAGTTTTTTGCCCTGCCCAGTATAAAATTATTCTTTTAATAAATTATATCTGTTTGGGCAGAAAACCTGCCTTGAACACAACTACTAAGCTTAAGTCAATTGTATTAGCCAGAATAGTGTACTATAACGAAAATGTTTAGAACTGAAATGGGACATTAAGACTGACATCGCTCCCTCTGGTAAGGTTGCACTGACAACTTTGAGTTTCAGTGATAGACAGAGACATTACTCTCTTTTTCTCTCCGTGTGCTCTGTGGGAGCTGTAATGTGGGTCGATGTAAGGCAGAGGACACTTTTAGCTCAGTAAAAATATCCTGCTCTATCTCATTCTCTTCTCTTCTTTCTCTCCCCCTAACTGCCTCTGTCTCACGCACCTTACCACTGGCACATCTGGAGATTCATACAAATAATAAAAAATTCACCTCAGCCTTACTAGCATCTTTCAGACAGTTATGTAATGGCAATAATTCTTTCCTCTGCGTCTTATTTTTTTCGAACTTTATTTTTGTTTCATAAGGCGCATTTGACCTGATTAAACATGACTTGTTTGCCAAATTACTCTAGCTACCGATTACCAATGCGGCATCACACAAATCCACATGCATCACAGATGCTGTATGTGTCCTCTCAAACACAAATACACACAAATATAGACAGACATAGTCCCAGAATCCCAGGGGTCTGGTATGCAGGTTTGGAGTGAACAGGGAGCGTATGATGGGACAATTTTCTAAAGATGTGCTAAAGAATCGTGGGATTCATGTTTGGACTGGCAGACACACATACATGCAAAGGCAGACACAAAAAAATAATATTTATTTTTCTTCTCTTTAAAGAGAGAGAGAGAGAGAGAGAGAGCGATGTATGTAAAGAAAGAGTAAGAATAAGAGAAGAAAGATTACGAGGTTGTGAGGTTTGTGTGGAAATCTCCCTATCTTTATCACCAAAATGGGACTATTAAAAAGTAAGGCAGGAGGAGAGAGGGAAGAGGAAATGGTATTGTAATGAATGTGGTGCCACAGCTGCCATTATTTAGAGTTTTTATCTTTCACTTTTATTAGAAGTGGAGGAGAAGCATGAGGAAGAGAAGAGAAAGGCTCAGAGAAAGAGGAAGGGAAGGACTGACTGAGACAACAAGGAATAACAGTTAGATAATGTTAAGCTTTAGCCATATTGTTTTTGTTTACAGCCATGTCAATGAAGTTCTTCCAAAGAGGGAGACAAAAAAAAAATCAGTTTTCAAGTTTTTTAAAGTTTATTATAATATATTATACTGTAAAGTTTAAAGAAGCAAATAAAAACTGCAAAAGTAAAAATAAGTACCAATACAAGCTAACATGATCATCTCAATAAAAAGTATAGCTCTGCTGTGTGGTAAAGTGATGTAATAGTGGCTTTGTTACATACTAACCACAATCAATTATCTCTTCCATGTGGTTTTATAGCCATTAGCTCATACATTAGAATATTGCCAACCACTTTTGACCAGTAGATAAGAACATAAGTATGGCGAACACAAAGTCTGCTTCGCGTCGTGGTCCTAATCACCCTGTCGGGGTTGTATTCGCTATAACAACCGCCTCGCTCTACATTATTATTATTACATGGCTACTTACCAAATAAATCAATCATTTGACAATATTGAATTAAAAAGGAGTTTATTGATTTAAATACAATTCTATTGCTTCCGCTAAAGAAAATAGTCCGTTCTTTCTCTACTGTTGGAATCCTGCGTCCATAGCAACGTAAACTCTGTAGCTATTTAATGCAACCCTCCATCTGTCACTCAACACCACAGTATCTCCTCCTCCTGCAGCGAATACATTTCTGGCAAAAGCCACCGGCCCGGGCACGCATTTTATTCCCTTTACGGGCTGTGGTAGTAGCTTGCATATTTTATGAGTTGGGCTGTTATGGGGTGCTGCCGTGCTATTGCTAGCTATAGGTGGACAAATTACCCAGCTGCGGTTTTAATCACTGCAGAGCAGGAATTGACACAACATTAGCTGAAGCGTTGTAGTGAGCTAGCGGGCTATCGGCTGCTCTAATTCACATTAACCTGAACATTTCCGTTGACGGTGAAGTAAGACAAGGTGAATGGGACTTCAGGGTTACCGCGGCACTTTGCAGTTAAGGCGCCCGCCTTAGCAAGACGCACCAGCCGCCTTAACTACGTCGTCAAAAAAAAAATGTATTTGAGCGATATCCGCTCGGCGTCCTGTTTTCTCCCTTTGATTCCAAACCACACAGTTGACAACTTGAAGGTGGAGGCAGTAGGGACAGGCTCGGTATACTGTGAACTTGTTGTCTGAAGTCCGGTTTCCGGGTGGTGAGTTAAATGTAGTACAGAGTCTGTAGTCTATCTAGCTACCAGATCTAGCCTCTTGAGACCATCCTGATCTCGCGAGCTCCAGTTTTCCACTCGCAGATCAGTCTGGCATCTTGAGATAGAGCAAATTTGGAGTCGTTCGCCAAACGACCGACCAATCAGCGTTGGTTTTGAGGCGGGTTTAGGTGTGACGCAACGAGAAGCGACTGTTCAGTCTAAACAACATGGCAGCTTCCACGGATGAGATGAGCGTAGCTATCGAGCAAGTTTTTTCCGAATTAGAAAGTATTCCTTCATTGAAAAAAGAGCAAAAAATGCCACTGGAGGTTTCTCGGAGGAAAAGATGTTTTTGCTCTTCTCCCGACTGGTTTCGGCAAGAGTTTGATCTGATTGGTTGATTTGGACTGTCTATCACCAACATAGGTGGTGATAGACAGAGGGTTTATCCAATCAGCTAACCAGTATTTTCGCCCCTTCCCAAAAGTTCTCCAACGGAAAGTTCCCAGATGGATATGCCAAGTAAATACGAAGCAATCCATCTGGCGGAGTCAGGCTACACCAGACCTGCTGTCATTGCTTGAATTGGAGGACAGAAGTTGATCCACGTTTCCCCACTTTTTGCCACAGCTGATAAATTATCCGGACTTCTTTCAGCGGATTGATAGCTGTCCTCCAGAGTGAACAGAACTGCGTCCATGGCAACGGTGTGTTATACTTAGCAACGGTCAGTTATGTAAGGGTTAATGCCCTACATAATCCTATTGTTAATCAGAATCAAGTATTCACCCAGACCATGGTATAACAAGAAATAACAGACCGCAGAATGCCTTAGAATTCAACCAAGCCATATAATAAAGAACAATAACTGCCAAATATTAATCAATTCAAAGCATATCTATTCAATTAAACCCTGCTGATGGAGGGATTCCTGATTCCCATTTTACATTTATATCATTTCAAACTACAAACTGCGTAAAAATAAGAGAATTAAAAGAGAGAGAAAAAAGAAAGATATTCTGGTAAAGCAGAGAAACTGCTCAGATAAAAAGATAACTTTCAATGTAGTCATCCTGGAGCCCTGCAGCAATGAGGAATTAGTACAAAATGGCTCCAAAATATGGAACCAATAGAGCAGAAACCAAACAGCACTCTGAAGTAGTAGCTTTGGAGTTGGAATGCACCCATGTCTCTAACAGAAATGGTAACTGGGGTATTCCTTGTTTCTTCTGGGAGCTGAAAAGGGGAACATTTATAATCTCCAAATAATGACTCCCCAGGCTCCAGGTTGGTTGGAACTTGTTGTACTGAAGAAAAATCGCAAGGGATTTTAAGTTTCCCATCTGTGTTGATAGGCCATATGTGTATAAGACCTGATAAGATACAGTAGTGAATCATATTAACCTGTTAATATATACAACACACACACACACACACACACACACAGACACACACACACACACACACACAGACACTGACATATCCTATTGTTAAATGCACTAATAAATGTTCAAAAAATTCCACCGTAGCTAGTCACACGCCAAAATACACCACCAGACACACAAATATAGCTACACATCTACATCCTTATCTGGATGCACCGTGAGTGGCTGCATTCCACTGTGACTATTCAGAGGTACACACACACACACACACACACACACACACACACACACACACACACACAGACACCACCATCAACAAAAGAAAACACAGACCAACATTGTTTAGATAAGTGAACGTACAGATAAATGCTGATCGTTCCTCTCCATCTATAAATAGACACTCCTAGCAACCAGCAAAGTAGCACCCAAAGGAACAGCATGTTAACTTGTTCCTCTACAGCAGAAATGATAGGGAGAGGACGGGAGAGGCAAGAGGACATGTGGAGACTCAAGAACAAACACTAGATGATATTTGGAGTACTATTTGGGTAATAGAATCTTTTTAAGGCAGGTTATTTTGTAAATTTAATAAAACTCAACATATTGGATCCAAAGGCAAAAACCGAGGCCAGTTCGGATGTAAAATATGAGCAAACAAAAGAACACTAGAAATATAGGTAAACAAACAAGTTTGTCTCTTAATCTTAATCTCTTAATCCAAAATTGTGAATCTTAATCCGCCTAAATTAGCTACAAAACACAGTGCCCTTAAAAGTAGCGTTCAGGAACTAGTTTGGAAGCCATGGTATCGGTATTACTTTGATCATCATCTTGCATCAGCTGTAAATCTGCCTGGTTAAACTTCGGCAACTAAAACTACTTGGTTAAGGATAGGAAAACATTGCCTGCATAGTTTACGCATTTGAACAAATTTGCCAATTCTATTGATTATATGTTCATATAAAAAGAGAAAAACATATAGAGACGACACAAAGCAAAGAGAAGGTATCTGTGTGTGTTGTGATAGGGTCCATTATCCTCTAAAAGGTGATTCATTGACTTAAAGGTGCTTGTTTCCTACTGAAGAGCCAGCAGCTAATTCATCTAACACTTAACACCTGATCACCTACTGCTGACACACACACACACACACACACACAACCACACACACACACACACACACACACAACCATGAACTCAGGTAAACACCATCCGTGACTGACACGGCTACCATACAAATGAATGCAAACAATATAGAAGTCAAATAAACCATCTAAACCTGCATACGCACACACACAGTATCACACCAAGGTAATCTCAAACCTCAATCACTGTGACTCCTATAAAGCCTCATTATTGCTTATGGGATTTAGTGTCAAAAGTGTGTGTGTGTGTGTGTGTGTGTGTGTGTGTGTGTGTGTGTGTGTGTGTGTGTGTGTGTGTGTGTGTGTGTGTGTGTGTGTGTGTGTGTGTGCGTGTGTTTGCGCGCGCGTATGTGTGTGCATGCGTTCTTGTCTCTCCATCAATCAATGTCTAATCAGGTGTATTGACCAGTGAATTGCTTGGTTATGACAACATTATTCTGTCAATCCAAAAGTATCCATAATGATCTGATTAGATGGAGGAATGGGAGAAAGGGAGAGCAAGAGGGAGAAAGTGATTAAGAAGGGAAAAGGGGGGGAGAGATACAGATACAGAGAAGAAGAGAAATAGAACAGCCACAGGGAGGGAAGTTCTTAAGCATCACATTCTAGTTAGAGAAAATTCATCTACTTTTACCATTAAAAAAAGAAAAAAGAAAAAGATGTTTCCTGAACTGAACTAGCCTAAGTGCAGCGTATTTTCCTCCCTGAGAGATTTTTCTCACTTTTGTTTCTACCCTTCTTTCCTCTGTAACCAAGGACAGATGAGGAGCATCACTACGGTTACCATATCCATGACAACCTCTCCCGCTGCTATTATTGGGCATGTCGTCAAGGAGACAGAGCAGCACATTATGGGATGCAGACAGAAATAGAAATCATGTACTAGAAGCAATACAACAGATCTCTGGTATTACATAAGAAAGACTTGTGCAAATCTAGCGAGGGGGCGCCATATTGATTCTAAAACTCAGGCTCAATCACCTTAGGGTCGGGGAAAAATATAAAGAGCATCATCACGATACTGAACCAGTCATGATGCAGCTGTTTTGAGCTTATACCTCACTGAAAGATCAAACTTTGTATAAGCCTGTAGTTTTTTTGCAAATATAAAAAACTGGCAAAAATGGCAAGAAATAAAAAAACTTGTGCGGGTGAGCAAACAAAACCACCAGGGGCTAGGCACAATGTGTCACCTCAAATTACAAAAAGAATGACAACAATAGTTAACAAGGGGGGAGGATGACACAAAAATGTAAAATAGAACAGTTACAAGAGTTTTGATGCAGGGAACAATTAAAACCTTCTGCGGCTCAAACTCAAATTATATTTAATGAGAGGGTGACCTCACAGTTTGTAGCAGTTGAATGCAAAGGTAACACTGTAAGATATAACTTAATAGTGTAAAGACAATGTTCAAAAAAGTGTCAGGTTTCCTACTGGTAAGACAATAACGTCACAGGAGTCAGGTGGTCTGTTAGCGTGTAGTCACTGTAGGCAGCTCTGGATAAACCCATCATTCAAAATGATTTAAATATAATATAATGAGAATCACAATAGACACTGGCAAATAAACCAATAAGATGGATTCTGAAGGTTTGGGGTTTAATCACTGCACAGACAAAGTAAAAAAAATTAAGATACTTCTGGCAAAGCCAGAGGAAGGCTTTTTTTTAAAAGTTATGTTTTCATTCTGACTCATGATTGGTACATAATGAGACAGTTTAGTTTTACACATATGTGTATATAAATCTAGAGCTTTAAAATAATTACAATGAGAGACCCATTATGAGGCTGCAAAAGTAGTTGAAACGGCATGTAGACATAATGTAGTTCTCCTACTTTCCCCTTCCTTCCCCACAAAAGAATATTTGTTCGTAACTTGTATACTTGATAATTCCACACACATACACACAAAAATAACAAAAAAACACACACAAACAAACATACACACAGATATATGGTTCAAACGTTATTTAAGCCTCTAGTCCATCTGCATACTGCTTCCTGTCTGTCAGAAGGTTATAAAACTAATTGACCACAGCTGTGGTGGTGTGAGTAGGTTGAGTGTGTGTGTGTGTGTGTGTGTGTGTGTGTGTGTGTGTGTGTGTGTGTGTGTGTGTGTGTGTGTGTGTGTGTGTGTGTGTGTGCGAGCGCACGTGTGTGCGTGTCTGCATGGCAACGCTTCATGCTGTATAAGGTTTCAAAACCGCAAAAACTGTGGCATTAAAATTCTCCGCATGGTGTTGACAGACATGGAGAGACAGAGACTGTTATCCAGTCTAGACTTTCCAGTGAAAACATAAATAAATTACACACTAAGCATTACTTTTCGTCAATGCAATGTTTTACCATACTTATAGTTCTTGCGAAAAGTCAGTATTTACACAGAATATTCACGGTTTCTGGTACGACTTTAAATGGATGTGCTATCTGCTTTATTTCTTATCCTGGAAGTCAAGGCTTTCGAGATGCATCTGAAGGTGAATTTTAGGTTGTGATCGTCTGAGTTGTATAGAATTTACTCTTTCCTGGTTCATTCGTTAGCTCTCTACCTGTAGTTTCAAGATGTTTGACTTGATTCAATCCTATTTACTATTCTACTGACTCATATACCTGCTCTGACACTGTATCATTAAAGGAGAAATCAGGCGGTAGATAAACAAATAAAAAAAATATATATTTCTAATATAAGCCCAAAGTGACTTCATGAATAGACAAGGTGGCTGGATCCTCTGGCTGTTTTCTTCAGAACAAATCACAGTAAAACTCTCCCTAATACTAATGAGATTCTCTAAATCAGCAATTAGCGCATCCATGGACATGTTGGCATGTAAACGGGCACATTGCAAAGTCCATATACAAACACACTACAGGCAATCTGAAAACCATAGTACAGCATGAGCCCTCAAAATAAGTAAATGTGGCAAAATCATTCTTAGAAAGAAGGAAAGAAAGAAACAACGAAAGACAGAGTGACAGATGTTACATGGCCTCAGAGGGATTAGTGTCCTCACACTAATACACTGGCATACATCTACAAGCTGACACACACACACACATACACACAAACAAAAACACATGCATTGTACAGATATATGTAATCATATTAATTTGTAGCCCTGTGATTGACTGGTGATCTGCCCATGGTGAACCCCGCCTCTTGCCCAATGTCAGCTGGGATTGGCATATCCTCAAGAATAAGCGGGCATAGCTAATGGATGGATGGATGGATTGATAGATATTGATTTATATAACCACAAAGCAACACACTGCTTTACACACACATGCACACACACGTACACACCCTGGTGGTGGCCAGGTTGAGGTAATTAGATAAGAGGTTTGGCAAGAAGCAGTCAGAAAATCAGAGTTTCAAGGCAACAGATGTCTTTGTTTTGTAAGATATTTTTGCTTTACTTTGACAAATATCAAATTTTACTAGGTTTAGTAGGCTACATTACACAAGATGACAATTTGGCAACCACAGAATCATTCCTCAATCAAAACAACTATTTTCTCCTTCCAAAAATGTTCTGTTGCCCACAAAACATTTATGCATTGCCTTTGATTGAAATCAACTCACATGGCTTTATTTCATATAACTGAAGAGCCCTAGGTCAAAATAACTGAAACCCTCCATTTTCTTCAGGCTTCAAAGTGGAACATCATAATCAACAGCTCTGATGTATCCAAACACTCAATGATAGGACAAATGATGCTCAAAGAAGGTATTATTCAAAAAAAGGGATAATCTTTTTTTACTCCCCACTTCTTGTTCCCTCCTGCTCCCGTCATTATTCCCTCCATTGTCTTTCACTCTTTTCCCTCCACACTTCTTGTCTTTCACCTTCATGAACCAGTCACAGTGTAATACAGCACCCCTTCTCCTGCTTCTTATATACATGGCAGCAAATCACACACACAATGGAATCAGCTGGATATGTGCAAATTGCATGCTGCTCTGTAATGTTAATTAACAGAAAACCCTTCTGATGAAATGTTTCATAAACCAACCACACACCCCATAAAATGTGGGTCAAGATAATACATTCACATGGGAAACACAGTTGTCAGACCACAAGAACAAAAAACACGAAATCCAGTCTTCCAGGATTGGAAAAAAATAGCCAATGAGCCAAGCGGTTACTTAAACCTGCAACTAGTGGAGTAAAAAGTGCGCTAATTTAACTCACCAGGTTGGAGTTGGTGGCGTTTGAGTCATCCTCAGGGAAGGGGATGTAGACGGCTAAGGCCACACAGTTGGCGAAAATGGTCATCAGGATGATGATCTCAAACGGTCTGAGAGGAGGGTTAAGGAATATACAGAGTACACAAAACACAAGTATAGAGACATTTACACAGTAGAGATCATCTACTTGGTTAGTCTTAACTAACAGTCGATTGAGGACGGGTCAAAATAATATCCAGTCTAATTGTGTCTAATTCTAATGCCACTGATCTTGGGTCATAACAATATGTATTATGATCATGTGGTACTACATAATCCATCATTGCTTTTTTTGAGGCGAGTTTGTGAACTGCTACTCTTTTAGACCATGGCTGTTTGTTAATTAGTATTCATTCTGTTTGGGTCTCTCCGGGCAAACCATTTTGGTATTGTTTTGAATCGAGTCTAATTACCCTCTGGCCTATTTCGGACCAGGTCTGCCTGTCCTCAGGTCCCTTTTGGATTGGGTTCCTTTTCAAAAAATATAAATCTATATATGTCAGGTTCAGGTAGGTTTTTAATGATCTATGAAAACCTCTAGTACACAGTACAAAAAAATACAGACTCTGACATCTGACCTTGCTGAATAGAAAAGGTCTTCATATCAAGCGTGTTATTTTAACAAAATGGTATTTTTAAACAAGCTAATTTATCCTTACATAAGCAGAGGTATATATATATACACACACACACAGCAGAGTGCACAGGCAGTGTACACAATGAGAGAGATCAAAGCTGTTGAGTTTGCCTTTGCGTTAACAATAAGACATGTTGGGTCACTTAGGAACATCTTTGTGTGTGCAAAGGGGGGGCAGAGAGACAGTGCATGTCCAAATATGGGTGTGTCGAGGAGCAGGCCTGTCGCGTGGAAGACGGGATGTGGACAGAGAAAGAGTGAGAGCGAAATGGAATGAGAGAGAGGAGAGACACAGAGGGTTTTTTATATGGAACGGTCCTTGAGAGGGGAGTGACCTCATTATTTTTGGCCTCAGAGAGAGAGGGAGAGATACAAAGTGAGAGAATGGAGAGTGGAAGGAGAGTGAGAGAGGGAGGGAGAGAATGTGAAGGAGAGATAAAGGAGGTCTGGTTTTCATCAACACAATTACTAACTGCCACTTCTGTACCTCCCTCCAACCTCCTTTTGCTCTTCCTCTGCTCTCTTCTTCTATTCCTTCCTTTCTTCCTTCCCTCTTGGCTGCATGTCAAATTAGTCTAGACTCCAGATTGTGTAGTATAACGTAAACAGCAATGTACTGATGAGTTGCGCTGTCAGAGGTTCAAACTAATGTACACTTTTAGCTGACATTCACATTCAATACATCACACCATGAATTCAAGCTTTTGCATCACTGAATCTGACTTTGCAGGACTTTTTATCCAACACAAGTGACAGTTTTCACAGGTGACAAGCCAAGGGATCCTAGTTGCTGCTTAGAGTCTACGTTTTGCCATGACCAAACAAGGGAGTTAGCAGCAGTACTTGAGAAAGTGACCAAATTAGAAGAAAAAGGGAAAAATGCAAAAAGTAATTCCATTTTCCAAATACGAATTTACATTTGTTGCTGTAACTTTAATCACTTTGATCCTGGTTACCTACTTGGAATTATGGCAGCTAAAAGACACCAACATGTCGACCTTCTAGTCATGTTGGTAAGTTCCAACTTCAGCTGTTCATCATCATTACATTGAGAAATAGATAGAAACTGAATTTTTTTGTTTTCAAATTCCTACTCCACCACAAGGCCTTGAACACTTGAGTTTCTAAAGTTGAGTGAATATACCACCTTACAATCTCAACACGACAAAGTGTTGTCGTTAGCTAAAACTACATCTACAACTTGTTAGTGCACTTTTAGTTTTTTACTGGTGCCCAATAATATTTTGAAATTACCCAATACAGTTTATAATAGGTTTGACTGCAGATGACAGATGGAATTGTCTTGACAAATTAGTTACACATTTTTAGTTTAAATAAGAAGTAAACTTCACAACTTTAACAATTTTGTACTTCATATAATCACACTACCAATCTTGCTGTGTGTGGCCCCTCTAGAAACAGACCTGCCATCTTTTCTAGAGCTTTAACTACCGTTTTAGAAATAGCCCTGCAGACAGAAATGGCGAGAGGGAGAAAGCACAAATCTTAAATCTTTTTTATGGTGGAACTAATACTTAGTTTATGTTTGGATTAAGGATTGACCCTTGAACATCACTGGCCACAAGATCATTCAGCCTGGGACCAAAATGCATCAAAGTTAATCACTCACATGCAGGGACGCACAGAATAACAGGCCTGTGACTCATTCTGGGTTTCTGACCCATAATTTTAAAAACCCTTGAGGTCTGCTTCAATCAACATTATAATAAATCTACTGTCTGCTGTGCTTTTGGGTCTGAGTAAAGCATCACAACAAGTACCAAGTCTATTAATAATGTCCATTAATCGGCATGACAATAGCAAATATCCATCTCTAACAGCATATTAATATTGGTGGTCAGAATTCTGCCCAAGGATAATTGGGGGGATTGACTCTGACAGCTCTAGAAAAAACGGCAATAAATAAAAAATAAAATTTACATCAGCATCCAGTTAGCTCAGCAGGTTTCATAGCTGACATGATGTAGTATTTGCCACGGTGCTACTGTCTGGGGCATTTTGGAATGTAACATATATATTCAGCATTTTGATCAGCTAACTGTATGCTAACGACAAATTGTCACACTGGAACTGCATCCAACCCGACATACTGATATTATCTGGAAGAGCAAGCTTAACACTCTTCTGTGTTATGCTGAGAATATTTATCAGTTTTCCTGATTGAGTTAAAAATGCATACAAATAGCGTAACCCCTCATGTGACCTGATGCAATATATAGTCTGTTAGCTAGGAAAGAGAGTGTATGTGTGTGTGTGTGTGTGTGTGTGTGTGTGTGTGTGTGTGTGTGTGTGTGTGTGTGTGTGTGTGTGTGTGTGTGTGTGTGTGTGTGTGTGTTTTTTTTAAAATTTTTTTTTTTTTTTTTTTTTTTCGCTTACCTTTTTTTTGCAGTGTGCAGGTAATGCTTAAATGCTATAATTACCCAGCATGTGAGAGTGCTGTGTCTGTGTGTTTTGGCCATTTATCATCTGTGTGCAAGTATGTGCGTGTGTTCTTCAAGAGTGTTTATGTGTGTGTTCTGTAATCTAAGTGTGTGTTTGGTTGCATGTGCATGTGTGAGCTCAGACAGGCCCCAATCGACCTGTTGAGAGCAGTAGCTGTTGTCATGGTAACAGAGGAGGAAGAGAGGAAGATTTCGGATCGGCTATCTCTAGAGGCAGAGGTAGTCACAGAATACAGAATACAGGACACACACACACATACACTCACAAAACCTAATGAATAACAGTGACACATGAACGCAAAAGTACACACATACACGGGACCAATATATACAGTACAGAGCACAGTCACCCACAGACTACTGTTCAAAAGCATTCTGCGTTTAAACAGGCCCACACTGCAGTTATGAAGGACATCCCAAAGTAGAACGGTTAGATAGAGAAGCAGGCAGAAAGACTGACAGTGTGATAGGGATTTTTGAAACTAGTGAAGGACAATATTTACTGCAATTTTCATACCGTTC
Organism: Perca fluviatilis; assembly: GCF_010015445.1. Taxonomy (NCBI): domain Eukaryota; kingdom Metazoa; phylum Chordata; class Actinopteri; order Perciformes; family Percidae; genus Perca; species Perca fluviatilis. The sequence goes on from NC_053134.1 coordinate 13,281,211, forward strand.
TGCTCCTTCCATGTTTATTTTTTGTGGCTCAAAATCCATGCTGTTCACTTCTTCCTTTTTCTGGTCTCTCCCCAAAAAGACCTCTTAATGTCCCTTGTCTTTCCTTTACTCATCTCATTCCCTCACCTTTTTCTCTCCATCACTCTCATCTTTCTCTCTTTCAGAGCTGTTTAAATGAATGATGCTGGGAATTGTGGGTAATGATCTGAACGCTCATCAGTCATTGGGTGAGATAGTTCCAGTGACCCTGAGGGTTTATGCATGCTTTCTCCCATTAATTTTCTTTTTTTAACAACATAAGCACAGCTGGACGGAGTAGTTTAAGGTCTACCATTGACATTATGCCTTTTAATAATTACTATAAATACAACAAGGTGGTCAGAAGGATCATTTGCCTGCATCTATCGCTTTACCACACAGAGGGAGATTACACACACACTTTAACGGGCAGGGCTGTTCCCATGGGACATTTTGAGTTGTTTTTAAGAACATCTTCTGATTGAGTGATATGCATGATATAATGCATAGCATGGTGGACTCAAGAGACTGGCTTTTCACAATAAACTGAGAAGAACCATCAAAACATACACAGGACCAAATAAAACCAAACAGTTATTTTGTGGTTATTTGATAAATATACACGTCACCAAGAATTATGCCATCATTTATTACTGGATTATTTTGTTTTAAATACTACTGCTGTGAGAATATTTTAGCAGCAGGAACGAAGAGTGGAAATCCAAAAGAAAAATCCTTTCAATCTATCTTGTTTAAAGTTTAAAAAAACTAAATTTAATTCCTGAAAAGCCAAATTAGAGGTTGTGTTTTGCTTAAAATGTTTTGATTAAAACATATTTTGTGTGTGATGTACGATTATGACAAATGAACAAATTGACCATATAGTACATTATAGTACCTCGTTACAGCCTACAATTTCCCCTTGTGGGATTAATAAAGTATACATTATTATTATTATTATTATTATTACAATGTTATCAACTCTAATTTATTCTAATGTGATCATTTCCTTATGCAACCCTCTTTAAACACACAAACTCACATACAGTACTGCTTCTACTCATCTACTCTTTCCTCAACAATTCGCTCTGCCTTCCACTTCTCTTTTCCTCCCTCATTATCCCCCCATCCGCTCTCCTCTCACTCATTACTGTATTTGCCCTCCCCCTGCTCTGTCATTTTTCTTGTTTACCTTTCCCATTGTCCCCTCGATCCCTCCCTCCCTCCTCAGCTAATCCGATCCATCATCTCTCCTGTCGACATCCATGTCCTGCCCACGTCCCTGCCCTTCTCATCCCCCCAGCCCCTCCGCTTCCTCTTCTTCTCTCCCTCTCAGGACGATGTGTGACTTTGCTCTTGCTGAGTTGATGCTCATGTGGACCCTCTCCTATTATAGATCACTTTGACTGTGACAGTGACCATTTCTGCCTCTTTCCCTTTCTCACTCCATCTCACCCTAAGGGAAACCAAGTCATTATGTTCAGCAGCTTAAATAAAAAAGAAGAAAAAAGGAAGGGTAGAAAGTAAGGACGGGTGGAGGAACAGTGGGAATAAAGGGATTTGGATGGACAGAGGGAGGGAAAGACGGGTAATAAATGGCAAAGTAAATGAGGAATAGAGGCATCGGTGAACCTGGGGGAGAGAGGATGAATGCAGTTAGGAAGAGCTTGGGGAAAAACATATGTTGGGAGAGGTGTGAAGGAGGGATGAAAATGACACAATTGGTTTTATCCTCCTGTGAGAAAAGAATGTGAGATGAAAGAGGGAGAGCAGAAAGAGAGAGAAGCACAGACAGAGGAAGGGGAGAAAGGATAAAGACGAGTGGAGAGCAGAGGATCACACTGAGGGAGACAGGAAAGAAGAGATTGACTAAGAAGGAAAGAGAAAGAAGGGATAGAAGAGAAGGAAGAGGGACATTAAACTAAAGAGGAATGGTGATGCATTCTTAACATGTTTATGTCCTTCCTCTCATATGCCCTCTTTTCCTCATTGCCATGATTTGTGTCTACCTACTATCCATCTAGCATGTATCCATAAATCCATCCATCCATCCATTCCACATGGGATGCAATGTGGTAATACAATGTGGTTGCACATCATATTACAGCACAGTAAATTACGGTATTTATGTGAGTTTTGCATGGAAATATGTGTATTTCTCTGGGTTTGTTCTTCTTCTCTTTTGGCTAGTCACAATCGTTTTTTAGGAGCAAAAATATTGTTCTGCACTCTGTGAATAAAAAAAATGCCAAAGCTGTAATTGGCCTTCATATTAAAAACAAACCATGTAGTTTGAATAGATCATCAGATCAGATTTGTACGGTACAGTAAATGCTTTTAACGTTACTTTAACATTGCAACATTAAGGATTTTAACAATTATCTCACCTCTGATGAATTATTCCTGTATTTACTCCATTTGAGATAGCACCTGCACCAAACTTTTTGCATTTTCTACGTTATTGCTTGTTGATTGACTGTTCATTCTCAGTTGCATCAAGGGACGTTGTTCCACATCTGCCAGATTTGAATGTCCCCATCTTGTAAGTTCTGAATGAAGGCAACCTAAATCAAAACATGTAATTTAGACCTAGGAGCTTAAGAAGATAGATTCAGGACAGGGTTCCTTGCTTCAGGGTATCCAACAAAAGTGAATTAATTGAGAATGTCAGGTGTCCACCTTTAAAAACATGACACCTGCTTGAAAGTGAAACATGCTGCATATTATTCCATATCACAAAAAGTATAAATCTCCACTTATAGTTAAAGGATACTTCCACTCCACGATGCTGATGCAGGCCCTGCGGATGGGGTTCTTGAGTGTGAGACAGAGTAGGGCCCGAGGCGGCCTTGTGGCTGTCGTCGTTGTCTGTTTCTTGGGCTTAGAGCTATAGTGTTGTCTCTTCCTTTGCGTGGAGCTGGCCGTGGAGATGGGCCCGCCCACTCCCGACCCAAGCCCCGCCCCTCCGCCCGATGCGGCATTGCCCATCATCTTCGCCTGCCGCGCAGCGTCGATGGCCGCCTGCCAGCTCAGGGCTGCCCCCGGTGTGGCGATGTGCTCCGGGGCCAGGCCCACCACCCCTAACCCGTGGTTGACCCCGCCCCCTCCTCCACCGTGGTCACCATGGCTACCACTTCCACTGTGCTCGTTGCTCAGGACGGGGGGAGGAAGGGGGGGAGGAGGAGAGTAGTCGGAGCCTGGAGTGGAGAGAAGTAGGAAGAAAAAAGAAGAGAGGAGAAAGAAAGTTAGCAAACAACACAAGTTAACTGTCAGTAAGCTCTTGATTCACTTGATTTAAGACATTGCACATGGTTCCTTGAGGTTGATACAGTGTTTCAATTTTCTACAGTTTGGAAGTTTAGTTTGGAAGCTTCAAGGTGTTTGAATTTTTGATAGATAAGCTAGTGAGCCCGTTTTTTTTTTCCAGACACTGTCTCTCCCTGTAGAATAGACGATGACTAATATACTCCCATCTGTCAAGCAAGTACAACAGAGCTAACTGTGTGCTGTTTAGTTCCTCAGCATATTGTGTAGGTTATGCAGTCCATTCACTTTGTGTCAACACACACTCAACACCACTCATCAGCAACTACGGGCTGGTGTAATGATAATTTTCTCTGCTAACATTACATAATGATCATTTTATTTCACAACTCTTTATCATTACTTTTAAATGACAGCTTTAAATAAAATCTTGTTGTACCACTCACACTCTTCTTCTTTAGTATAGAGGCAGATGTTCAGGATATTTTACAAATTCCTTGTCCAAATCTTAACGTGTAGGAAAGCATTTTAAATGTTGTACAACTTTGCAATGTTTAGAACCAAAAAAATGCTTTGTTTCATAAACCAAGGCCAACATCTGCATGCAGTCAAAAATTTAGCAATCTCAATTAATTTGCAAAATTAGTAAAGAGTAGTATGGTATAATGACAGGGGTCCCATAGTCATACATTCACTCAGTGGATAAAAAGCAGAAAATAAAATAAAATCAAGTCTGAGAATAGAATTACAAGACTGCAGACTACAATTGTACGTAGTGTAATAAAATAAAAGAAGAATGTCAGAGACAAATGAAAGACAGAATTACAATAATCTCAGTGAGATTACATAGTTGTGTCACCCAGGCAAATTGTAGGAATAAGACTAAGTGAGTAAAAGTAAGAGAGAGCGGATCATCCATACTGTATGCTTAGCCAGATGAAAGACAGTTACAATATCCTCTCAGCCCCTCCTTCCCGCTGACATCTGAACAAGGATTTCACAAATGCTCTCACCATGGAGTAGATTACACACTCTGTGAAACCATGTACCCTTTCCAGGTTTAAGACAACACACATTTGTGTTACTTTTGTGTCAACAATTATTATTAACAAACACATTTTAAATGTTCCTGACAATGGAGAAGAATTGCATTGCTTTATGGTAACTACAGTAGCCTATATTTCTGAAACGAAGAGTCCCAGCTACTGATGCTATCAAACCATGTCAACATTCAAAAGTTTCTTAGTGACACCTTTGCTTTAAAAACAAGTGTTTGAGGAAAGAATCACTTGTTTTGTTCATTTTAATACAATATATAGTCACAAGTTGGTTGCATACAGTAATAAAACCTTAATCTTTGCTGTAACAGTACTACGTGTACAGTATTAACATCAATGCTTTGAGCAAATTATCAATATGCTGTTTTTAGTTACATTTGACCAAATGTATTTCCAAATGTCAAATTCACAAATCCTGTAAATGCAAAGCTACTTGTGGGAGAACAGGAATGCAAAACTTTAAACCTTACACCGTAAAGTTAATCCAACCTGTGCTGTCACAACAGAGAAAGAGGAAAAAGAGATGCAGAGATTAGAGAGAAGAGGCGGAGAGAATTACCCTTTATGCTGGTATGATTACAGGGTATAATATCCACTGAAATCCCATTCCTCTCACTTCAGAGATGTTTCTACATATAAACTCACAGGCCTGAGGGCACACATTACATCAGATCCTGAGTTGTAACTATATCACACGCTCATACATCCCAGAAGCATCTAACTTCACATGCTGTGTGTTTACAGTCTCATGAAGGTGCCATACTGAGACATATCATCCCAGAAGTACTAAAGTCTGATGTGTCTGAAGTGTGATTTTAGTCAGAAACATACTTGTTCAATGTGCGGTGGGGAAATATTCATAAGTAAAAGTAGCAGTACTAAAAAAAAGAACTATTACAAGTAACAGTTCTGCATCCAAACAAAAACTAAAACATAAAACTATAGAGACTTATCAGCAAAATGTACATCACTTTAATACGAACAGAGGTGCAGATTAAAGTAGAAGCACAGGTGTTGCTAATAACGTTAATGATGCCATGAAAATGTGACATGAGCCATCACAATAGGATCATTAATTTAATTATTTACACCTGTGCTTGTTGTACTATGCATGTCGAAGTTCCGTGAAAAAGGCCTTTTATGAAGCAGAATGACTACTGTCAGTGTTGTATTATTGTATATACATTGTTGTTGTTACTGATGCATTTATGTGCAGTATTTTAATTTTGTAACTTGCAGAGCTGATTTCAATTCTTGTATATACCATTGGTTCGTTTAATCTATAATAATGTATACAGTACAGATTTATATATAATACTTATATATTACCAGATTGTTAGGCGTTTAGAAAGAACATTTTGATAACACAGTAACGTTAGCTGTCAAATAATGTGAGTAACCTGAAGTTACAATATTTTTCTCTGCAATGTAACTGAAGTAACGTTAATAGTCTGAAGTAGCTATGATTAAAAAAAAAAAAAAATGAAAGTACACGAACTTCAAAATTGCTCCTGAGTACAGTAGCTATATGCTACATGTGTAACTATATGATGCTTAGCTAGGTACATATAAGTTAGAAAACTAGCCAGCATGGTGTTTAGCCATCAGCAGCTAGCTTAGCCCCCGTGACCAGAAGCAGCTAGCTAGCGCTCCAGAAGCAAAAAGTGATACAACAAACACATCAAACGAGACAACAAACAAACCTGTTATATTAACACTACTACTACGTGTAACGGAACAAATTACCACCGGATGGCCTCTTCCTCTTTCGGCGGAGGATAACGATAGCTGACACGACCCCACCTCCAGTCCGTGCACCAACCTAACCATCATAGACCAGTCCTCCTGAGCTAACAGTTAGCTAAATATTTCCCATCAAACGAGACAACAAATAAACGTTACTGACTGACGTGCAACTATAATGCAACTGTCACATTTAAATTACACTCCCTTACTACTTCTTATTGGAAAAGTGATAATATTCTCCACCTAATATTGATTAATAGCACCTTCAGGGCATATCTCCCGTAGTACCGACCCACTGCGTGCAGCCCATTGACTCTATGTCATTTTACACAGTCTATGGTGCAGCCAGACCATAAACCAGACAGGAGCCAGCTCGCACTGACCATGAAGGCACCTCGACCTGGAACTCTATTTCATCAAATGGTCTTTCAATAATTTTATTTTTAGTTTAATAGCCTACCTGATTCATAGAATTTGAATTTTATATGACTTGTTTTATTGATATTATGGTTTACTGGTTTTACTGCTGTAATGTGTCCTTTATTTCTGTTCTATTTCAAGCATATTGTAAAATGTGTTTAGGTAATTGCTGAATGCTGTGTAGGACTAGATGTGGGAGGAATATCAACATCTAGTCCTATACAACTATATCTATAGATCTATATAAATAAACTTTATTATTTGTATTACAGCTAAAAAACTGGAGTGCCCTAAAGCTGATCTTAAAACAAATGCACTAAACAACAACAACAACAACACAAGATGTCTGCAAATATTCAGCTTTGAATACAGCGATAATCTTGATGGAACTGTATTTTCCCAGTTTTCTCTTAACTCTGGGATTGATTTTAGAGTGTTTCTGTGATTTTTAAAAGCAGAGAACCTTTATAATACATGCACACATACAGTCAGGCTCTGCATATTGTCCCAGATGATTCTCCATACTGGAAAATATCTTCCTCTTTCTTTTCACCATCGACTCTAGTGTGAGTTAATATCTGCTTCCTGACTGCAGTTGCACATCATCTTCTCTATCTTTTGCTCACTATCTCTTACAAACACACACATACACACACATAATCACTTTTAGCATATTGTACTGCTGCATGATCAGTTTATCTCACACTGCCTGCCCCTCTGGTGTACCCCACCGAGAGAGAGAGAGAGAGAGAGAGAGAGAGAGAGAGAGAGAGAGAGAGAGAGAGAGAGAGAGAGAGAGAGAGAGAGTGTGTGTGTGTGTGTACGAGTTGAGAGTTTGAGGATTAGAGGAGAGTAAAACTTTATTACTGAGCTCACTAATCTGTCTGTCTGACAGTGAGTCTCTCTGTGTGTCCGTCCTGTGCATGCCCAGTCCTGTTGTGTGTGTTGTATGATAGACTGTGTGCTGATGTGAATAACTATAATTCCATTAGCAGCTCTTTATTTTGCAGGGGGAATAAACGTGGAAATAGGATTCTGACTGAAGGGGAGAGGGTGGAAAAGGGGAGGATGAAGTGATTGAAAAAGAAAATGAAAGAGAATGACAAAGATGTGATGCAGGAGGGAGGGAAGTGGATATACTGTGGGAAGAGGGGTGGTAAGAGGATGGAGAGACAAACAGAGGGGATAAAGACGGGGAAACAAATACAGACAAGGAAAAGAGGAGGAAACAGGAGGAGGTGATTAACATTTAGGAGGAGCACAAAAAAAGAGGGAAAGTTAGAAGAATTGGTGGAGGGCTAAGGTGCTTAACAACAAGTGACAGGACTTAATAAAATAATTTATCCATCCATCATATGACTTTACAGCCGAAAATATCATTAAATATGTAACGTCAATGCAGTCATTGGTGTCAGTACAGACAAAGATTTCCACAGTTCTTCAATGAATCAGTGGCTGTTACAATCTACAATCAAGGGTTGTAGCTCCACTTCAATCAATGTAATTAGTACTACATTAGTTAGGTCTGATAGTACAATACATTAAATACTACACATTAATGTTCTTAAAGCTTTGCAGTCAATAGCTATACTAGTGCGACTACAGGCAATAATTGTAAAAGTACAGTCAAAGGTTCCTTTAATACTTCTTCCTCTGTAATGGATTTTTCACCTCTATATAGACTCGGTGTATATAAGTTTATAGTGTGTCTTTATACCCCTTATTTAAATTTTATTTTTGTGGAATGTTTGGTGTTTTATTTGCAATTGTGTTTAAATGATTATATTGCATACATTTTTATTTGATCATTTTACAGCAGACATTGTAACATATTATCGTAGGAAAAGCACAGTTGTTAGTACTAACACTCAGCATTGGGGTTTCACATGATGATTTGTGCTGTTGTAGACAATGAGTTGAACCAATGAGAGTTGGGTATTAAGTGGTGCTCCACTCCTGATGCTAATCAGTCAATAATTGATGGCTAACAGAATGGATGATAGTCCTTTTTTCACAGCAAATTTGCCATAGGAAAAGCATGGGTGTTACTGATCATCCATCCATCCATCTTCGTCCGCTTATCCGGTGTCGGGTCGCGGGGGGAGCAGCTCCAGCAGGGGACCCCAAACTTCCCTTTCCCGAGCAACATTAACCAGCTCCGACTGGGGGATCCCGAGGCGTTCCCAGGCCAGGTTGGAGATATAATCCCTCCACCTAGTCCTGGGTCTTCCCCGAGGCCTCCTCCCAGCTGGACGTGCCTGGAACACCTCCCTAGGGAGGCGCCCAGGGGGCATCCTCACCAGATGCCCGAACCACCTCAACTGGCTCCTTTCGACGCAAAGGAGCAGCGGCTCTACTCCGAGCTCCTCACGGATGACTGAGCTTCTCACCCTATCTCTAAGGGAGACGCCAGCCACCCTCCTGAGGAAACCCATTTCGGCCGCTTGTACCCTGGATCTCGTTCTTTCGGTCATGACCCAGCCTTCATGACCATAGGTGAGGGTAGGAACGAAAACTGACCGGTAGATCGAGAGCTTTGCCTTCTGGCTCAGCTCTCTTTTCGTCACAACGGTGCGATAGATGGAATGTAATACCGCACCCGCTGCGCCGATTCTCCGACCAATCTCCCGCTCCATTGTCCCCTCACTCGCGAACAAAACCCCAAGGTACTTGAACTCCTTCACTTGGGGTAAGGACTCATTCCCTACCTGGAGAAGGCATTCCATCGGTTTCCTGCTGAGAGTGTTACTGATGAAATGTACAATAGATCCGTTATATTGTGTCCCTGAGCCATGACAGTGAGCCAGCATGCAAATTCTAAGACCCTGATTCATTTTTATTATTTACACCTGTGCTTTTCCTACTGTGACAAGTCAAAATGTCTTCTCTGAAAAAGGTTCTCTTTTTTACTTTGTTGCCCCAGTTAAGTTGAAATATGTATATGTACGTGGCGGGGTTAGCACAGTTGGTAGAGCAGGCGCACATACATAGAGGCTTACTCCTCAACACAGCATATATATATATATTTGTACTACTATATGTATATGATGTATATAATAATAAACCAAAACTGAGTTTTCTCCTATATAAATAGCTCATGATGGTATAAGCGTAAAACAGGGTAGATCTCATCAATATGAAGAGAGCAAAATGTGTTATGATACCTTAGATTTGTGCACACACTGTAAAGACAGTTGGCATTCACTGTAACTGAACTTGAAGTGAACCTAACTGAGCCGAACTTCAATGAGAACTGCACTGCAGACTGTAATGAGCTGTGATACAAACTCAAGTCAGTGGAACTGTTATCTACTTAATGATAAAGACTCGGAAGAGATGCTATCACTGCAACTCCAAGCACTCTGCCATAAAATGTCATCGCTACATACACACAGACACACACACACACACACACACACACACACACAGACACACACACACACACACACACATTGTTCTGCTTAATATTGCTTACCAACAAAAGTCAGTTCCAGTATAAATTACAGCAGCAAAAAAATCATTACCGAAGGATTTTTTAAAAACTCAGTCAGACTTCCAAAGTCCATTCTGGATCGACCTGATAACACAGTGAAGGGGACCAATCAGATTATCCCATCCTAAATCAGTCCCTCACATCATCTCCTCTGTGTGCCCTTCTCCTTTTATCTTTTTCTTCACTCACATCTGCCTCATTTCTCTCCCTCTCCCTCCATCTGCTTTTCCTTCTTCTCCACTCGTTCCAACAGGGATCTATTTGGGTGGACATGTTATTTAACTGATGATGACACCTGATCAGACACTAATTAATGGGGGACGCACATATGCAGCCACACACACTAAGGGCCTGCACCTTGCAGCAGCTCTAATTCAAAATATAAAAAAAGCTAATCTTATTAACAGCCTTGCTGATGTCCAGAAAATTGGGTCTGACCAATGGTCTTTTTTTCCAGCACGTCTGGATTCCACAAGACACAGTCCTGTCATCGGCCATCCCAGCTGAACGGTCGTTTATTTTAAAAGATGACCTCCTTTTGCTGTACATCTTTTTCCTCCTCCTCCCCTCTAGTTTTGCATCTTCTTCTTCATCCTCCTCTTCTTCTTCTTCTTCCTCCCCACAACATCTTTCTCCTCCTCATCCCTCCATACCTATTGACAATTGCCCTCCCTCCTCCGCTCACTACCTCTCTTCTTCTTCTTCTTCTTCTTCTTCTTCTTCTTCTTCCTTCTTCCCTCTTTTCTCTCTAATGTAGATAGCTGTCACTCCCTCCGTTGGCTCTTCAGCATCGGACAAGTTCATTTTCAGCCACGCACCCTTCCTCCTTTCCTCCATCAATCTACCCCTCCTCATCTCCCCATTTTTCTTGATATCTCTTGCTTCGCTGCTTCTCACTCTTTTTCCCATCACTTCCCTCTCTGTCATTTTCAAATAGCTGACAATTATTCTCTCTCATGCTCTCTACCATCTATTTAGCCAGAAAAAAAGCAGCTAATCCATCACCAATCTGATGCTGACTGCTTCGTTATCGTTACTGCCTTTAACAGCCACTTTCAGATACTGATTTAGACTCAAATAATAAACATAAAACAGCATAATGGAGGTGAACTTGTTTCATTTTTGGCATAAATTGTGATTGCCACTGCTTCCTTGTTTTGCAGTGCTTGTTTATCATCTAATCATGTTTTACCTTCATTATCATTGTCATCATGAATACCAGTTGTAAGCCTAACTATTTTTATTCAATTTATCTGTTATCTACTCTCTCACACACACACACACACACACACGCACGCGCACACACACACACACACACACACACACACACACACACACACACAGAATGTCTGCACGTTGCACAAATCCAAAAGCAGTCTTAAAGGCTTGTCTGTATCAGTTGCGTACATGTGCATGAATTTTGTAGGCTCCATACCCCGTGTGGGTGTCTCTCATTTGTATCTCTCTCGCTTTGTCCATATGTGCCCATTATCCGGCCGAGTGAGCACACCACACAGACACACCTGCTCCCCACGATGAGCACACATGCACACACATACAAGCTCACACGTGCGTGCGAGCACACACACACTTACATTTATACACCTGCTCCCCTTGAAAGACAAGACACACATACACCTGCTCCCCATTGATCTATGACCCCCCAACAGACAATTACAGTACACTCACACACACAAAATCCACACAGCAAGAAAGACGTGAAAGCAGGGCACATTTACTTTTTTTGTTATGAATGAGGTCATTCCAACAACAACATATCTACAGGTATCTGTGGTGCTCAACACTCTAACAGCCTCTGTGCTGTTATTGCACTTTTCATTGCAGCGAGTGCTGCTTATAAAAACCCTATCGTATATGGATTTATTCATTAAACTGTAACATACTATCTGAGGTGGATACTGCAGTGGAGTGGAAATGAAAAAGTGTGTGCACGCCCCTTAACACATAGATAGACACAGATAGATGACAGTAACATGTCCCGGGAATACGTGTGTATAGATCATGCACTGGTGCGCTGTATTCAACAGCACATTGCTCACTGACATGACTTTCTAGTTTATAGCTCAGCCAAACCCTCATGCTGTGAATCATGGTTCTGAAGCACAGATTGGTTGTTGTATTACTCCCAGGAGGTCAGGGTAGATACACTGCATGTCTTTGAAGCATAATGTAAAAAAAATGGGACTCTAATATATGGATATATTGTCATAAGGAGTCTTATATGTAATTTTCTGTCCAAAACAATGCTACAACATCAAGGTGGTTGGTTAAAAAGCTAACCAATGGTACCCAATGAAAACCAAATAATGTACCTATGGTTGAATTTTTATTGTATTATTCGGTTGCAAATTCTGTTTCTGTCTATACTGTCTGCAGCCTCTGTCCTTTGTTGGATGTGGACCCACCTCATGTAATGTAAATCCTCTCAGTGGTAGTTTTTTTCACAATAAATGTTGGAGCTTTAGGAAATTAATCAAAGTAGCTCACAGGGACTGTTAAATGTACAGTAGCTAATTGTCATTCATCCATATTCAAGTGACAATTGCTATAACAATGATATAACAATACTATGGTAAATCCTCAGAGTGCTAACTTTTGAGCCACAGATAAGACGGCATGGTTTTAAGCTGTTTAATACTTTGGAAGTCAAGTCAAACCACCCCCTTGGCTGGCTAGTTGAATAGTCTGAGCCAAATCCAAGTCTTATTTTTTCACGACGTTGTGAAAACATAAAGCAACAGTCGGGTACACTTAAAATCTCAAAAAAACATTGTAAAAACATTACAAACAGCTAAGGATCAAATATCATCTAAGTAACACACAGGGGTATAACCTTCTGCAAAACAATGGATGAACAACCACAGCCCTTTATTGTACAAAAAAATTACTGAGACATATACAGTGTCTCCTTTAGATTATTTTAACAGAGGAAATGTATCAAATAGCTGATAAATAGCCATAAATTAAGTCACTGTTTTGATGTATGACAAAACCAGTGCCAGCATCGACATCAGCATCCCTGCTTGAAACATAAGGAGCTGTGATAGACAGGAAGAATGAATGCGGGGGTGAAGCAAATGAGAGAGAAAGAAAGATAAAGAAGATGAGGAAAAAAAAGAACTTGTGAAAAAAGTGAGCATGAGGAGGAGGAGAGATGAGCAAAAAGTGATAGAGATACAGGTTTTGTGGAAGAGGAGAAGAAGGAGGAGAAGCAAGAGGAGGAGGAAGGCTTGTTCACACTGCGCCTCCATGCCGACCTTGCATACACACATATTCACACACAGTGCAGGCAGCAGATATTAATAACTCCTTATTAATATTCATCTGCAGTGGAGAGATGTGAGGCCAGCGTAACCCAGATACAAACCGTCTCTCTACCTGTCTCTCTCACAACGCTTCATTCTCCCAGACTTTGTTAGTGATGTGTCCATCGGGGACATGCATTGTTTGTTAATCCATGATAAATGTTGCCTTGCTTAATTTTCCTTCCCCTTGCCATATTTTCCAGTTTCCCTCTTCTTAATACTTCTTATTCAATCCTTTCCCTCTCCACATCTGACCTTTAGATCAGAAAAGGGCAGAATGGGCTCCTATAATGTATAGCATATCCCATTTAAACAACACTTTCATGCAAAGTGCCTTCAAGTAAAGTAATTGAATCCACTTTTTGTATGTGTAGTCCAATGGAACTCCTAACATTGGGTAGACCATTACAATGCAAAACCAACTGAGCTGTACATGACCACCTGTACGCGACAGAATCAAACAGTGTCTGGAATACATGTGGGATTTTTAAGCCTCCATACATCTACTGTATGTGTCTGATGAATGTTTTTACACAGATAAGGTACAGGCAATTTAGACAGTCAGTAGCAAACACATGTTATGATTCCTTGCTTTCTTGACACCATCTAAACTGTCTTCAGAGACTATGAGGATATAGAATCGCAAGCACAAATAAGCTTGGTATTTTTTTACATTACTGCTGCACAAGAACCTGTCTGCCTCTTCAGATTAGATACACATGTGAAGGCATTGACCACTCTGGTCTGCCCTCTGTACATGAAATCATAAATAGGCAACAGTTACCTTTAAACAAAAAATATTGCCACTTTTGATTTTTATATGTCTGGTCTGATTGTTGCATTGTTGCATTTATCGATTCTACAGCCAGGATTTGAACATTTCACCAGCCAGAATCCCAAACGCTGATGGATGTCTGCTTTGGCTGCTAACGCTGCTGTTTTGGCAGCAAACCAAAACCATCACTTGTACATTCAATTGCTCACTTCCTCAAGTCATCTTGTAAAAACATACCCATTGATGGTAAAATATGGAACATCAAGCCTGAAACCTTTCCAATTTCCCAGTTTTTCTAGGTGACCCTGGGATTCCTGTAAGAGTACATTTTAAATAAACCTTCACTGAGGATAGGTTACCATCGCTAAGGCACTTGGCTGAACATAGCCACCAGCAAACTGTTTAAAAACTAATAGTTGAGCTGCATCTAATATCCACATAAGAAACAAGAATGCTCTTGATGTGCATATGACCTTAAAGAACAGCATATTTTCAGTCACGTTGGTCATGCTAACACAGTTCCAACATTCATGTATTTTTGTCACAACTCTTCACTGTTGTATCTTTTAAAATAGAACACAAGAATCAAAATTGAAAGAAACATGACACTTTCAAGGTTGTTTTTTTGCTTTCCTGCTCTGTTGGGGCGTCTACAGTCTTTGCCAAGCGTGCCAGCAGGACCCGCTGACCCCACTCTCTAAAAAAGACTGCAAAAATGAGCAAAGCATGTTTCTACCGACCGGTACAGCTGCTGTGGGGTCGACAAGAGGCTAAAGAGGAGTGTAAAGGACATGGCTTGTCACACTAAAAAAAAAATGCAACAAAAAAACTAGAAAAATCTGCATGGACAAAGTGATTGCTTAGCACTCTCCCTTCTGCCCTTGAGCAAGGATTGTAACCCTCATTTGCTCCACTGGGATGATCCAGCAGCCAGCAGTAGGAGACTGGTTGCACTGCTGCCAAGAGGGCATGTGTTTGGCTGTATTAATGTAAAGCAGAGCATTGATAAAAATGGTAGTAAGCATTCTCAAAGCAATAAAAAGGGGAAACCCAGCTTAGCCACATCATTTGTTAAGTTGAACAGAGCCTTTGTTGATTTGTATTCTAGCATCACTTACAAGAAAAGATCCCTGATGATACTGATGCGCTGAAATTTTGATCCCTGCTGAAATATTAGTTCAGCTCTGCATTCTAATGACAATTATAAACTTTAGACATGCTGCAGCCATGTCCACATATGCTTCTGGAGAACACAGACATGACGTACACGCACACACAGAAGCTGTTTCTAACAAGCACGTTTGAATGTATTTTATTAGCTAGTTAGCCATATTGCTTTTTTATATTACATGTAACATATTTTGCTGCCTTAACTGTCGACAGATGGCAACATTAAAGTGTTTATAATGGTATTTCAAAGGGAGATTTATATTTACTTTGATACACAAAGTAGGGTATTTTTTTATTTCAACAGCCTACATGGAAGGCTTTTTAAGCTAGGCCAAAACAAGTCAGAAATCAACATTTTGTTTTATTCATTTTGCTCTGCTAACAAAACCACACCGTACACAGCTTCATACTGTTGCTGTATTTCTGCCATCAATATACCTGTGCACAGTCACAACCGCTCTGCCTGAATACACAGTGACTGACTGGAATGTACAGTTACAGTTTAGTCTGCTGTCTATTCTGTCATACATACATTTTGCAGTATGTATTGTATTGTCACGGACATTGTGCAGCTACTGTGATCAGTCTATATAAGAGTCAAACCAAAGTGTATTTTGTCAACATATTTCTGTACAATCAAATTAGACAAACCCTGTCTTTCTTTCTTGTTTTAATTTTGACCAATTCTGCCCACTCCAATTTTCTATCATTTAAAATTTGAAGGTATGGTCATGAACACTAGACAGTATAAAACGTTTTCATGAGGTCTAAAAGTTCTCAGTTAATTTAAGAAAAGAAGAAGCAGAAGGAATAACTGAAACTGCACAGAGGGAGCTTGAATTGTGAAATTCATTAAGGAAAATATTACATTGCAAATCAAAAGTGTTGTAAAATGTGTTGATAACTTAGTGTATTGCTAGGTCATTAAGAAGAACAGGCAATGAAATTCCTCCTGAAACACTCATGATTATCAGCAGATCTGTCACAAATACAGATGGCCCTGTAACTATAAAGGAAACCGCAATTAACCACTGTTAAGATTCCTTCAATAAAAATTTCATCAACAAAGAAGAGGGGAGTCAAGATGACGCCATTTTACTGTTGAGTCAATAAGTGTCCTCACAGGAGGTACAGATACATTGTGTGTGTGTGTGTAAGTGATATCAGAGGAGCCAATATATGGACCCAGAGAAAAGTTGTGATCTTTTGTAAAACACACCAGGGAACCATCAAATGAAGCACACGTGTGGTAATCGCTTTGTGTGTTTCAAAGCGAAGATGACGCACACAATACATGTCTAGTCCTCCGAGTGTTTTTGTTGTTTAGAACCGTAAAAAAAAAAAGTGTGTGCACATCCGTGAGCACTCCTGTGATTAATTGAAGGAACTACAAAGCAATAAAACGCTAAGTAATGTGCTCTCATAGTTTAGCTCGACAGTCTGGCATTACCACAGTCTCAGAGGGAGCGTTTATGACTCAGGCCCTACCCTCCCTGCACACACCCCATCAGGAGATGTTGGGCCATGGTAACAGAGGTGGGAACTAAGCACCTTTTTAATTTAAGTTGTGCAACAGACTATCAGTGAGGTTAGTCAGTACTGTAGTTTTTTTTATTTTTAAGGAACACGTAGCTCACAGGTTGACAATATGATTACAGTCTTACTTGAATCTCTGTTACAAACGTCAGCTAGGGTATATTTCTAAAGCTGATAAATACTATTCAGAATACATAGACTACACTAGCAATCCTAGTTGGATTCTTTGAAATTATATTATACTTTCTTACTTTAACCTTTCACTTGTTTGTCTTGGGATTTTAGGATTGATTTTAAGGTTGTATTAATAGATTTGAAGCCATTTCATTGTATGGTTGCAGATGATCTGGAGGTTATACTTCCACTGCCAAATTGTTTTCAGCTTGAGGTCCTTAGACAAAAACCTGCTGGTTGTTCATACATCAGCTAAAGAGTAAGTGAATGGTGCTTTTGCTGCCAGGATCTTTTATTTAAACCACTTCTTAAAACTCTTCATATTGTGTAATGTAATCTTCCTTTTAGATATTTATATCTTATGACTTCTTTCACTGATATTGCAGTTTGCTGGTTTTTCAATATGTACTTTTCTCGTATTTTATTTGTGTATTATGTGATGCAGTTTTAATGTTTGAATGGCATAAAGTTTGTACAACTTCAACCCTGGGATCAGTCCAAAACTGACCCATCAAATCAGCAAAGTGTACACATTATCTCATCATATTCACTCTGCACTGGAGCACTGCATCCTGTGACCTAAAGATGTCAATTTCTATCTACAAATTAGAACGCTTGACACAGAGTAGACAGAGTTTTAACAAACTCAAACAAACAGAGTTGCAGTGTGTGGCAGCTGAGTGGATAATGTAAATGATTGTAAAGACAGATAAAAAGCTTTATTTCTACCATAAATTATTGGCAGAAACACCTGTGGATACGGGCGCCAAAAGCTTTGTATCATACACAGTATATCAAGGTATATAGTTACATTTGAAGATGTGAATGTGCCATTTAGTTGGTTGATTATGCTGATCATTAAGGTAGTGTGCACAGAATGAACAGCATCTTACCAACATCATCATCTACAACCTAAAATGGATCAGCAAAATAAATAAAATGTTACAAATGCAGTAAGAAATTAGCTTTTATTCAAATAGCATGTGTAATTCTACATTAGTTGCATTGTACCAATGATCAATGTGTATTTCCACAAATCCTGACAAAGTGGAGCCGACACATGACAAATCTCATGTGAAATTCCTCAACAAAGATGAGTGAAACGTTTGACTGACAAATACAAAGCGTCTAATAGGTTGTTTTTGCAGATTTATAGTTCTGAAGCTTAGTGGGTGCTGAATTTTACAGCTCAGCCCCTCCCTACTCTTTATACCTCCACCCTACTGGGACACGTGGGGCCTGGGCAACAGAAGAAATCAAACACCCCTTTGATGACAGTTTGGCTGCAGAGTGAAAAAGGCATGTGTGTGTGTTTATGTGTGTGTTTATGGATATAAATACATCAGAAAGCACTGAAGTGTAGCACAAAGGGCACTCTGCGACACAAACACACATACCACCCACATTTATAATCGCACGGAAAACTGGGAGAAATGACACAACAAAATATATGATGATTAGCAATGAGCAGAGGAAGACAGGATAGGAGAGGAGGACATATGTTGAGTGGGTGGACAAGCAGGGAAGGCAGCGAAGGGGGTACGACTGGCAAAAATCACACACACACAATCGCAATGCGAGTCTCTCCGCCATCTGCAGTGCTCGTTACCTTGCCAGTCGTCCCATCCAATCAAAAACTCCCCAACCCTTTTTCTCTTTTTCTCTGTTTCCCCATATTTTTGACGCCCTCATCCTGCTCTCTCACATGTCTCTCTACCTCTTGTCTCTTGTAAAAAAAATAACTGAGCAGCACTCATGTGTGCTTAAGGAGCCCATATACTGTATATGCACAAGACTATCCATCTGTGTTTTCATGCATGCCTGAGTGTGTGTGTGCGTGTGTGTGTGTGTGTGTGTGTGTGTGTTTCTCCTCAGTGTGCAGGGACCTCTCATGGCTACCATGAGCTAATGAGCTCCATTTAAATCCAGCCCCTTTGATTCTTCCTCTCGCCCAGTTTCTCTGCCCCTGGGGCCATTCCCTGCTCTGGCCTGGAAACTGCGGCGCGGCAGTGGCCATTTTGGCTCATTAGCAACAAGCTGCTGAACCAACACGCATGTCTCCGTGAATCTGTATCAGACTAATGGATGACTGGTTGCGCTGGTGTGTGTGTGTGTGTGAATGTGTGTTTGCGTATGTGTTCAAGCGTATGACTAAATATTTGTGTGTGTGTGTGTGTGTGTGTGTGTGTGTGTGTGTGTGTGTGTGTGAAGCATCACTAGCTTAAGGATGAGTCATCCTCAAGCGCTCCAGTAGCATCATCTTTCTTTCATCGCACATCTAACTTTCCATTTCATTTTGCTTTCTCTGTTTTTTTTCTTCTCTTTTTCGTGTCACACTATGTCTCCTTTTTTTCTTTTAACACATTTACAGCAGCTAAACCAAACTGGCCCATCCTACTGTGTTAATCAAATGTTTGGTTGAGATAATGTGTGTGCTGGTGACAAGTTGTGGTTTTACAGGAGGTCACCTGAGGTTGCAAGGCAACCAGTTGGGACCACTAGCTAGCTATCTGTTTCCAACTGTTTCAAGCCTATATGCTATGCTAAGAAACCGTCTTCTAGTATACTGTAGCTTAATATCTACCGTACAGATCTGGGACTGGTATTGATCTTTATCTCATCTAATGATTAAATGCATTCCCCAAAATTAACAATTATTTTAAGAACTCTATTAACCACATATGTACTAGCATTTGTGATGATTTTCAAATGTTCTCCTTAAATTTGACATTGTTAGAAACTATAGTCCCAGTTATGACAATAGGAGACACAAACACCTTTCTTAAACTATAAAATACCAAAGATATAAATGAAAAACACATGCACAAAATACTTTGAGCGGTAAAAGCCTCCTGGCGTTTTTTTTCTAACAAAACACTACAGACTACATAACCACATACCACAGTCTCTCACACACACAGACACACACAGACACACACAGACACACACAGACACACACACACACACACACACACACACACACACACACACACACACACACACACACACACACACACACACACACACACACAAACACAGAGCACAGGGGGTCTATCTGCCTGTTTCTAGGAGGCTTGAGCAATCAAGTCCAGTTATGGGGTGAGCAGATCATCTTGGTATGAATATAGTCTCTTTGGAGCACTTTGTTTCAACATAACACAGAGTTAGAGGCCAAGGCAAAATACCTCCTGCCCGAAGGTGTCTGTCCCTGTTTTACACAGTATTATGATATTCTGGGACATAAGAAGAAAACCACAATGTGTCAGTATGACTTGAGTATGTGTGTGTGGCAATGGTGGTTGGGAGGTTAGATGTTTCAATAAACAACAAGTGACTTCTCCACTCACATGCAAGCCTTGACTGTAATAAACACACACACACACACACACACACACACACACACACACACACACACACACACACACACACACACACACACACACACACACACACACACACACACACACACATACTGAACAATTGTACCTCATGACTGCCAGTACTTCTGAGTCATTAAGCTATTAGAACAGACTTATTTCTTTCCTGCATTCCTCCTTTCATAACCAGAGGGTCCCATTGTAAACATTTAGACTGAAGAGCCATCAGCTCAGCCATCTCACACCACACTTTCTTCACTTTGTATGCAGGCCCATGTGTGTGTTTAAAGTTTACACTACTCTCTGCTTTTGTGTTCTTTCTTTCTACTTGTCATGAGTTTGTCATGAGTAATAGGAAAATTGATAAAACACACACAGAGGCTAAAGCATTTCCCAGAGGCATTCCTCGACTAAAGCGGTAATAGTATGACAAAGCAGCATTTCCACTGGAATTCGACACTTCCAGATGGAAAAAACTGGAATACTGGGAAGCCATTTGGCATTTCGAACTGGAAAATTTCCCAGACTGCCTGTGGGAGGGGGAGAGTAGTGAAATCAGGGAAAACCACAGACTACTGTTAGAAGAGAGGAAGAGATGAGAACTTCAGCTACTCGATGATATAAAAGCAGCTCAATAGAACTGAATTAAACAAAATTGAGATCAATGCTTGACTAGAGTACAAATGGACATAAAAGTGTAAATGTATAAAGCTTGCTGTATATCCGATAGCCCAGACTCACCGTTGCATAAGTCTTTTCCATTTTACAGCATAATAGCCTTTCCATTTGAGAACAAAAAAATCCTCTTCAAGGAATAGACTGTACGACTGGTAGTTTGACCTCTGTGAGTGCTGCATTTATCCGCTCTGTCTAGTTTTGTGCAAAGGCTTTAGTACTTCGTCTGTGTTTTAGTGGAGGGCATAAGATTGCTCTTGTCTTGACAGCATTGTAAAGCAGTGGATGCACCACACACAGAGGTCAACCTTCCACCAGTCTTTTTGCTACACAATAGTGAGTCGATTGAAAAGTTTATGAATTACTCTTTTAAGAAAGGTTCAGATGGGGACAAAGATGTAAAATCAAAGACTTATTACACTTACTTACAGTGCGTGTGTGTGTGTGTGTGTGTGTGTGTGTGTGTGTGTGTGTGTGTGTGTGTGCGTGTTTGTGTGTGTGGGTCATAATAATTATGTAACAACATACGGCACTAAACCTCAACACCTACTGTGGCCTCTGACCTCCAAACCACAGCATCCTCACAGATGAATAATGGTGTTTTGACTCTGAGCCAGGGTGTTATAGAAAACGAATACCACAGGCAAACATGCAAACACACACACACACACACACACACACACACACAATTCACACGGACATACAAAAGGACACATGATGCTGTAAATACACAAAAACAGCGCTCATGATCTCAAATACAAGTGGACACATTTGTGTTATTTGTACATTGCATATTTTGTGTTTGGTGGATAGAAAGGCCTCTTGTGGCCGTCTTATCATACAGCTGTTACGTCTCTCTTCATCTATGGAGACAGAGATTTGAACTACTACTCTGCCTGAGACAGGTTCTGACCTACTGCTCTTGGCTTGGACACTGACCTTAATGAGACCTGGGAGAATGTTGAAGAATCAAGACCCTGTATGCACATGATCAGAAAACCTGGAAACTGTTATGATCATGGATACATGGATATTAATAACCGTGTAACCAACCAAGACTCAAAACCGGTGTATGTTAATGTACTCAATAAACAGATACCGAAGGGGTCACTGAATGGTGGTGATGTATGTTGAATGGAAATTTTGGACCATCAGGTTAGACTGTGCTCTCCACCACCATCATCACATGTACTGCTACATGACATACAAGACACCCTCAAAAGAGACACATTGCATCAACACCACATATCTTAAGTTTAGCTAAAGAAAATCATAATTTTACAGATTTAGACAGTGTTCCTCCAAATTAATACAATTTGACTCTTTGTTCTGCAGCTAAACTGTCGGCTGCACCTCTTTTAAGGGCACTCTTAAAGTGTCATTAACCAGCAATAAAAAAAAAATTGCTTTGTTGTTGTGAGTTATTGATAATTTGTTGGACCTTTCAGGGTGACTCACCAAATTGGACCATTACAGCAAAGATAAAAACAGAGCCATAGAGAGAGCAGACAAAGGAGAGAAAGATAGAGGATGGCAGACAGATAGAAACAGAGACAAATAGACAGATTGGATGAAGAACAAGCGGAAGAGCAGAGGTAAAACAGAAAGACTGTAAGAGAGACTAAGTTTAGCTCTCCCGTTGGGACTCCTCTCAGGTTCCTCTGCTCTTTTCATTGTCCTCCTCATCTCCCTTTCTTCCTCACCTCCTTCTTTTTTCAATCCATCACAAAATAATTAACTTGCTATAAGTGAAATTAATTTCACTAATTGGTTTTAAAGGTATTTTTGGACACTGGCGAGAGAAAGAGACAGAGAAAGAGAGAGAGAGAGAGAGAGAGAGAGAGAGAGAGAGAGTGTGTGTGTGTGTGTGTGTGTGTGTGTGTGTGGTGAACTTCCTGACCAAATTGGGAAGAAAGAAGACAGACGGAAGGATGCTGACAATGAACAATTTCAGTTTGTGTCAATTTGTCTCTTTTACCAAGCTCTAGATATGTTTTTCCCTCCTCTCTCCTTTCTGCTGTTAAACCCTACTTTTCCCACTACAATGCCTTGTGCTGCAATTTGCTGTGGATTTACAGTGAAGTGCATGTCTTTAAATATACAAGGTTTGATAGAGAGAAAAGGCTTTTATTTTAAGATGATCCTTGAGTGAATAAGGAAGAGAAAATGACAGAACAGGCTTTTCAAATGGTTCCAAAGCTTATGTGAAATCCAAACCGACTGAAATAGCATCTGAAGTCGTCCAAGAAGATATTTTTATCTCATCTTTCTTTTCATATTTGAAATTTTATTGATGCATTGAGGACGCAAAATTGGAACACAAGCACAGCAGATCATCCTAAATAGACACGCAGATCAATCAAAACAGGGGGACAATAGTATAGTTGTGATCTGTGAAGATATAAAGCCCTGGCATATGAGTCAGTTAGAGGGAATAAAAGATGTCATACAACTTTAAAAATTTCAGCATTTAGCTCATGCTCATATCCCAAATGTCTTACAATGAGTGAGCAGGGACGCTACAAGACTGCTAATATCTACAACCTGCTGATGCCAGATATGCATAGTGCGTTCGTTAATCTCACCACAAAACAAACACAACAGACGCTCCCAAGTGTGAATGTGTGTAACTGTGTGAATGTGAGGGACGGAAATTAGCCTTTGTGCATAGCAAACTATTCTGGGATGAATAAAAGTGCAACAATCTGACTAGTAACATTTTAAATTATTTCCTTGACTAAAGTTCTTACGTTTAGAACACGCCTCACTCTTATCCAAAATCCTGTGCCTGTAGGTATGCCATCCCACGTGGCCTTCACCTTACCTGCCACTCCACTGTACAAATTTGGTGTTTGTTAGTGAATAGGCTACTCAATTTAGATAATTCACAAACCAGCCACCAAGCAGCCTCATTGAAATTAAAAAGGATGCTATGTTGTTTCATACTGTGCAAAACACTGACTTTTAAACCTACATACCAGGCAAGAAAGGGCTTTTTTCTTCCAAGACTTAAACATATAAAGTGTGACTTATCAATTCCAAATGCATTGTTCTGTTCCGCTGCCCAGGTATGACTGTAATTGTGTTCTTTGACAACCATCCAAACACAACTTGCTGGCTCAGTTGTTAATATTCTGTACTCTAGCCCTACCTCTATCTTGGCTCTGAGGAAATGGAGAGATTGAATTGATTGAATTATGTGTATTGTTTTTTGTTTCTGCTGGTGACCAGGTTCTGCTGGCTGACCTCGTTCAAGGGTGCAAGAGAGATATTGAAAACATTGCCTCGATGATTTCACCTGCCCACCTTCACCACTATACTATATGTGGTCACTCTGTATTTCTTTCCTCCCTGTATCTTGGCACTCCATCTAATCTTGCTCCCTCAGTTCGTCTTTTTACTGACATTTTTTATTTTCTCTTTTTGCTTTTTGCTCTGTTAAGCTCTCTCACTCTTGGTCTGATTCAGTGCAACATATGCTGCTACTTCCATCACACACAGAGGCTAATTACAGGAGGAAGAAAAAAGAGAGAGAGTGAGTCTGGGTGAGAGAGTGGGGGTGAGAGATAGGGCAGAGAGAGGGAGAGAGAGAAAGAGAGAAAGGGGTGAGGGGTCCTTGGGGTAAATTATTCATCTTACTCCATGACACCTGAGGGCAATCTACCTCTCAGTGAGTCACCAAGTTAAAGAGAGAGAGAGTAGACTGTGTGAGTCAGACCTGCCCAAGAGGATATTAACACCTGTGTGTATATATATATGTGTGTGTGTATGTGTGTGTGTGTGTGTGTGTGTGTGTGTGTGTGTGTGTGTGTGTGTGTGTGTGTGTGTGTCAGCCACAGGTTACACTTTAGATGGTCTCCATATGTAGGCAGCACATGATCGGCTTAGGGGACAATACGCTGCAGGACACACACACACAAACACACACAAACACACACACACACACACACACGCTCACAGAGTCAGTAATAAGCAAGGTCAGAGCAGCACACAGCGTAAATCTTACTCACACTGAGCCACAGCTATAAGCAGAGTTAGCACTAACCAGCAACAAATAAACACACACTATGCACACGGACATACAAAGGACACATGATGCTGTAAGTACACACAAACAGCGCACATGATCTCTAATACAACACATAGCTACACACACCATCTTTCCATTAGCTGTAATTAAATTAATAACTGCTATCATCCTCTTTGCCTGTAATACAGTATAATCTGCCGTCTCCACTCGAGCTCTCAGACCACTCCAACTGTTGACTGGATCAACGACATTTATCAGCATCAGGCCCGCTGCCAGCTGAATTATTAAACCCACACGTTTCTTACATCCCAGTTTAGTGCTAAGCAAAAGACGGGAAAATCAATTCTGGAGAGGCGATAAAACTGTTGGAGTTCATTTCACTCGTTTAATTGACGCTCCTGTCCAAAGAAAATTACAGTGATTAACCGGGGTGTCAGTGTCTTGCTCAAGGACACTTTAGCATGTTGAACAGCAGTTGATCGACATATTACAGTAGTAATAGTTGATGCCGGGATTGAAGCTGTCAGGGTGTACAGGACAAACACGCCAGGCTACTGCAACTCTGCTGATTAATGTAAGTCATGCAAGCTTTTATTTTGGCAAAAGGTCAAAATTTTATTTTGATCAGAGATAGAGTATATGTGAAAAAGGGCTTTTTTTTTTAAACGTACTGAGAGGAGAATGTAATCACATTATTTAGCTACAAACCAAAAACGCGCAGTGGACACATTTGTGTTATTTGTACACTGCATCCGAAAAAAGAAGAGAGGCTTTTTGATGTCTCTGTTTGTCTTTCCGCTTCTTTATAAGCGTTCCACTTTCCCTGGCACTGAGCTTGACTTCCTACTGAAATTAACCAGGCAGCCCAAAAATAATCCACCGCAAGAGAGAGAGAGAGATGAGAGCAATGGGAGAGAGGAGAGATGGGAAAAAGAGCAGGATTGAGGGAAGGAAAAAAGTAAAGCAAAAAACGGATCGAGAGAAAGAAAAAAGGAAGAAGGGAAAGAGATAAATTGACAGAAAGAAGTACAGGAAATAGAAAAAACAAAGATGTGCTGACAGATTCTGTCCCATGTGTGAATTTATCAACACCTGCCCTTTTAATATAGTCTGTCAGCTGATACTGTACCGATGCACAACCAGACAAGACGCAGTCAAATATTCATTCCAAATTAGGTATTCCGGTGTTTATAGCCAGATACTCCTTAGCCATGTGTAAAGCGGTTGAGAGGGTCAACATGTCCATGTCTGAGGCCATGGTACTCTGCTGGAAATTGGTGGCTAGCCACCTTATAGGAGAGGGTCAAGTATCTGAAATTAGCTTCTTTCTTGCGGTGGCTGAGCTCACCCTTGGGGACAGGGTGAGGGCCTCTGACATCCAGAAGAGATCTGGAGTGGAATATCTGCCAGACTGGTCCAACTGAGGGAGATCCCAGGGCAGACCCAGACCACTGAGGAGGTATTGCATATCTTATGTGTGCCCTAAGAAGGCCTCCGGATTCCACAGGAAGAGCTGGGGAGAAGGATGTCAGGAAGTCTGGGCTACTTTACTTTGGCTGCTGCCACTACTCAGACTCAGATAAGCATCAGAAAATGGAAAGATATTCTGCTGGTTCAGTTATCACACAAATAATGCAATTTGGGCCCACACAAAGTCTGAATGTGGAGGACTGAATATTCTTAACGGGACCCAACAAATATTATTTATAATATTATTATAAAATGATGAAATGCACATAATCAAGAAATGGACATGTATCCAAAAAATTGGATTTCAAGTGCCAGGCTAAATTATTGGTAGCCTGACATCGTCAATGTGAACTTCCCGACCTCAAATGTTGTGGGCGGGGCTAAATTCGGCTGGCATCCAGGCTAGATTATTGGTGGAATACTTAACTCAATGCTGACTGAATTATTGAATGTGATCTAAATGAAGCTTTTAACCTGAACAGGTGTGTAGCAACAACAACAATTCCTCAGAAGACAAAAGACACTTCACCATAATTTTCTAAGCTCCAGCAAACAGCCCTCTTTAAATGTTTTTTCTTTTGTAAGGAGACTTCAGAACAAAAGTGAAATCAGAGATCACAACCTCTCTCACACACACACACACACCGTTTCAGGTAAACTACACAGAGTTGAATGTCACCTTGAGGAACAAGCAGGCCAGCTGTAGTGATTTGTATTGTATAGCTAGGTCTGCCTGCGTGACCACTTTCTATTAGCCCACCGCAAATTACATCCACTCTCGCTTAATAATGTATTCAGCACACGCGCGCACACACACACACACACACACACACACACACACGCGCACGCACACACACACACACACACAAAACGTAATGTGTATAGCTACCAACATTTCCATACATACAGTACACACATAATGTAAAGTTTTATGTAAGTGCACACGGTCACATATACAAGGAGCCAATGTGCGCACACACTTACACAAACACACACACACACGCATATTGTTCAGTAACAATCAAACTGAGTTTTCTCATAATTAATGGATTAATCAAGGAGTAATGAATGTGGAGTGGCTCCACACGGTGCTGATTAACACAGATGATGGAGGGGCGAGGGGAAAACTCTGCAAGGAAGAAGCGGCCATGTTTGATGTAGCAGAGTGAGTGACAGTGTGATTGAGTGTGTGTGTGTGTGTGTGTGTGTTTGCATGTGGGCTAACAATAAATGGTAACAATGTCACACAGAAAGAAAAAGTAAGTTGTTTTCTGGCTTCCATTTCCTTTTAATTAAACATCTGTGTGTATGTTTGTGTGCGTGTGTGTGTGTGTGCGTGCGTGTGTGTGTGTGTGCGCGCGCATGCGTGTTTGTGTGTGTAATCACAGAGTGACTTTCTCTTCCCAATTAGGGCTTTAATCCATCAGCTGGCTGTTGCTATGGTGTTTCTCTCTCCACCCAATCAAAGCCCAGTACGCTCAGAGAGGAGAACACTTCAACAATAGTCAGTGATACGATGGACAAAAGGGTGAAGGGAGTGGTGATTAAAAAACAATATTGACAAATAAGAATGAAAGAAGTAACTAAAAACAGAATAGGAAAGTAACTGGAATCACTTTTTTCAATCTTTGTACACAGGCCTCCAAATACATTGCGACCACACATGAATTGAATATGTTTCATATGTGCAAATGGTTAATTATACTATGCGTATTATAGTGATGGAGTGCTTCAAGTTTAAAAGTGGTTTATAAATTATGTCCAAGAACTGAAAATTAATCAAATTAAAGTAGCTCTACTTAACTGAATTGGAATAAATCCACATTTTAATATATTAATCATTCAGAAATGCTATTCAAAATAAAAAAATGTAATTACATAAGACACTGTTTAAAAATATTAACCTTATTCTTTAACATTTAATGTTTTGTTTTAGTTGTTTGTGCTTATTTTACTTAAATAAACACTCACCCTTCTCTCTCAGGCTGATTTTTTTCATTTTACATTGATTTAAGCAGGCAGATCAATTAGGAGAGAATTCGGATGCCCTCACTGATCCCAGGAGGCAGCAGCACGACTGGGGGAAGCGGGTATGTGTGGGTTTTTGTGTGTCTTTCCGTTAGTGTATGAGCAGACAGTGGACAGTAAGTGGTGGGACCAGTTGTTTCTTCCATATTGTGCTCCAAAAAAAATGTCTCTTGCGATGTCAGCATGTCTGACTGCATCTGTCCGTTTGTTTATCTCTGATACAACAGAAACAACACAAACAAATCAAAGTCACACAGAACTCACATTGACTTTAGTGATGAATAGTAATATTAAAACATCTGAAAACAGACTCAAATGTTTAGAGATCTGTAATTTCTTTCTAAAGATTTTCACAGTAGCACGTTTAAAAACTATCCATACACTGTGATATCAGGTATCTGTCTGCCATGGAACCGTTTCAGGATGCACCCAACACACACACACGGGAGGAGGTCGACATCCACAACAGCTTTTTGCTTTAAGGTGATGTAATTAACAGTTGGAGAAAAATGACATTCATTACACACAATGTCCTGTCAATTTGTGCTGCATGTCTACACATAATGAGACCTCTACTATTTTTAACGTGATATTTAATATACTGACAACAAACCAAAACAAAATAGACAGAATCCTGAATGAAATATCCCAGAATGATGCACAGCTTGATGCAATGGAACTATTTTTGTACGTATTATAGTATTTTTCAAAAATGTTGTTATTGTTGCTGTCCTATGAATATCACATTTCTCCAACACCTAACATTTTGAGGAGCTAAGAAAAACAATGAAATCAAAAACACTAAAAACATGTTTTTAACATTTTTCTTTTTCAGATATTCCAATGGGATTTAAAATAAATGATTTATTAATAATGGTTTATTAATTTCAAACACCAATCATGTATATGATGATTTCTTAGAAACATTTTCCCCCCAGTTCACAAAGACAACCTACTGCTTCAGTTCATCTGAAATATTAAAAATCACCAAATTTGGAGATACATGGTTTTCATTGGCCAGCAGAGTTATTGCATGTATTTCCATAAAATGTTTCACTAGGCTGCCTTGAGTTTAAATTTGCCAAGATGTGGACCCATGTAGACACAGATTATATGAGCCCTGCAATAAAAAATGCAAGACAAAGCTCTCACTGTAGCTAGAAATGTGCGGCACGTGAACCTGTGGAGAACATGACAGCGAGAGACATGAAGCTCAGGAAGAGAGAGATGAAAGGAGGGTGTCACAAAGAGGGACAGACACATTCGGAGTGTACCAGGTGTCCTGACCTTGTCTCTTTGACAGTAAACAGTTCAGATGGAATACAGCTGTCTTTACTGAGGCTGACAACTCCTTCGCTGCGTGGAGCAGTGTGGCACGGCCTCGCCCTGCTCGCAGTGTGGACAACGTCACAAATAATGGAAAGTTTCACTCCGAATCGAGACAGCCAACGGTGAGCACAGTGAGTACAAACAAAAACCAGATGACAAGGAAACATAGGATGCATTACGTTTTTCACCAAATGGAAAAAGAATGATTTGGAAAAGAACATTTATGCACAGCAATCAAAACAATTCAGTCATTGTTAAACCTTTCACCTGCAGTCGACCATCAGCTATGGCGCTGGAAAGCACCGCACAGTATATGTCCTCATAATAGTGTAGCTCAACTCAGACACTACAATCACAAGGCAGCACAGTATCAGTGGAAAAGAATAGAGAAGAACTTTCCCTGTCTTACTTTCATAAGTGGATTTATAATTGCGAGGTCCTGACCTGTCCTCCCCGACAGGACAGCCTTGCCTTAACTCAGCCCTGCAAATTACTGCTAACCCTGACCATGAAACGTCTCGGTGTCCAAATCACAGAGCTTTTGATTTAAAGTGAACCCTACTTTGACTCTGACCTCTGCATAAAGATATTTCTAGCTCTGGTACTGAATCCCAGAATGTGACGTATATCTTCTGAAGTTTTCACATAATCAGACATAATTTAAGGAAGAAGGATTTTGACTGTTGTGTTTCTCCTCTGACTCATTTACCTGCCTCCAGTGCACAGATCACTGATTTTGCTGTCCGGGCATTTCACACCTCTCGTTCACATCTACTGTATTTATAAGCCGCAAAGCGGTGTCATTATCAAATCCTACTATGTGTAAATGCCCAAATGTGTGATCATCCCACCACCTTCCTACCCTTCTTTCCACCTTAATTTTCTCCCTCTTCCTAACCTTCATTTTTTCTTTTCTTCCCGTGGCCTCTTGCTGGCCTCCATTTCTTCATCCTGCCACATTGGCCACTGCTGTGCTGACTATGTTTTTTTCTAAAGCTTTCTAATACACTGTCAAGTTCTAATAAATGCTTTGTGTGCCATTGTGTGTGTGTGTGTGTGTGTGTGTTTTTGCGTGAGCTTGTGTGTCATGGCCAGTTATAGGAGGCTTGGGTGATTAACTCTGATAGTCACCAGATGCCTGATTTAGAGAGGTACAGTCACACACAAACACTGCAACATACACACACACACACACACACACACACACACACACACACACACACCAACTTTAACACAGAGGCAGAAGATAGACAGAAACAGACAGCAGAGCAGCACAGACACTGTGAGTGACAACAACTGAGTGAAAGCAAAAGAGACAAAAAGGGAGTGACACACAAAGAAGGCAGAGTGTGACAGTAGGTGAAAAGAGGTCCAACATGTGTGTACAGTATGTGTGTTAGTATGTTTATACTGTGTGTTACAGAGCGCTGACTTTGTTCTTTTAAAAAAAAAGGACATGCTGTGTTTCCTCCTGAGCTTGAATTTTAGAGAACAAACAACAGATGAGTGAAGGCAGATGATTGTCACGTTTCTCCAGAATGGCTGTGATGTGACCTCAGATCAAAGCTTTGATTGGCCAGATGCCGCAGATGTTGTTTCCTCTCTGGTATTTGTGTATGTGTGGGTGTGTTTGAGAGAGAGAGAGAGAGAGAGAGAGAGAGAGAGAGAGAGAGAGAGAGAGAGAGAGAGAGATGGAGGAAGGAAGGAAGGAAGAGATTATAATTCTGAAATGGATTTAACTTAACTGAGAGGACAGATTAAGTGACTGTATATATGTATATATGCGTGCTGTCAATCACTTAAAAAATGTAATCAAGTTAATCACAGTCATGGGCTGTGTTTAATCACAATTATAAAATACTAGGATTTACTTGTAAACGTGCAGTGTTAAAATAAATAAATGCATGACAAACTGGTTTGAAGAAACAAATTCTTCAGTTTTATTATCTCAACCATTAACAGTTATTAAACAAGCGTTCAATCTACTGACTGCTGCTGATGCAAACCAGGAAAATATGTTTAACCTTCCGCGCTGCGATAACGGGAAGAGGTTGGGGTCAAACTAGATAAAATGATTACTTTGCGTAAAAAAAAATAATAATTCGTTCATTTTTTTTAGATTAACATTGACATCCCTAACAGGCAGCACGGTGGCTCAGTGGTTAGCACTTCTGCCTCACAACAAGAAGGTTCTGGGTTTGAACCCGGGTCGTCCCGGGCCTTTCTGTGTGGAGTTTGCATGTTCTCCCTGTGCTTGTGTGGGTTTCCTCCAGGTACTCCGGCTTCTTCCCACCATAAAGACATGCATGTTAGGTAACTAGGACTACAGTTGAAAATTAGCCGACTGGCTAACACTGGCGCATTTACAGAAATGTTCATTAATGTGCATTGTCCTAATCAAAATAAATGAAACAGAATAATATATTTATATGCATGTGTTCGTGCCTGCATTTGTGCGAGTATGCCTGTGCATTTGTGTGTTCGTTAGATGCCCTCCCATCATTTAGGCCTATCAGATTGTGCAGTCAACAAGCAGCTGGCTCAAACTGTTGGAATGGCTGATGTTGCCTGTCTATACTGCCAAACACTAAAAACCCTGGGCTCGCTTGTCACAACAACTGCTGTAGAAAATCACAAAATAACGGCTATATATACCTCTTCTGTAGCTATAGCTTTGAGTTTTATTCTGCAACATAATGACAGATATAATCGGCACTTAATATTTATAGTAACAGCTAAAAGTTGGATGCCATCGTATGACCGGTTCACTGCTGGAATACAATCCATCAAGTTTAGCCAATTATAGTCTAAATCTGTAGACGTTTAAATAGGGTTAGGGTTAGGCCTCAAGTACTTGTTTCTTGCATGTCCTCCAAATGTTAGAAATACTAGTATATTAGCTCTGACCAGCAGTTTGAGCAAGTCCTTCTCTTGATGTGTTCCAAACAAAATCCAAAACTTAACTGCATGTGTCTATGTTGACTCAATCAACTGCTGCATTTGATTTTGGTTGATAAAGAAAAAGTTGTCGCTGGCTTCCCATACAACATGCAGGTCTTTTAAACTGTTACTGATGTGAACTAATCATCCTGAAAATGAATGTTTGTCCAAACTGAATTCTCTTCTTCGGTGTAACTGTCTATGTGGGCTGCCTGCTGTTGGCAAATATTACTGCTTAAGGCTATATTCTTGCTGACCAGCAGTGAACAGGACTTCCTTTCATGGCCTGGTCCTCCTCAAAGCGCCACACTAGTTGCATTTTATCACAAATGATGTGCTTGTTTTAATGAGGCTGACTCCTACAGTGAGAGTCGACCATATTTAGGCACACTCAATTTCAGATCCTGTGGTGACGGTGCTTCAAAGACCATTGATTTTTTTCTCCTGTTTAAGGTCCCGGCCCATCTTAGGACAAAACACCCTACAAACCAGTCTACCGAGTACCTCAACATCTGTGCTCCAATCAGCCCTACTGTGTTGTGAAATAACTTCCTGCATCATTAACACTTGGCAACCTGCTGTCGAGATGTTAGCACTTGCAATAATTAGCATTAGCATAATTTAAATGTGGGAAAATTACCATTTATTACACTGCTGCTGCACTGGGCTTTTGTCGGCAAGAGGAGAAAGTTGATTATGATAAAATGCTAGATAGCTGGAGAGACACTCAGTGGTCCTTCGACCTAGGAACCAGGTTCTATTCTATTCATTAGCATGGCAGCTATTTTCAGAAGTACAGTGTTTTTTTTATTTATTTATGTTTATTGGACACAGTTTAAACTTTCCCACCTAGAAGTATTGTACTTAAACTTCTCCCCAATGACTGACAACAAGCAATAGAGGGGTTTAAACATAGTTTTTTTTTCTTATTATAAAGCAGCAAGCAAAGTGCTTTATATATACTGGGAAAGTATCAAAACACTCAATCCACAGAGAAATGCACACAGCTAGGATTCAGAAAGAGTGCCTTTAAATGAGCCGTCAGGACCTCTGCACAGTTGTGATGTCAAAACTATACTATATATAGGTAGAAATGGCTGCTACTGTGCGGTTACTGTCATTCCTCGACTGCAATGACGGTGCAGAGACACAGAGATGCGCAGATCTGGAAGACCTGCTAACGCTGATCAGTCAGAGCAGACTGAGCTTTTTCGGAAGGGGGGCTTAAAGAGACAGGCGCTAAGACAGTGTTTCAGACAGAGGGTGAATACAGGTGTATTCAGACAGATAGTATGAGAAAAGTAATGTGTTTTTTTGAACATTAAAGGATGTAAACATGTTCTAGAAGAAACCCAGTATACAAGCATAAACCTGACAATTAGCATAATATGGGACCGTTAAGTTGCCAGTGTATTAGCTAGTAATAGCTCTGCACAGCCAATGGTAGTCAACACCAGAGCAGAATACAGTAGCTCACTTGTCTCATGACCCTTGTCTTGTATGTTGTAGCGGTCCCGAGAGAGTCTCCCAATGGAAGATATTAAGCACCTTTTCACAGATACATCATCTAATCATAGAGCTAAATCATACTGAGAAGAAATTACATGCATGAACTATTGGCATCATTCATACACATAAATATATGTCAGTGGGTGTGTATATGAGAGACACTGTATGTCTGTGTGTGTCTGTGCAAGGTAACAAAAGGACTGAGCAATGCGACACGGTTCCCTGTGTCAGAGTTAATAACCCAACCCTGGTAATGGGCATAGAATATTGATGGAGAGGAAAATGGCCCCAAGCAGATCTCTGCTTCATTAGCAAAGACTAGGGGGACGGAAACAGAAAGTTCATAGCAAGGAGGAGAAAAGAGGAGACGGAACAGAGAAACGGGAGGAAGAGGCAAAAAAATGATCGTTCCTAACATCAGATGAGCAGACAGAAACAAAAAGAAGAAAAAGTGATCAGAAGGATAAGGAATAGATAGAGGGTCAGATGAAAATGAGGGACAAGGAAATTGTTTTGAATCACATGTGGGTTTTATAACAGCTTTCAGAAACCGAAGGATGTTGAATCACTCAATACATGAGTGACCATTAAACAGTTCCAGTAACAGATAGAAAAGCAGTTATGCCATTCTTTCCTGACTTGGTAGCAATTCATTATATTTAAGTGAGCTGACCCTTTATAGGTCTGAGCTGCATTCTGGCCTTGACTGTTAGAGATCAAACTATCAGGATGTTTCAACAATCACAATAAATCTCCAAGAAAAACATCTTCCTCCTCGTCCTCTCTCTTTCCCCCTCTCTCTTTTTCTCTGTCCCTGTTGGGACATAGTGTTTGTTTAGTGTGGTATCGCCATGGTTACCCGTCTGCCACGTTGAGGTAATGTCATTAATCATCAACTTTATCACACTGCAACCCAGACAGACGCATGCACGCAGGAGAACAACTATGACATTTTACACTGTCCACTGCTGAAAACACTGAAGGGAACGACGTTTGAAGATTAACCAGCAACAGTAAACAGGCTGAGGTGTGTATTTAACATGGTGACATGAAGGTAAGTCTGTGTCATCTCACACATATTCTCCTTATTTCTCTTCTCATCCCCTCTCTTTATCTCTCTCTGGCTTCATGATCATGTTCAATCTCTTTTGGTTGACATGACAACAGACGGTGTCGCGCCTCCTGTTCTGATGACATCACTACAGGCGCCAAGCCAAACCCTAAAAAAACTCTCTCTCTCTCTCTCTCTCTCTCTCTCTCTCTCTCTCTCTCTCTCTCTCTCTCTCTCTGACATATTAATATAGAATAAAAATCACAGATGTGAATAGGAGATGAGCTTGGGTAAAGGGTGGAGAGAGAAGACGAAAAAGAGAGAAGAATGCAGAGGATGAGTGAGAGAAAGACAAATAGCAATAGTTACATCTGAACTACCACCATGGCCAGGACAGGACTAATAATCTACAGCCATGCTTGCTGCTCAATGTACTAAATGCTAAAATTAGCATACTAACATGCTAAGAATGGCAATGCTAACTAAGGATCATCATCATCTTAGTTTAGCATGTTACCATGCTAACCTTTGCTAATAAGCAATTATTACTTTTGCAGGTTTTGGGCCATATATCAGAGTATTTGGCAAATGAAAACAATGACCTGATTATGGAGCTGGAGGAAATGTCACAGAATCACCAAAGGCAGTACAATTCGTCCTTTAGGTTCCTTGAATATCTGTTGTAAATACCATGGCAATCCACCCAAGAGTTGTCAAGATAGTTCACTCAAAACCACAAGAGTCAAAGGATCACCAAAGTTAGGATTCCTCCAATGGGAACCATGAATGTCTGTGCCAAATTGATTTGCAATCCATGTGATAGATATTTTAGTCTCAACCAGAGGGGTGGACTGACTGATCAACAGACAGACACTGCCATCCATAGAGCCACAAAAAGTCACACAAAAGCTTACACCAAGTTACACTAGCCATTTAAAAACCCCTCCTCTTTCTGGAGCTGGTTATAGACGCAGGTCTGAAAATGGAAACACACACACACACACACACACACACACACACACACACACACACACACACACACACACACACACACACACACACACACACACACACACACACACACACACACACACACACACACACACACACACACACAGAAGGAGTCCTATAACAAGCCTGTTTTAGCCATTATGACTCCAGAGTGTGAAAGTGAGTCTGGTCTTTGGGGAAGTGGACTGCTCTATACACACACACACACACACACACACACACACACACACACACACACACACACACACACACACACACACACACACACACACACACACACACACACACACACACACACACACACACACACACACACACAATGTGGTCTGTGGGGAAGTGGTCCATGGAGCACATGCATCAAGACTGGCCTAGATAGATGGGATAGTGGGACTCTTCTACACTCTTTTACACACATAGACAGTCAAGGACACTCTCATGGCCTATATAGTTGGGTAATTCATACTGGAACACCTTACCCTTTTCTTAATAAGAATAGAGGGATGGAGAGAAGAGAGAAAAAAAGAAAGGAAACCCATGCACCGGCAAATTTCGAGGAAAAAAGCGTCAGAGACATAAAGGTAGAAAGGAAAAGGACAGAAAGAGAGGAAAGATTAAATGGCCATTACAGTGTGAAAAGAAGAGGGAAGGAGACAAAAATTTAGGCAGATTTTTGAAGACTCGCCTTCTAAACTTAGTTTCATCCTCTCGAGTCCAGCCCTGGTCATTTTGGTAACAACCGAGGAGAAGAACAGAACAGAATACAACAAGAACCAGACAGAATAGACTGAACAGACCGACAGAAATAAAGAAACAGAGAAAGGCTAAACAAATAAAATGGTCAGACACATAAAGAGATCATAAACTCACTGTTTGAGTTTCTACCTTCTGGTGCTTGTTGCCATGGATACTATTCAATGTAATAACCAAGATAGCTTAATCAAGGTAACGACAGGTCACATCCCTCTGTGACATTTCTTTATGTTGTCTTTATTGGAGAGCCATACGCCAGCAGCAACCGAGACTTTAAAGGGACACTCAGCCAATGTTACACATGAGGATCAGATGACTGGTCATTAGGAAAAATACTCAGCCTGTGAAACCAGTTGTACAATGTCTCTGGAGGGACTTAAAATAACCTTAACCCTTATCATGGTTATCTCGGATTGGCTTGAGACTTGGCTTGAGACACAGAGTTTGGAGAATCTTTCTAACCTTATGTAGTGTTAATTTAAATTTCTAAATTATTTCTCAAAGCTGCACATTCAGTGGCTTGTCATGAGATACAGAGACCTGCAAGATGAACAGAATTATGCAACATCAAACAAAAATATTACAAGGTCGTCAGGGCATGATTACACCCTCTATAATGTCTTACATGAAAGAAGAGTCATGCTATTAATGGAAATGTCAATTTCTAATCAGAATCGATCAGCACACAACATACTTGCAGCATTTCTAAAGCAGCCCAAGAACACATAATCCGCACCTCACGATTTTCATCCAATGCCAACGTTCAATAGCAAGGCAGGTACCCTATAGTGTATGTAGCAATGTGCAAAGTAAGACCATGGAAGTCGGGGTGGCGTGCTAGACTTTCATGCAGGAGACTTCTTCAGGAGAGTTTCTTTCCTATGACAGACCTGCTAATAAAGTTTGTGTTCTTTCCATAACCTTTTCATGCCCTAAATTTAATGCAGAGTTTAAGCACAAAGCAAAAACTTAACGGTTACTTAAAAAACGGTACAGGATGTAAAAACAAAAAAACAACATTTTCACTGAATATAATTTGGGATTTTGCAGATGCACTGGGTTGTTCTAAAAAAGTCAAGTGTTACTTAACCTTTTCCTGTCTGTGTCTAAAATAAGAAAAGTTACAGAAAGTGCTTGGTGCCCTAGGCTACAACAGGCTTTTATTACCCACGATTCTTAGCTGCAAGAAGTCATTTGAGAGCTATAGGCCCTAGACACACACAGAGAAAAACGTGCCCAAACAAATGCGCATCCACACACACCCAGAGGCAGAAAAACACCCACAACCAAACACACAGAGGTACATCACTTCTCTCTTAGTTTAATCTATCTTGCCTGGGTGCTGCTGTCACCCAGCAGCATGAAGCTCACAACAGAGAGAGAGAGTGTTGTGTGTGTGTGTGTGTGTGTGTGTGTGTGTGTGTGTGTGTGTGTGTGTGTGTGTATAGGCCCATGGCGACAGACCACCTTCTCTGTACTGCAGCTATCCATCCATGACAAGCCCACAAGAGGCCCAACTAACAAGACTGCTGGAACAGAGAGCCTGATAGAAACACACTGCGTACATCACATGACTGTACATCCTTTTTGCTTCAACCCTCACTTCTTGTGAGACAAAAGTGCCAAAAAAACGGCAGAAGCAAGGCTGTGCGAGATATGTACTAGTAGGCCTAAGCAAGGGGACACTTATGGCATGGTTTGTTCAGGGAGCTTGGTGTGACGTTCCTTCCCATAGAGGAAGCAATACATTTTTTACATCTACAAATACAAGATGCTAAAAAGACACAAGAATTTTCAAACCATTTGAATGTTGTGTACAATCAGTCGCAGCTCGTTGGGCATAAAATACCTCATTCCATATCTTCAATATTACAAAATCCCTTATTCCCTGCTAGGACACCCAGGCTAAAAATATATGCACTCATGTACTACTGCAAAACGCTTCTGCTGTTCATAAAGGAGAATAATTTAGGGGTGCCTGGATAGCTGAACTTGTAGTGTGTGCACCCCATGTACAAAGGCTTGGTCCTTGTCGCAGCGGCCGCAGGTTCAACTCCGACCTTTGCTGCATGTCATTCCCTCTCTCTCTCTCTCCCCTTTCACATCTTCAGCTGTCCTACATAATAAATTCCCCAAAAATAACCTTAAAAAAATAGAATAATTTATGGTACGTCAATTAGGAAGGAGACAGTTGGAGTGACAATATTCTAACTTTCAATTAGCTGCTGGAGAGGTAAGATGTTAGCTGTCCAGACTTAGTTCCTCACTCACACACACACACACACACACACACACACACACACACACCTCTTGTCGTGAAGAAATCGGTAGTGTTCCAGCAGAGAGCCTGAGGGTGACTAACATTCCTCGCCCTCTGTTGTTCCCTCTCTTCCTTTTTTCTCCACTGAATCCATTTTACTCTTCCTTCTCCCTCTTTCAGAGCCTGAAAAGGTTGAAAAAGACAGAGCTCTCTCTACCTTTTCAGGCTCTGAAATTAGCCTCATGAAAAATAAATTGGGAGAGATGGTATGTCTTTTAGCTCATTTGCTTTAAGGCCTAAATACCTATTTCCTCAACCATCATCTTAATATAAGCAATTGGGTCCTACTGTACGTGAACACACGGTTTTCTGCCAACATTGGAGCAGTTTTGGTTGTTTCACATGAGAGATGTCTGGCTTGTTTTGTCTGTAAGTTTCTCAATGGTTTGAAGTGGGCGGATCTCAGCTGGAAAAAAAGTTCTGTCATAAATTTCCGTGCACCAAACGAGAAGAAAATCAATTTCTAGACTCTTGAAACTCATTTAAATTATGTAATCCACCACTGTCACCATCAAGCGTGCATTTATTAGTGTCACAGTTATTGTTACAATTAGGTTAAAGCAATGCCAAGTACATTGATCTTCAGTGTGATAGAATACAAAACAAAAAGCAATTTCAAGAGTCACCCAATTGAATAAACAGATGTCTGTCTGAAAGGCTGGGAGAATACATCTAAAACTCAGAGAATCTACAGCATGCATTGGAAATTGGTCAGTAGCAATTTAAAATATACATCAGTTGTGATTAATGAGATCAAACTTCCAAAACACCTGTAGAGTATCAGTGTAACAGTGAGGCGTTGGCATTGTCAGAGGTCAAACACGCTTCTGTATTCAATCGAGTCAAAGTGCTTCTTTGGAGAGGGAACACCTGAGTGATGGAATGAATGACAACTTTTGACAATTCGACATGTGTCAAGCTTGTTGAGTGCCGTCAAAATTAAAGTGATGTGTCTCAGGCGGACAGTGGACTCACAGTGGCCTTCACTGCATGTTTAAAACATCTTCATCATCTCTGTTGCATGTTACCCCCCGTCTGTCCTTCGGGTTATTATTTAGACTAATTGGCTAATTAAGATTCACAAGTATTCAGATGCCAAACTTTCTGTGCAGCTACAACATACACACCCAAGTGAAACACACACTTTCTCTTCCTTTTAATGCACACGGACGCACGCACACACACAAAAAACACAGGACAAGCTAAAAAGAAAAGAAAGGAAAAAGAAAAGTGGGATATGATCTAAAGTCTTTTATCATTCAAAGGTGAGCACCCACCTACGCTGCATGTCAACACAAGGTTCTGGGGTCTTTTAAAAGGCAGGGTTGGTAACATTTTCCAATATATACTTTTTTATATATTTTTTTAAATGGTCTTTACACCCTGAAAGCAATAAATAACTTATGGGCTCTGAAAAAGGAGTGAAAAATATCAAGTCATCTGTAGCTGCTGTAATCCTGTAAAAACTCCCACCAATTAAACCGAACTTGACCTTTTTTTTTAAGAACCAATAAAATGTACTCTACCCCTCCTTTGAACGAGGCCAAGTTCAGTGTGCATCGTCGCCGCTGGAGTTCCTCCAAGTCTGCTGAAGAATGGAGGAGAAACTCAGCAAAAGTTGCCGCTTCAGCGCTTACTTGCAACTGCCCGCCCTGCTAAAAAGGCAAAGAAAAGAGACTGAAGCCAAAAAAAGTGACGACTTAAAGGAGCTGTGGATACAGAGAGGTTGAACCAGAGTAAACATTGCCATTTGTTTTTATTGGTGGGGGGGGTGGGGGTGGGGCGATTTGTTGTTTTCAGAAAATCTCTAGCCAACATTTGCTATTTATGTTGTTAGTCATATTAGCCCAATGCTAACGTTAGCTTTCTTGTTGATCTAGGCTACTAGTAAACTACACTAGCTAATGTATGTTTACATATTCTTATCTAACAAAAAGCCTGTTTCACAAATGTGCTGATGCAGGGTCTGTGTTTTTTCTTCTTGTTATTATTATTTTGTAGTTATGACAAGGATAAGTTGACGTTGACACCGTGGAAACATGGATCGATGAGACCACCTCTGGACAAAGTTTTTATTACTATATGATATTTATTATTGTTTATATGAAAAATAAACACATGGGTTGTAACTATTTTAGTTGTAAGTAATTTATCTTTTTTTTATTTGAACAAAATATAAAAACCAAGTAAATTGTGTAGTTGTATGTAAAATAAAGTAGTTTTGATGCGTGGAATTGCGGTCCTTCTTCCGCTCTACTCTGAAGCAGAGCGCCGCCTCGCTTTGAAGTGGTGCTCGTGCACGTCTGTATGTGGGGGGGGATTGTTGAGGGCAGGGAGAGGGGTTAGACGAAGCCCAGAGGAGATGCTACTTTCAAATCTCGCTAGCTTTTCAACCTCACCAACCCTGCCTTTAAGTCCCCAGAACTATTTGGAAGGAACAAGAGGGTTAGACAAATGAGTCAGCTGACGTATACAGCACCATGACAGGATAAGTTGTGCTAGTGGTTGCAGGGGTAAACCACAGTTCAGCCTGCAGTTCAGCGTGCCTGCAAGTTTCAACTGAAAAACACTTGAAAATGGTCATAAATCGATATGAGAGTACTTCCTTGTTTTACGAATTAAGTGGTTGGTGTGTTGAAGCAGGCATGCTGTTGGTGTTCGGCCAATCAGTGACGGTCATCCCTGCAAACCCTACCACGAAGGTTCCTGTACTTTCAGAAAGTACTACCCTCCGATCGGAGACTTTTTGGGGGAAGTAATAAAGCCCCCAAAACTTTATTTAGACCCTGGTCCCTGTGGTCTAAATGCAACGAGTTCCTCAGAAGGTTTCTAGTTCCGGGGGAAAGTCCCTGCAATTGGGAAAGGGCTCCAGATTGTAATATAACATTTACAATCTAATGCACAAATTCCGTAGAATACAGTAAATGCTCCAACAAAATTGCTTTCCTTTTGGTGTTTCAAATGTTTTTTTCTATGTTTTTATGTTGTGTTTACAATAAAAATAAAAAGGCCAAAAAGTCTCTATTAAAGAACAGTGATAATGCTTTTTTTCAAACTCAGATTTGAATAGTTTGTACTGGAAGCACTGTTGCTGAATACATGAAAATGACAACACTTATTCAATTGCACCTGCGCATCATAACCTCACAACAAAACCACAACAACCAAAACAAAACCACCACAAGTACACAAGTAGTGATGTGACCCTAACCTAGTTTAGTAACAAAGACGCACAAAAGAGAACACAGAGAAACCATGGTTACCATTTCACGGCATCAAGCTCACACGGTTGAGCATTTCACATAAAAAAGATACAGTGGATTTATATAAGGCTATAAACCTAGATTTTCATATACGTTTACCCATTACAAAGCACATTGCTAACACTTCTATTGCCTACACATTTTTTTCTGCATACAGCACACTAGACAAGTTGTTCTTGTAAGTGATGGAGTTGTGGGTTGTCCACTTTGTGTTCTGCATTGTTCTGTGTGTTGAGCTTACAGCCTGCATGCCCCGTTGGGACCATAAATGGTGTATCATGCTTTTCTGTGGTAAGATCTACTTCAAGTGATCCAGACTGTTACAATAAAGGCAGGCAGATGTACTGATTAATTCATAGAGGAAAGGAAATGTCGTCTCACTGAATGATAAACCCTGAAATGAACTAAAGAAAGAGAACAAATTATCGACTTTGTGAGACGGCGAGAGATTGAAGGGAAGAGAGGACGGACAAGATAGAGACAGAGTGAAGGACATGCATGGCTGGAGATGAATAATATAGACTGCCTTCTACTCTTGTCATCTCTGTGCGCAGAAACCGTTGCATCATTTTAACGTAGCAGGATAGGAAGCACACTCTGGACAGCCTCTAAACACACATGGAACATTCCTTAGGAAGGTCATCGGGTTCATGTGATGTAAACAACATTTAAGACTGAAATATTTAACAGGTTTCGATATATCCATGCGAGAGCGTAACATTGGTTTCATGAGTTGGGGGGGGCAGAATGATATTAGAATAAAACCCTGAAAATAATGCTATATATGTATTATATACAATCCTATTTATATACGAGTAATATAGATAAATAATGCCGCATGTCTATACATTTCAAGAAATTGGTTATCAAGCTTTCATTATAAAGGTACTCTTACAAAAGAATTTGTTATACCTAACCATTTAGTTAAAAAAATGTTTTAGGATAAACGTAACCTTGTAGCATATTGAAGTGCATATGTTATAACTGATGTTCTGCAAAAAGGGCCACCTACTCCTGCTTATGAGGCTTATTGCTGTGAGCTCATTGTAGTAATTCAAGGCGATCTACAGCAGAGTATCAATACTTTTATCAACTCAAAACTCAAACTAAACCGAGACTGTAAATTTGGGTGGAAATTATGCCCTTGTATCCTTGTGGGTGGAAAGATCCTGCAAATTGAACTTGATGAGTCTACCCCACAACATTCTTTTTCTGCAATGTTCTTCAGAGGATATGATTTAGGGGTTACTTTAGGTGAATGATGAGAGACGGAGAATGTGAAGTTAAAAAAAAGGGAGGTGGGGGGGGGAGTATGAGGTGGAGAAAGAAAGGGAGAGAGAGAGTATAAAAGATGATGCTACAGGTCTAGAGTCATTATTTCCACTGGTGGCTTCAGCCAGATCAATAGACTAGGAGATTGTGTGTGTGTGTGTGTGTGTGTGTGTGTGTGTGTGTGTGTGTGTGTGTGGTGTGTGTGTGTGTGTGTGTGTGTGTCTCCAATCTCCGCTCAGTTTGGACATGTGCTTATGTGTCCTACCTCTCTAACACACACACACACACACACACACAGATGAAGGCAGCCAAGCAGGCACAATGTATATGGGCAGGCGGCCAATTGCAACTCTCTCTCTCTTTCACACACACACACACACACACACACACACACACACACACACACACACACACACACACACACACACGCACGCACACACACAGGCACGCACACACACACACACACACGCACACGC
Organism: Perca fluviatilis; assembly: GCF_010015445.1. Taxonomy (NCBI): domain Eukaryota; kingdom Metazoa; phylum Chordata; class Actinopteri; order Perciformes; family Percidae; genus Perca; species Perca fluviatilis. The sequence goes on from NC_053134.1 coordinate 13,325,692, forward strand.
ACACGGTGGGGCCGGTGTTGGCATATTGTCCCACCAGAAATGAAGACGGAGGCCAGATAGCACTAAGAGCAGAGGACAGCCTCTGGATAGATTTCCAATACGCAACCAGAGGCTTAAGCAAGACAGAGTCACGGATAATCCTCCCTCCTTCTCCTCCTCCTGAGCTCCCTCACTTCTCTTTCAATCCCTCTGGCCCACCCTCTGAGTCTGTTTCTCGCTCATTTCATCCCTTTATTCCTCTCTCTTACAGTTACCTCTTTTCTCTCCTTTGGTTGCCTCCATTTGCTTCTTTCTGTCCCTCTGTTTCCTTGCCAGCCTGTTTTTAACTCTGTCCTTCTCTTCTTTCTCCACGCCACTTTTTTCTCTTCTTTCTCCAATGTCTCTTCCTTTATACCCTTTAATGCAATCTGTCGTTCTGTTCTCCTATTTCTCCTACAATTAGCACCTCCCTTCTTTCTTCCCCTCCATGTGCCTTATTTGTCACTCAGATGGTGTTTTATGTTAAAGAACAGCTGTTGTTGAGTCACATCCTTAAAGTTAAAGCCATGACACACTCTGAGGGCACTGATATAAACTTCTTCAATGCTGATTGGCCTTTAATGGCTCATTACATTCTCAGCTACAGCTGCTACAACCTTGCTGTGACTAAGACATCTTTAATCACACATATAGGGTAGCTTCTGTATTCTGACCCTATACATGTATTGTGCAGAAGTACTGACAGTGTAAGTGTTTCACTGCCTTTTCTCCTTGTGTCCCATTTAATACAAAGCAATGCTTATTTGAGACACCTCATCACATGGTTTATAAGTCGTGAGAAGTGCTCAGGAGATGCTAAACTATACAGTATTTCACAAGAAGGGTTTTATAGAGCTTTTGCCTGCTGCGACCGAAAATGAAAAGGATGATAGCAGTGAGTCTGAACAGTGAAATTCAAGACAAAGCTTCTGTGTAACACAACACATGCTCTTTTTTAGCAAGCTGGAGTAAAGTCTAACCATATCACTTAAAAAAAAAAAAATACTAAATGAACAACTACTAAACCCCAATTCCTCTGGTAATGCAGCTCAGTGGCCAGCAGCAGAAGACACTGTTTGAATGAATTTGAGAGACAGTAAAGTTGGGAAAGAGCAGGAAGGTGGTTCTGTTACTCACAGACACAAATGTACTAATAGAAATGAATAGACATGCACGCACACTTCCTTGTGTGTGAAAGCAAATGCAAGTTCAACTGGCTGGCTTTTGTTTGGCGAGTGAGGGTGGGGGTAAAGGGGATATTGTATGATCAAAATGTGTCATATTTGACTGCAACACACAAACAAGAAGGGTTGTTTATTTGTTTGGGTTCACTGCCCGAAATGTCCATCTTAAAATTGTTAATGAATCTAGCAAGGGTTCTTAAGATTGTTTATTCAAATGTCAGGGTGTTAAAGAAAGTTCATTCATTGAAGATAACATCTGATTACAAAAGGCTTTAGGCTCAAATTAAATTAAGTTACCTCACTGTTGTTGTCTCTAAGCCAAAAGAAGACCACATAATACCATGTAAACAAACATTAAGGGACGCATTGCAGAGTAAATGAGTCAGGTATGGTGCTATTTTTGCACCATACCTGACTCATTTACTCTGCAATGTGTCCCTTAATGCTCATCAATGTAACATATGCAGACTTAGGCTAAATGATTTTTTTTTTTATTATTTTTAAAAGAAGAAAAGCTATAGCCATATTACAATACAAAGTCCGCCAAAAGCTATACAATGCAGCCTGATATTGAGAAACAACTGGATTGACTAATGGTGGCTTGGTGCTTAATTGCTCAGAATTCCATCTATGTCAAGCGTACTGATAGATGGCTTAGCTCGCTTAGCTGTTTCCCTGCCCCTGTGGATTCAAATGAAAACACATTTAAAAGAAATACTTGATTAGTGTTGTCTCTATTTATAGAAGGCAACAACTTTGCCACTTGCAGTTGATCTGGTTTCACATATTAAATCAATTGGAATCTCTTAATTATAATCATCTTTCGCTGTGTTTTTTTTTTTTTACATGCTCTTCAACAGTTGCTTGTGTGAGCATAGTGCAACCCCTTTGCAGACACATAACAACAGCTCTGTGTGAGAAGCTACACATAAAGTGGTGTTGCCACATGTCTTTTGAGGTGACTTCAATGGAATCATTGAGCATATCAAGTCGAGTCATTAGAGTGAGGTGATTTGGCAGGTGGCCAGCACCCCAGTGTAACAATCGGAAACCAATTAATATCCCTGACGGAGGTATCATGCTTCTGGCATAATGCCCTCAGGGAAAATAAACTCACTGATTACACTGCTGTAAACTGCTGCTGTAATGAGCATTGTTGTGTGTGTGTGTGTTCCAATTTCCCTGTTCTACATGCAATGACATGAGATGCCACAGGTGTGCATTAGTTTCAATGCACACATCATTTATTCATTTACAGTATTTAAGACAAGTCTGTGACTCAGGTCATGTTTAGAATAGAATAGAATTTTTATTGTGATTGTTTGGCAACAACGAAACACAGTTTAGCAGCTCTCAGTTTGACAGTATAAATAACAAATAAACAGAGAAAAATAAAAAATATAAAATTTAAATAGTAAAATATAAGAATTACAAACAAAATATAAAAGTAAGTAAAATTTGAATATTGAAATATAAAAATCAAGATAAACAAACATTTATTTACATATACAGTACAATGTTATTGCACTTGTAAAAAGTATGAGGTTATTGCGCTACAGACTCTGGCTTTATTGTACATAAGTGCTTCTGCTGGTGCATGCGTTTCTGTGTGTGTTTTAAAGACACAGGCACAACTATTCATTATTAAGTAGATGCAGTATAATTGGTACATTCAGCGTACATTAGCATTCTGAGCAATCATGTGTTACATCAACTCTGTTTGAATTGCAGAGTGGATGTAAAGATGGAGAGTAACTGATACTGGAGAGAAAATGTTATACCAACAACAAAAGCTGTTTTGGGGTATCAGGAAGTGTAAGATAAAGCCTCAGAATATAAGACAACTTCTGCTCTATTTTTTTTATTTTTGTGTATATGCAGGAATTTTTGTCCCTGAATCCCTCAAGGAAAATGTGTCTTTCCTTTTGCCTCCATCGATGGAGAGAAGAGAGCTCAGGGTCGGCTACAGAACAGCGTCTAAGAAGTTGGTAGGGCTTCACTGTCTTGGCCAAACACTGGAAGGTATCTCTAATAACTACACTGTGTTGTTATCTTTCATCTGCAGGAAACTCATTAAGTGGCTCCTGTAATATCCAACTCCATTCTCCACCTCACTACTTCCCTTAACAAATGAAAAAGAATAATAATAATATAGGTCACATTTAACAGAATACAATTAATTTATGTTAACATGGTATGCTATTACTTGCATACCGTGCAACTGGATGCTTGTAATGTTGGTGCTCTTGTATTAATTAGAGCTTACTCAATATCATAGATCAGCTAAAAACCTGAGCTGTAACACATGAACACAATTATTGGAGCAAAGCAGGATACCAACAGTGATACGTCAGTGCCAATGTCTGTCTTTGTAACTCTTCAATAGCTGTCATGTAGCTGTCAATAGATAGACGAATGAGGGATGAACTGTCCAAGGTGCTGAAACACCACCCAAGTAGACTTCAGCATGAGATACATTTGTTACAAATGTCACAATAACTGGGCCTAAACTTATCAAAGATAAGAAAAAAGTTAAAAAGCGGATTCAGACATGAATCTTGAAAATTGACATTAAATAAAGATATTTTATTCAGTTCTACTGGAGAAGTGTGTATTCACTTTGACTTGAACAGTCAAGTCAAGTGCGTATCTCAAAATAGATAAATGAAACAAACACTGTGCATCTACATGCCTTTTCTAGGATCTACCTGTAATGTTTTGCTGTTTTGCGCTGTAGCCCTTTGCTGTAAACTCACACTAAGGCTGAACTACTTTCTGCTCTGGCATTTGAATTCATTTATTAACCTTTTGGGTGGCTTTGTGGACCAATCGCCTACAAGACGGTAGCAATAACTTTGCACTTATAGGTTCAATCTATTCTTAAATAATAATAAAAAGCTTAATCAACCATTAAGATCTACTTGATTCATCAAGTTATTCTTCTATATATGACGATTGTGATGATGATAATAAATAATCCATTACTTCTTTGGATAACTTGGACTAAAAGGCCCTTTTCGATAATAATAGATTAAGATGACATCATGGCAATCAATGTGAACTGTCTCACAGACTGCACACACACACACACACACACACACACACACACACACACACACACACACACACACACACACACACACACACACACACACACACACACACACACACACACACACACACACACACACACCTGCCCTCCATGATGATGCCATTGTGTTTGAGCTGCCTATCATCAAACTATGTGAACATGACCGCAGCTTCTGTAGTTATCACTCAACCTATGCTTAGTTGCTTGGAACAAACTGTTGGTGAATGTGCGTCGCTGCGACACAGAGGCACACACACACACACACACACACACACACACACACACACACACACACACACACACACACACACACACACACACACACACACACACACACATACACATACACATACACACACACACACACATACACACACACACACACACACACACACACACACACACACACACATAGCCTACATTGCATACACACATACACCGCCAACCCTCTCCTCATCCCCTGTTGCTATGGAACCTGTCGCCAAGGCAGAGAGGTACGTGGTTGTGATGGCAGTGGTGGACGAAGGAGACGACGATGATGATGATGCTCATAAAGATGATAATGGTGAACGGATAAATAACCCCTTTCCTGAATTACAAGGTCCGGCCGGCTATAAACCAATGCGTTGCTGGGCTTTGCTCTCTGCAACGTGGGTGGAAGGAGCGACGCGTAATACTGCGCAATGCAAACAGACCCTTTCCTCTCCGTCAAACAAACCACAGCCCTGGATTTCCATTCACGCTCTGCATGTGTTGCCTTTTAAACACTTAAAAAGTCGTCAAGTTGAACTTTAGGGGTGTCTTGTGCGAAACAATCTACTGTCCTCCGCTGCCGTCTACCAAAATAGCTCCTAATCAACCCAATTCTCAGCAGACAAATAAGTCCTGCAGGCCCTCCTACTGCCACCTGTCATCTCTATGCGATTTCTCTCGCGCGCTGCTATTAAGGATGAAAGCTTGGATTAAAACGTGACAAATACGACTATTGATTATAGAAGAAGGGAGGATCGATGGTGATTGAGAGCGCGTATCGGTGGGCGCTGCTCAATTTCCTGCTCCTTAGCGACCACTGTGTGTTCATTTCTGTTAAATGGGCATAGAAACGCAGGGCTGTGCAGTTTAGTTTAGTCCCCAAACGAAAAAAAACCTTGAGGAGGCAAGATCTGCCAAATAATTTGTACGGACACGCTTTTGCTGTCATTTTCTGCTGGAAATGTGTCGAAGACAATAATGCTCCCCGCCTACAACTAAATATGACCACAGCCCACTCATTATGCCGATGGACAGGCCTATCAAACCAACAAGTGTAGACTAAACCAAGCAAGAAAAAGGCCTCATCCATATCTGTCCGCGGCTACCTGCAGCCCTGTTGCGTGATTATGGCACAAGTTCACTTGCTGCACAAACTGCACACAGCGGGGTAAAGATCAAATAAACAAACTGCACACAGAGGGAAAGTGGAGGAAAGAGGACTGCATCTGTCCATCTGTTGAAAACGAGAGCGCAAACACCCCTTATACCTTCCCTTCCTCCCCTCTTCTCTCCACCTCCTCCTTCACCATCCCATCCTCATTTCGAGATCATCATACCTCTCTTACTCCCTCCCTCCCTTCTTCCCTCACTCCCTTTCCTCTCTCATGCACAGTTACAAGATGTTTGCCAGTTATAAATAAAAAAGACACCACATACCTTGATGGTTCTCAAGGGTGTCCTCCGGGATGTACATGTTTTTGCTTTCATTTACCATAAATGTAGTCCGGCGTTATCCCTATAGTTGAATGGAAGAGAGAGAGAGGAAAAGGCTGGAGAGGCGGAGGGAAAATAACGAGGAAAAAAAAGCCCCCAAAAATAAAGAAATTAAAAAGGGGGGGTGGGGGGGAAAAAAGAAGAAATAACTGTCTGACACGGACAGTCTTGGGTATTCCGTTATTTTAGTTTATGGGGAGGGTTTCTTCGGATGGAGTGAATATTACCTAATCCCCATGATGGAGGAGAAGGCGAGAAAAATGAGGGAGCTTTCGGCGGAACCGGTTGGGAAAACGCACCGGTGCATCTCTCGGTACATCCGGGCCCTAGGCGTGAAACATGAGACCAGCACCGCGTTCAATTCAATTCACACCTCGTTCGCTCTCTCGCTCACTCCACTTCTTTCTCTCCTCTCCCGGCTGTCTAAAAACAATAGGGTTTCAAAAAGGTTATAAAGCACGGGCGCTGTCAGTGACGGTCGCAATAGAAGTGCGCAAAAGACGCATTCGTGCGCATCTTCATCAGCGTGTCAAAATGTGAGAGGACGAAGAAGAGGAGGTGGAGGTGTTGGAGGAAGAGAAGTAGGAGGAAGAGAACAGGAGAAAAATTGGAAAATGAGAAGAGTGTAAATATTCCATCACGGGTAGCACGGGGTTAAATCTCCCAATAGGTTGTCGGTTATTCCACGTATCTATAGCAGAGTCCCCCCAAAAAACAGAAGCCAGGCTGTCCTGTCTCATCCGGAGACGGGTTTCTGTGTCCTGATCCAGTCCATGATGGTCCGGCGGTGTGTCTGTCAGTCAGTCTGTGTGCCTGTCTGTCTGTCTGTCTGTCTGCCTGTGTCTCACTGATCTGGAGTTAGAGCTCTCTCTTCTCTCTGCCTCTGCTGCCCCTGCAGCTCAGCTCTGCAGTGATACCGAGAGAGAGAGAGAGAGAGAGAGAGAGAGAGAGAGAGAGAGAGGTAGCCCCCCTCCCCATGCATGTAGACGCTTTGACTGTTTCCAGATGTGTGTATGGGTGTGTGTGTGTGTGTGTGTGTGTGTGTGTGTCAGAGAGAAATAAGGAGGGAGACATATAGGCAACAGTGGAGAACCAGCGGCTGGTATCCAGATGATGATGATGGTAATGATGAACACAAAGATAATGATAATGTTGATGAAGTGTGTGTGTGTGTGTGGGGAATTAAAAGGATCAGAGGTCCGGAAAAAGAAAGGTGGCCGAAACCCATGCAGACAAGAAGAAAGAGAAAGTGTGCATGTTTGTTTGTTTGTCAGTGTGTGTGTGTGTGTGTGTGTGTGTGTGAGAGAGAGAGAGAGAGAGAGAGAGTGAGAGAGTGAGAGAGAGAGAGAGAGAGAGAGAGAGAGAGAGAGAGGCAATAATGATCCATAGCAGGCTCAAGCCTTGCATAGACTCTAATTTCTGCAGGAAGAAACAGAGATGGGAGATGTTGTACCTACATCTGATTTGCCCATAGTCAAACACATCTGGACTGCTTCAGCCCTGTTCTTTTCTTTGGCCAAGGCTTTGTTTACACACACACACTAAAGATCTGGTTTTTCAACTCTTTTATGACTCAAGCTCTGATCTTTTCATGGCTCTCTTAAACAGAGAAAAACCACAAGGAAGCTGATTTTCAGATCTTTGGATGCTGTTTAAATACAGACTCAAATCTCATGAAGTAGAGGAATTCAGGAAGGTCAGTGCACAAAGACTGAATGTGAACCATTTTATCTAGAGGACAATAAAATGGTTTTTAGAATTAAATTATATTTTTTCTTTTCCTTTTGCCCTCTGGACAGTAAAGTTTGTTTCAACATAATTCTCTATGGCCAGGAACTAATTTGACTTGGCCCCTCAAGCACATAAAGTCATTTTCTGGAGACATGGGTCCATTTTCTTAGATAACACAACAATGAAATAATGCTCATTTAGGAGTCAAATGTCAAACAATGTCAACAACATCAGCTCTTAACTAAATAGCTCTGGACCAGGCTTTGATGACATTGAGTCAGCTTGGCTCTTTAATTCCTACTGAGGCTTTTTGATAGAGCTGCTTACACAAATAGCATGTCGGTTCCTAAATTGAGCTGTTTTCTTAAAAGCTCTCCACAGGCACCTTGATATAAAAGATAAAAAGGGAGAAACATTTTATTTCCATTATCTACTCAGTCTTTTAAAGGATCTTGACCTTATTTTGAAAAGCAGTTCCTGTCCTTTTATAGCTATACTCACATAACACGTCCCAATATTTTATATTAACGGATGATTTTTAGATGTCAAATGTATAAAAAAGGTATGGCAATGCTTCAAAAACCAGAATAACTCAGCTCAATAATACATCAGGATGTATTGAAGCTACAGTACCAAGCAGCAATTTCAGATTCTAATTCTGGTACTGGCCATCCCATGTAATTGTATTTGACACTGAATACGAACTTCACAATGTGCAGACCTCATGTCAATCTCACTGCAGGCTATAATCAGGAGGTGAATCTGATGACTCAAACCAGCCTGCATTCATTTGTTCAGTGCCATAGCACAAAATCACCACCCACCATCCTGTAATAGAATAAAGCTTTTTGTCTGCATGTGTCACTCTAGACATAGTAAAGACAGGGAGACAGCTGATAAATTACTCTATTGATGACATTTGACATATGAATGGTCTATTTCTGAATTTCTGTTTTGTGATGCAGATGTTATGTTTCTATTCTGTATATTTGGAGGGAAACTAAGGATTGCGGAAAACCTGCGCTGATGAATGACTTGAAACAATATTCGAATTTTGTTGTACATGCTAAATGTTTTAATGGTAGGAAAAGCAGCAGTTAGTAAGTACTTGTGCTGCAGGAAAATGGCTCTTGCGACTGACTTACTATACACATTGTTAGATTGTTAATTTGGGTGCTTTGATGCATAAGTAGCATTTAACTACTAAAGCTCATTTTAACTACTTAACTACCTCCACTTAAAACCTGAGAGATGATAAATGGGTAGGCCAGAATAAAAAAACTACGTTCTGCAGACATTTTTAGTCATTTTTTTGACTTTTCTCTAATCATTGCTTTTTTGTAAAGTATTTGATACTTAAATCTGTGAGCCTTATGCTGTTATTGAAATAAAATAATCTGAGAATGTAAGAAGGGAAATCACTGCTAACAAATCATAGACACTTGAAATATGAAAAGGGGCCACATCTACATGTAGACACTACTGTTCTGTAATGGGCAACAAGCCCAAAAGATTAGGAATCACTTGCTGGTAACTAATGACAGCTGGTCAGATATATTAAGTGGAGTAAAAAGTACAATACTTCCCCCCTGAAATGAAGTAGATTAGAATTTTAAAGCAGCAGAAAATGCAAATCCTCAAGCTACAATTTTTTACTCAAGTATACTACTTGAGAATATGTACATCAGCCCTGTGATGATAGTGAGACAGATGGACATTGAGTTTTATAATGGCAATCTGACTCACTTTCACTTACTACCAAACCAGCCTCTGTTTGATTACACTGGCCAGTGAATGGAAGGACAGACGGAAGAAAGGATTGAGGGAAGGAAGAACTAATGGAGGGCAGGTCGTGGGAACAGACACTTGTGCCCAAGGGAAACACAAACACACAGACTCACATACATAAATGTCCTCTGTAATCCAGCCAGCACACAGACTATAGATCTATTCTATTTATGACTGTTCTATATTTGTAGTTCCCGACCCCCTTTGTATGTGTGTGTGAGCGTGTGTGAGTCTTAAGCTCAGTTGGTCTCTGAGAATCTCTGTCCAGGCAAACATACTCAAATGCTGGTATCTCATGTGGGAAACCAACAATCTGCTGGTCAGTCAAAGGGAAATCCCCTCATGACAGGGAGAGCTACTTTATTCAGCTGTGCAATGTGAGATTCAGGTTTTAGACCCAAAATCTGATTTAGACACTTATTATGCATAACGCTTTCTATTGGGATCCATTCTACACTCAAATAATAATAATAAATTGAATTTGTATAGCGCTTTTCACAGACTCAAAGTCGCTTGAAGACCACAAAGAAATATTTAAATGTTTTAATAAATGAATCCTGGTAATTTGTGCGCATTAGCATCTACTGTACATAATGTACCTTGTCTTTCTTTTCTCAAAATTAATAAGAAATTAAAATAAACATTACAGTGTTGAAATGAAATGCAATATGAAGTTAAGCATTTTTAAACATGAACTACCAAATCAGTAAAACAGATTTTCCACCAGCTAAGAAAAAATTGTTTCTGTATCTAATTCTACATTTTAATAGTTCATTTTTTATGGTTCATGTCCTTCAATTATGCAAAATATCAAGTAAGGAAAATCTACAATTATTGTTATTTTTTAAGTCATTTTTTACATGGAAAAAAAGAGGACAGTAAGGACTGAATTAGAGAATCACTTTAAAGTTTTCACATAATCTAAGAAATTGGCCTGTTCCAAATATAGTCATGCAGTAGATACGGTGAAAGTAAGACAGGTGAGATATTAAAAAAAGTGTGTTTACAAATCAACTCAACACTGCTCTCTCTTAGTGCTGTTTGACACTTTTCTTAGCTTTTATTCACCCATTAAGGAGCTATATTTTGTCTGCAAACTGGTCATGAGGAAGCAATGGTTTTAGGATGAACTCTATATAGAAGATGGAAACTTCATGAGGCCTCAAATGCTACTTGTTAAAGAGAGTAAAGCATGTGCACCAAGTTGCAAATGCCCACATAAATTGGGACCCAAATGAGGAATAAAATGTCTCGACCTGGAGCCAGATGGACCCATACTCAGGCAGGCCATCTATCACCCATTCACCGTCCCTTTACCTTCAGGTCCATGTCCAGCCCTATGAATGGCTTTAGCGAGACAACTGAAATCATACAATATATCCCCTATGTAAATTATAGATCTGTTTCCCACCAATAATACAGCCCTTTGCTTGTGTGCACACACAAAATAAGCACATATTGCTTTGTTTCAACAGTATCACTTGGTACAGGAAAATGATTTTCCTCACTTAAAATATGTAAAAATTATTTTGTTGTTTCTTTCATTTTCCACTGCAGTACAATAATAAACACTCAACTTGTTCCAATATATGTCACCTATTAACAAACAGCATGTCTGTTGTAATACAAAATTACATTTACAATATATACACAACAATGCATATCCTCCACTTGTTGAGGTTCAATAAGCTGCCTTTGGCTATATCCCATTATCCTTCCTGCCTGTGAGCCAATCACCAACATATCTTGGCCTATCCCCACCAATGACAGTCAAGCACTCAATCTTGATTGAATGGTTATTGACAGTATTGACCTGCTCATGTATAACTCATTAACCTCATCATTGGCAAACCATCCTGACGAATAGACATATATACAGTACCTTGAACACACACACACATACACACATACACACAGTACACTACCACCCTGACAAAGTAATAGACATACTTGAAAAAAGACAAACAGGCCCATACTGAATGCCAAAGCAGATCTTTTCATGTCAAAGGAGAGGCAGATGTGTCTGACCTGGAAGTGCTTCATTCACATTTAAGAGAAGTTGTTTGAAGTGTTTAAAGCATATGTTTTCATCCAGTGCTGCTTAAAATGAGTGAGCAGTCATTGTTTTTCTCAAGGACACTCTGACATGGCCGTTGATAGATGCATACCAGCTGTTGTACGTCTCTGTGACAATATAAAACCAATTACCGAAACAGCTTTCACAGTACACAGCAGAGCATAGGATAAGTGCCCATTTTGTATAATGCTAAATAGCGGTAATTTGTGATAAAAGAGGAATCCATGTATGTCTTAATCAGTGGTTGTACGTCTTATTGAGTGATTATACAAGAAGTAATCTGCTATAAAATGCATAAGGAAAACAGGGGCTTATGTCTATCCACTTGAAAAGTGGTCTCTGTCCCCTCAAGTACCCTTGCAACAGAACAGGATATGTTGAACTAAATATGGAGATTCACTGTCAGGCGATCCAACAGATGATACAGGTATGGCTGATATGGATTTCAAGAATATACAGTCCTGAGAATCCTGTATTAGTTACAGTTCTGTTCTTGAGTATTAATTTCTAGAAGGATATTTCTAATTCTGGAACCCTAGAGCTAGTGTATTATAAACAGCATTGTTGAAGGTGAAAGTGAATAGATTAACCAGAAAATTACAAGTGTAAAACATTGAACATGGGGGAAATGTAGCCTAGAGATCTGCACCATTGTAAACTTTGTACTATGCTCAAAATGGACTTAACTGGGCCCATGAAAGAAGTACTAAATTACACTTTCCAAAGAAGATGCCTTATTTGCTTGTGTATTCATTCCTTCATCACCCATCTACAAATAGCTGGAAAACCAACTGCAGTAACTCCGTACAAATAAAAACATGCTGTATTTGTTTCTATTTGGAGATTTTGTAACATGGTGTAACTGCTCTTAGGCTTTCTCCTCCCATTGAGACAAAACTCTTGGGGGATACATACAGTGCGCGCTCACACACACACACACACACATACACACACACACACACACACACACACACACACACACACACACACACACACACACACACACACACACACACACACACACACACACACACACACACACACACACACACACACACACACACACACTTGTTTTGGCTTTCAGATCAACTCCGGCCCATGCAATAAATGGCCAGAGCAGGGATGGTTGTGTTTTATCTATCCCTTTGATGCCCCCTAGTGCAATTTTTGGGAAATGTAAATAATGAATAGGAGACATCAGTCAGCATCAGTGTTACTGTAATGTTACCCAGCAGTCAGATACAGAAATGAAAGACAAAAGAGGAACATCAACTGCTTACTTGTATGGGGAGAAGTGACAGGGACATAAAGTTAAATGGAATCAAACAAACAAACATAGTCAAGCTTTCTTTCCTTACAATAGTAAGGGGCCCAGCAACTTTGTGTGTGTCTGTCTACCATAAGTCTACCAAGTGTTCGAAAACATATATACCACCAATACAGAGGATTGTAGCCCATACAAATAAATTAAATAAAAACACATTCCACAACCAACACATTGGCAATTAAATGAACCTACCTAATGTAAGTATTGAACGTTGCAGTATAACGTTAATTTGAATTAAAAGAAGGCTACATATCTATATGGTCATGTCTCTCCTGACATTATCAATAATTGTTTGAAGAAAGTAATACTGAAAATCCATCCAGTTGACAAAATAAATTCTCCATCGATTTTTCCAAGTTGATTAATAAGGCTGAAATCTCCAAACCTGCTGCGCAACTACTCATGTCTGGGTTGGTTGTTTACTGTCTGGGTAAACATGGCCGTTGACAAACTCACTGATGGCAGTTAGCCCTCAATAACTCTTGACAATTTGAAATGTACAAGTCTTGAGTTGCAAAACAATCTACTGCGCAGTTACAAATTTTATTGTCTTTTTACCTTGCTGTTGGTTTGGTTTTTATCTCATACTCCTGCGACTCGTTAGCCGCTGAAGCTAGGTAGCGAGCTAACTTCTCCATAGGGAACAATGACAGCAACTTCTGCAGGTAGCAGCAGCTGCCTCACCGCTAAAGGACTGGACATAAGTCTGGCTGCTCTACAGCGACAAGACCCATACATCAATGACATTGTGGACGTGGCCAGCCAAGTTGCCCTGTATACTTATAACAACAGGGCAAATGAGTGGGTAAGCCTGAACTTTGGTTAATATGCTAATTTAGCTTAGCCTTGTCATCGTCCCTGATAGGCGCGCTTTGTCACTGACACAGATTTACCCCAGCTAATGAATAGCATTAAGTAGATCCCAGCTATGTTTTTTTTAGGGTGTGTGCTACAAAAACCATAAGTAAACGTACGTACGCTTATATATATATATATACATACATACATACATACATACATACATACATACATACATACATAATATATAAAACTATATAAATAGGTATTTTGCACAAAATTGAAACGTTTATCTATTATCCTCTATTTATTGATTCCCTGGAACATTGTCGTGTCACTAACGTTAATTATATTTAACGTTATTTATGACTGTTGTAGCTACCCCTAGCAACATGCACTTGTTAAAAAAAGAAGTTCTCACACCGTGTTCCTCAGAAGACTGGTATGTTAAATTCAGCTGTTTGGTATTTTACATGTTTTTTTTTTAGGAGGATTTGATATTCTAAAATATTTAATTTTGTTTGTCCCCCAGTGACGAGATTTGGCTGACCAGTTATGTCCGTTATATCACTTTGCAATTTTTTTGTTGTATGTGTTTTTTAGGAGAAGACAGAGGTGGAAGGCACCCTTTTTATTTACACAAGGTAATGAAGTTGATGCTGGACTCTGAAATCTTGGTGTCTAAAGATTACAATTCTTAGTATTTGTTGGGAATACCTGTAAAGCTCTTCAACAGACATATAGAAACTACAGCCATACCTAAATGGTAACATGCAAAATTTAGTATTTATATGTTATTTTTTAGCACAACTGTTTCTGTGTGATATAAATCATCATGGTGAATACGGCAGGACGTGACCTAGCTGAAGTGCCTCTAGATTCAAGTTGCGAATTGCGATTGACAAATGTTTACATGAATCCTTCAGCTGCATTTCTGTGATGTGTCCTTTGCGTATTTCAGACTGGCATCTCCCAGGCATGGTTTCACCATTATGAACAGACTCAGTATGGAGAACTTGACAGAGCCAATTACCAAAGACCTGGACTTCCAGCTCCAGCACCCTTTCCTGCTTTATCGCAATGCACGGTGTAAGGATAAAGACACACAGATACACACACAGACACACTTCTGATGTCTGCCTGTTACTTATTGATATCTTCAGTTGTTTGTCTGACACATTTTGTTCTCAACACCTGTTGAGCATGTGCACAGAGATCCTTTTGTGTAACATCTCACATTTACCAACAAAACGTACAGCGAAAGACAAAACATTGCAGACCGTCCTGCAAACCTGTATACATTTTAACATCAATGTACGCTGTAACATTTTTTTCCTATAAAGTCGCTGAAAGCGGCAGCTGTTTCCTGACGGCTCTCTGCAGTGGGCGGGGCTGCTCAGTTCCCCCTGCGACTGACACACACACGCAAACACACACAATCACACCTGGTGGATTCAGGAAAAACCGGAGATGAGACGTACAGGATGACCTAAATTGAAGACAGCTATGCTCGTTATTTGAAGTGCAATGATAAGTTAAAGTCCAATAAGTCCTTTATCAAACCTTATGAATGTGTGTCCCAGGCCAGGATAGGAAATTAACTAACAATGTAACGATCAACAAGCCACTGACAGATATGTTCAAATTTCATTCATTCAATAAATTATTTTTTGTCTTAAATCCACCAGCCATTTTCAAATTATACCAATATTTGCAGCATCCTGAGCCTTTTTGGTAAGGTTACTAGGAAAACTCAGCCTAGAGTCGTTTTATTCTCCCCAAAACAAGTTTCATTTTTATTTTTAAAGAACTATACAAAATTGCAACTTTCTCCATCTCCCGCAACTTAATTGCAACAAACATACAAAAGACATCGCAACTTTTATTGCAATTTTTTACAAAAGCTCACGCAAAATCAGGCATTTTGGATCGCAACAATCTAAAACAAAAAGGCTGCGAAATCCTGGAGGGACTAATAATTATCAACACCATACTGATATGTCTTACCTGACAGTTTTATTGCACAGCCACATTCAGTATTGCTCACTGTACACTGGATATTAACCTAAATCTTGAAATATTAAAGAAATCAAGATTAAGAGAAAATTGCAATAGAAAATGCTTTTAAATGCAAAAAACCTTGGTTATACAGGCGTCAGTAACACTAGAGTTAGACAGACAGTCAAAGACTGTGCAGACATAGATGACTAAATACCAGTTCTAGCCACATAGACTAATTAGTTTGAATATATTTTGCTGTTTCACAAGCAGCCAGACACAGTGAGACAAACTTATTAAAAGATGAAGACAAAGACAAACTGGAACTGAGGGAATAAAGCTAGATAGAGAGATAGACAGTCAAAGCAGAAATGATATGGATAAAAGACTCTGTCACCAGAGAAGAACTTGGAACAACATTAAAATTAGAAAAACAATTGTCCTTCTCATTGTTATTTGGGGGTCTGATTCAAAAAGACTAATGTGTCTTTCACTTTCTGTAACTCCCCTGACCCTTAATATTGCTTATATGCATGTATGTTTTGCACACTAGATTGTGTATAATTCACGTCAGAATCCACATGAAACCATATCTTTGTGAATTTGAAGATCTGTAAGCAATGTTATCACATGACACCTAAAAATGGCAGGTGTATCTATATCTAGATAGATCTACAGGGAATAAGTTAGATTAAAGATTAACAATTTGATAGAGTGACCAAAGTGTGTAGCATGCTGTTCATTTGTGGGGGAACCATTAGTTCCATATAAGGAGCAGAGGTATTGTGGTGACTCCAATTCTATCAGCCTGTCTCCCTCTGAGACCTACATCTGGCTCACACACACACACACACACACACACACACACACACACACACACACACACACACACACACACACACACACACACACACACACACACACACACACACACACACACACACACACACGTTGCAGAGTGTGCCTGCAGGACAAGAGCCTGACAGCACTACAAAACCAGCCAGCAGAGATTAGATATTCCACAACAGTCACTGATAATATAAACACACTCACTCAGGAATAGCTGACACACACACACACACACACAGACCTCCCTCCCTCTCTGTCATGGTCTCACACTCTTCATCAGGCTCAGTAAGAGGCAGGTGGAATGCTGTGTTTAGATACCAGTTGATTCCATATGCCTGCTTTGATCCCCTTACTGTAGTACTTCATTATTCTTACTGACATGTATACAACACAGCCATTATTAAACATCAGAAGGCTCAGTGAAATAATGAGTATGACATAAACCTTCTCTGTGACCTCTTAATACCTTTTACACCAGGTTTTAAATGCACTCAGTGCACATTAAAGACAATCTGGGATAATACTGGCCTCCAGATGTGGTCAGAGCATTGGTTATGGGGAATACATTGCAAGTAAACGGCCAACTTACATTTCTTGGAAAGGAATTTAAAAACACATAAAACCAGTAATCACAGCTCAGTTGATGTCTATTTTCCTCTGATAAAAAGGAAATGTAGGTAGGGGTTATTATGTGAGTTAAAAAGTGGATGAGTACATAGCAAACCTAATGATCAGTGGCTCAGACACAGATTACACTGATTGGAGATGGATAATAAAGCACCCAAATAAGGAGACCACTATGTACCATGGTTATGAAGAAACTGATTTCTATCACCATAGCTGCTGTTATAAACTACGGATTGTTGGACGCTAAATTATTATTTTAGCATGCAGATATGTGACAAGGTTGAGCCAGATTTCGCTAAAAAAACACATGCACGTAAAACAGCATCTCAGATGCTCTAAGAGACCTCAAAATGCCAAGTGATCATTAGTGAAGGTTTACCGGATAATGGTATGTGTGGGTTAAAGGAATTTTTTCCAAAAGACTGTACAAACAGGAACGCATCTCAGCTCAGGAAATATGTTTATTCTCTGACTAACATCTGATCCATTTAGGCCCCAGGCTGTTGGTAATGCTGCCAGTCCCACTGTGTTGTGTGACCTCTGTGCAAGGGTCGTGGAATCTTATCATTAGATAAACATGTAGCTCTCAGGGCTGCCATTACTTCCTGGAATGGCAGTTGGCATAAAGTGGCACCCCATGCTAAAAATAAACACTGCTGAAATACAACAGAACATGGCAAGATACAGGGAAGAGAACTATAGTGCAAACAAGTCATAATTCCTCTGGCAAATATCCCAGTACAGAGGGACAGATAGCATGCTTTCTACATTCCTTCCTATAAGCACCTACAATCCCAAGCAGTGTTTCTGTCGCACCATTATCAGCATATGGAGTTGATCCTCTACCTAGTTCCAGCTTCTCAACTATGAAGAATTGCTGCTTTACTGTGTCCTATGTGATAGAAAGTTGAATATATTTCTGTTTTGGACTGTTGGTCAAATAAAATGAGCAATTTGATGACGTCACCATGGCCTTTAGAGAAGTGTACTTTCCATTTTCTGACATTTTATAGACAAAATGAATAATTGTTTAATTGAGAAAATAAAAAAAAATGTACTGTAGCCCACTAGCCACATACAGTATACTGGCTATGTGGCTAACACTAACACTCCACTTAACATGTCAACGGCGTTCTGTATATCAGGTGTATGGACATTCTTACCTCCAGGTCGAACGTATGTATATCCCAGGTCTCTCTCTGACACCAGCAAGCCTTTGAATCTGACCTCAGGTTCCTCTTCCAGTCTCTCATGTTTGGGTTTCCTCTGAAACAGGCCTCTCAGCATGGCTCCACTAGTCTCTTAGGAGTCTCACGGTCTGGTAGTAATTGTCTCTCTAGAACTTAAAGTTGCTCAGGTTATACCTTAAGTTGCAGCTCCGGTAATATCTTAACTAGCAAAAGGTTCAATGAAAGGGATGCCCACTGCGATGTGACACTTCCTTTGATTAGATTTCAGTAGCGAAGGATGTACTGATGTGTCAATGTTCCTTTATCCAGTTTAGGTAGTGCACATAAAGCTGTCACAGCAGTTCCTCCTTAGAACTGGGCTTCAGTAGCAAAAGAGCAGTTTGAATGTACCTGCAGTTTAGCCTCAGAGGGAAGGTGTGACAATAGTGTAAATGTCTTCTTAGATGAGTTTCGGTAGCTGGAAATCATTAGATTTACTCCTCCAATGTCACGAATTCCATTCCTACAAACAAAGAAAGTGATGGTTCTTCTTGGACAACAGTAATTCCAAGCATAGGTGTGCGTTACTGTGAGTACCTACCCGGGACAAACCTCCAGCAAACTAAATATAGTGTACAAGAATATCAACACTGTTCCTCATGACTGATGCACAGAGCTCTCCCACAAAGCTGATCACATACTGCAGTAAAAGCACACCTAATCCATCTTGGACAACACTGCTGCTAACAAATATGTCTGCATTTCTAACTATACTAAAGCTAAACAAAACAAAATTATTCCGTGAGTGGTCCCAGTAGTGCAGTTTGGGTTAAAGCCAAACAGGGTTACTGTATTGTTAAAGCGCATTTAAGCCTTGTGGAAAGTACGATGTTGAACAAAACATATCAATCAGATTTAACTAAAAATGTCTTCTTTTAAAACCAAAGTCCCAACAGAGTAGTTGTTAGGACAGACAATGATGTGCTGCCTCCCAGACATAAAATTAAAAATGTCTTTTCATGCATTCAAGTCCCACTGGAGTCCCATCAAAGAGTCACTGTAGGTCTACAGCAAACATCACATGTGCGCCAGTGCTCGCGGGATTGGAAAGGACCACCCAGCTTAAGTCCTGAATCAATTGCAGACTTCAGTAGAGCGATTGTTGCCGAAGTTTCCAATGTTCCTTGTTCAAACTGTAAAGGGATGCTGGCCTATTCAGAATCTACATTTCTCAGTTAGTCTTCTTATAGTGGTCTCAGACTTTGATCACCCTTCTGTTGAAGTTGTCTGCCCAATAGACCGTTGAGTGGTGTTCGCTCTCCAGTTCACTTGGTCAGGATCTCTGCTCCACTTATTTAATGCAGATGTCCCTCTGCCTTTCTTCCTCTCTCTCTCTCTCTCTCTCAGTCTCCAGTATGGTTGACTGGAACCCCTTTCTCTTTTTCTATCTCTCTGGCTTTCACCCTGGAAGTGTAACCTTGTGGCCACGGCCACTTTTATTGTTGGTGCTACTGGTTGTAGTCCTCCCACTTTCTCTCTCCCTCTCTGACTATCTCGCTCTGAAGGGTATTCTATCTTGTTGAGTTATAGACTTTGGGCAGGTCAGTGCAGCTAAAAACATGATCATCTCCTCTATTGAACAATTTGTATCTTGTGCTCTTCCTTTTCTCCTATCTTTCTCCTTTAGTGGTGGAGAGAAAGGGCAGCATACTGGTCAAAGAGACTGTCTTGTATCTGAAGCGTCAGCTTATCCAGCTGTTTCCTCCCATCAATGTACTTCAGTTTAACGCTTTTCTTTCATTGACAAAACTCAGACTCTGTTTACTGACAGCTAAAAAGCTCTCAGAAGTAGATGTTTCTCCCATGATGGACGTGATGATAATTTCCTCTCTAACACACCTCACTTCTTCCTATTCCACATCCGTTACGCTTTTTTACTTCAATTTTCCAGCTCTCTGACTTTGACTGTCTCTCTCTGTCTTTGTCAAACAGTCTCATCCCCAGTGAGCACTAAGCGACTCTGGCTCCACGAGACAGTCTCCCACTGCAGTTACTTATTTGGTACTGGGCTGTTTTTCCCAGGCTCAACTGAACTGTGTGTGTGTGTGTGTGTTTGTGTGTGTATTTCTGTCTGTGTGTGTATTTCTGCCTGTGTGTGTGTGTGTGTGTATTTCTGCCTGTGTGGGAATGTGTGTGTCTTTGATAGGACTGTGGTGTTCTCCACATATAGTAGACCCCACTTTGCTCTCTGTTCTCTGTCTCTCACTTGCCTCCTTCCCTTGTTGTGATTGACCCAATCTGTTCTTGAGATCCACTGTGGAAAGTATGTGTGCTGAGGTGTGAGGTAATGTCCAGCTGTCTTGAATAGGGCTGGATTTTAAACCTCAATACTTTTTTGGTACAGAGTTAAATGTGTTGGCGACACTAAGTATCAATCACTGTTCAGCACTAAAACCTGGCATTGAATGCTTGCTCTGATTCATACTCCTTTCATCTTATTTTTTTTATCAGGCAGTTTATTATTAAAATCATAATTTTTGCCAGTTGTATTCTGTATTTTATACAAGCAAAGTGCTTCTTCTTCTGCTTGTGTCTAGACAAAATTTTGCATTTGAGAAGTTTTTGCCCTTTCCCTCCCTTGTTGACTAAGTTTATGTAGTTGAAGAGACTCCAGGGCCCGATGTTTTACTGTGTAATGGCATTGTTGGCTTCTGTTCCCTTTGGGAAATGACTCATTTAAAACCCTGGGTTTAGACCAGACAGGGCTAATAATAAACGGAATACATGTCTGCCTGCCCTGCATTGATGTCATAGCAGCAGAGTTGTACGACAGCATGTCTGTGCATTCATTTGATTGTAAGGGTATGGCAGGTCTGAAAACTAATTTTGTTGTCTGCTGACCTTACTGGCTGGTGCATCTCAAAATTCAGCAGGCAGTTTCAATGTTTCACCAGCTAATTAGATTTTTAGCATCAACTAGGGCAGTGGTTCCCGACCTGGGGTCCGGGGACCCCTCAGGGGGGCGGCAAAGATCACAGGGGGTGCGCAAGTCTTTATCTGGTTTGAGGTTGAGGTAAAAAACAAAAATATTTGCACATGTAAACAAATTATGATAATACACTAGAATATATAATGTATACAAAAGTTGGTATAAAAACTATATATTTTTGTTCTCAGTTAAAATTATAGGCAGGCTACTTAGTAGGCCAAACCTCCGGGACCTCTTAACCTGTGACCCTTGCTGTCATCATCCTCAGCTTTTCTTAGACATAAGTAGGGGGGGCGCCAAGGAAAAAATGTTGGGAACCACAGAACTAGGGCATTACTCCAGAGTGGGACCTTTGTAATGTTTGTTTATGTTCAAAAGTTAACTTCTCTCTCTGTTTGCTCCTCTTTGTCCCTCTCTTCCTCACTCTCCCAGTGGTTATCCATGGCATTTGGTTCTATGATAAGGAGGACTGTCAACGTATTGCTCAGAGAATGAAGATGTAAGTGCCTATATAACCACAAACTATATGTATACACCATGTAAAAAAAAAAAAAAAACTAATTAAAAATGGGATTTGGTCCACTGAACAAGGACTAATGAGTTATGGTCAGTCAGCGACTGTGGCTGAGAGAGTTTTCTTTTCATATCTTAGTCAGGCAACAGCGACTACGTGTGTTTATTAACTTATCTGTGTCTGGGGCTTGGAGCCAACAAATGACAAGTGTAGTATATTTGAATGCTTCCAGGGTGAACAAATGACGTGTGTGTGTGTGTGTGTGTGTGTGTGTGTGTGTGTGTGTGTGTGTGTGTGTGTGTGTGTGTGTGTGTGTGTGTGTGTGTGTGTGTGTGTGTGTGTGTGTGTGTGTGTGTGTGTGTGTGTGTGTGTGTGTGTGTGTGTGTGTGTGTGTGTGTGTGTAGCCTGACCCAACAGGAGCAGACCCTGGCACACTCTCAAGGTGGATGGTTGTCTCCAGGAGGAGTACGTGGTGGAGGAGTACGTGGTGGAGGAGTAGGTGGAGTACTTGGAGGAGGAGGAAGTGAAGGAAAGGCAGTGGACATTATTCAGATGTTGACCAAAGCGCACACAGAGTATGACAAGGTAGGGATACACCAAATACTCTGTAATACAGCATTATAGATTCATATTTTGAATGGCATGAAATGCTTTTGTTCTGGAAAATTATGACGTACATTTTATTTGATTGTTTGCATTTCCTTATACTGACCAGTAGGGGGGTACAAAATCATCTAAGATCTCCTTAAAGGTGCTCTAAGTGATGTGACGCGTTTTTTAGGCTACAACATTTTTCGTCACATACAGCAAACATCTCCTCACTATCCGCTAGCTGCCTGTAGCCTGAACACACTGTAAAAAAACGCGGTCTCTAAAGACAGCTCAGGCTCCACAAATTGCAACAAAAACAAACTGTGCCAACCTGCACCACGAACCATAACAAACAGTGTTCCAGCCAATTACCGACAAGAAGGAGTTGGTTGAGTCATGAATACGCATTGTGGAAGTAGCCTACTGTAGCCTGCTGCAGTGATTGCTCAACCAGCTCCTTCTTGTCAGTTATTGGCTGGTATGTGACTAAAAAAACTCACTTAGAGCACCTTTAAGTCACTTATTGAACATTTGTCCCTCTGTCTTATCTCTTTTTTCCACTTTCCATATGTCTCTCAACATTAAGTCTACATCAGAGCCAAAGGAGATTGGCGGCAGCAGTGTTATTTATGGAAACCCCAACCTGATCAAGCCAATACCTGTTAAACTGAACACTCAGGTAAAACACCCTCATCCACTTCCTATTTTATTTCAGGGTTGCATTCAGTACATTGTTTTCCCTTGATGAGGCCCTTAGTGAATCAAATCCACAGCAAAAGAACTAAGGCAAAGGATCAGATAAAGTTTAAATCAAATTATACTCACAACCAGTATCTAAAAGTGTTGCCATTATGAATTCAGTATTTACTTTATCCAACCCGTTCCTCAATGTAATTTATTATATTGTCATTTTACGACGTTTGTAGTTAGCCTGATTTGCTAAAAAGACTTCAGAAAAAAAAAACGCAACATAGTTAGTTGTAACAGTTCTCTCTTCTCATGCTTACTGCTCTCCTTCCCTCTCTTACCCTTCTCTCTGTCTCATCCAGGACAGTGAAAGTGCTGAACCCAAGTCTCTCTCTCTTGCCACCCTTTTTGGCTCTCAACATCAACATCAGCACTCATCCAAACCTGACCCAGTCTCTCCTATGGCCACCACAGGGACAGGTCCATCACCGAGACAAGTCAATCGCCCACCTGTAGCACGTTCGCTGAAATACGATGATACAGTAAACTCTGGCAGAAGTGTGCCCTCCAAAGGAGGGAACCTCGCCATGGTTGGGTGTTCAGATGGAGGGCCCAGGGCTGTGATCGGAGGACAAATAGTCGGGGAACATGGTGGAAATGTTGTTATGGGCTTGCTGCCGTGTCCCACTACCGCCCATCAGCAGCAGCAGAACCAGCCTCAGCACTGCCCAGCCATCCAGAAACTCATGCAGGGACAGAGAGGAGTGGGTGTCGTCGGAGGAGTGCTTCAGACCCTGTCCGAGTCCCCCGAGAACAGGCTGTGTGACAACGGGGTGCCGCTGGAGCATCACCACCACCATCACCATCTGTACCATCATCATCAGCAGCAGCACCACCACCTTCATCATCATCAACAACAGCAACAGCTTCAAGCTGACCCAATCAGGAAACTTTTCCAAAGCCAGCCTCCTCTTCCCTCCTCCAACCCTCCGCCTCTGCAGCAGAACCCCCATCTCTCCTCTCAGCCCGTAATGGTGGATTCTGTGTCATGTTCCCACCTTCAAGCGCAACAAAGCCAGCAGCTGTTTTTTAGCCTACCTAAACCTCAACCAGAAGCACAGCACAACAGCCATTCAGCTTTAACTATACAGGGAACAGGTGGGACATCTTTTATGCTATTAATATGCTATGAATATATGAGTGAAGTATTATATAAATACAAAGTAAATACTATTAATAACTTGATATTAAAAAAACAAATCAGCAAGTAACGGGTAAAAACTAATTTTCAATGATTTCAATGATTTGTCCTGCTCTACCAGGTTTGCTGCCATCTCAGGTGACCAATGGCCAAGTCACACAGATTTTACACAGATTCCAACTAGCGCTGAACGATTTTGGAAACTAATCTAATAGGGACTTTATTTAACCAATATTGCGATTGAGACTTTTTTTTTGCAGTTTTTTTACGTGTCAGTGCTGATACAGGTTAGTAATGGTGCCCCGTGAGGTAGCAACGTTGGCAAGGCAGTTTTTGCACAATACCTGTCTCTGCAGAGCATCTTCTTTTTTAAAGCCAAAATAGTCCCAAACAACTGACGTACTGTTCCTTTTTGACACTAAAGTTTCTGCTGTGTCAGGTTCTGTCGCGGTCAAGATACAGCGTAGCGTGCAAAGTTGATGCTTCCTCTGCAGACTGCTTTACTCTTGCATGTCACGGGACCAGAGTGTAATTGCAGCCTTTGCGATAAAAAAAATCTCATTTTAATATATTGCGATATTATTGCAAATGCAAATAATCTTTCAGCCCTAATTCCAACCTACTTTTGCAATAATTTCAGTCAGAGTGCACATTAATCCAGTTAAACTTTGAGATAATCTGTAAAGCTGCAAAACCTAAGTTGTTTTTCCTTAGGTTTTGAATTTGTACACAAAATGTATAATTTCACAATAATATACAATGGCCATTGTAGCCAACTTATGCTAAATTATTGTGCCATTGTATACTAATGGATTATACTGTCTGTTTCTGCATGATCTTGAAATCTTTAATGATGTCTGTTAACCATTAATTTAACATTCACACAGGTATTTTACTATTTGTGTATCTATCTATTGCCAATTCTCTGAACTCTAAAATGTCTCTGCCAAGATGCCTGTTTCATCTGTGTTTAAACTGTCCTAATCATGGGGTCCCTCATGCTCTCCATTCAGTTCTGTCTTCCCAGATGTCTGGTGTGGTATCACCTCATGAGCTCCTGCAAAAGCTCCAGCTGGTTCAGCAGGAACAAAGCCTTGCTTCCCATGATCCCCCTCGACTCTGTCCAGGACTGGCCCCTCGATTCCTGGGGCCCACTCAAGGTCAAGGTGCCGACTCAGTTGTAAGCCCTGTCCCAAACCAGACCACAGGCACTGCTGGTCAAAAGGCTGCGCTGCAGTTTCAGGTGAGCACTATGAGCTCTGTTAGCAGTTGTCTATTTGACTTGTTTACGATGTGTTTTCATTCTTATTTCTAGTTTGCTAAAAAGGAGTACTAAGTACTATTAAAGAGTACTAATAACTTTCCCTGTCTATCCAGATCATCTCCCCCCAGCGGATACCAGCCACTGTGGCCCCCAACCTGCTCCTCTCCCCCAGTGTGTTCACTCAGGCAAAG
The DNA here is from genome assembly GCF_010015445.1 of Perca fluviatilis. Classification (NCBI taxonomy): domain Eukaryota; kingdom Metazoa; phylum Chordata; class Actinopteri; order Perciformes; family Percidae; genus Perca; species Perca fluviatilis. Next base: position 13,351,532 of record NC_053134.1, read on the forward strand.
TCTAGTGGTGGGTTGTCAGTGGTTGCAGAGAGCTGCCCTGCCCCCTCAACCCTGTCCAGACCCCCATTGCAGCAGGAGATCATAGTTCTGTCCAGAAGCCAGCTCCAAGCCACAATGCTGCATCTGATCCAGGTAAAAAATAATATTACTGAAAATATCTGACACTGACACTTTATATGTCAATGACTTCAGATCATTTCACTTTGCCCATTTGTTGTGTTTATGCAAATAAACATGCATGCATGCACGCACGCACACAAACATACAGTATGATGATCCTTGCTTGTGTGTTTCAGACTGACAGCTCATTCCTGGACAGCATCTATGAAGCCTACATCAGCCGCTTTGCTAATGACTCCAGCAGCAAGTACTGATGACTCTTCACACTCTCTGTCTGTACATGCACCCTGTCTTGAGCTGTGAGGCAATTCTTCTACACCTAATATGGATGTACCATTTCCTCTTCTGAATCCAATCAGACACACTGCTCTGTATCTCCTCTGCACTACATACCCAGTCAACCTGACTCTTCCTCTTTAAACCAAGTTTCTGTAGTCACAACAAAAAAAGCAGTTATCAGATTATACATGTTTGTTTCCATATCAAAAAACTTGTTTTATCCTCTGAATCCTCTTGAAAAAGAAATTCTCTCAATCTGAGGACCACTAATTTTTGGGCACAAATGCGGCATGACCATACAGTCTTGACATCATCTGTAGTTAAGGGGACAATGTAGCCTATACTCTCGTTCACTCTACATGAAGACAAAATATGCTGCAACCCCATGTTTTGCCTAAGTATTTGAATATAGTTCCCTTCACTGTTTTTTATTCACCAAACTTAGCAGAATTATAATTATATTTTTTGTTTTTCTTTTGTTATAATGTGTAGTCTTTACTCCGTCACAGTGGTCTAACACCAGCCAGCCTTCTGGGCTTTAATAAACAAGTCTTCCTTGTCTAAGAACTAGTGCTGAAGGATATGCTCAAACTGACTTGAAACTGACTTCACCTATGAAAGGTTAAACATATTTTGTTTTCTGTACATTTTGAAAAAGTATGTTTAAATGTTATAAGAATTTGTTTGATTTAAATTAAGTTCTTACTAGTTTGCCTTCTAAAGCGAGTATATTTTAGTATCCAAATCCTTTTAAAGTTATAAGGATTTTTTCAATTTTTTCAGCAGACTCTAGCTATGATTAAATATTTGTATTGGTAACAGTTGTTTTAGTTTTACGTACAGTAATGTTATTATATTATTACCATTATGAAGAATTCAAAATGACATGGTATCCATCTAAATTGAAGTAACAAGGAAAGTACAGGAGATTGTTAACCTGCTACCTCACAGAGTTTGGAGGCGTTCGGAGTCATCCCTGTGTTTTTACTAGTAGCAGATTGTCACAGTTATGTAATTCAACAGTTTTAAAAAATTAGATAACCCAGTCAGGGTTTTTATTTCAGTTTAACATAAAGGATTTAATCATCACAGAAAACCCATTGACAACCTTTTGAGTTGTTGTGTATATATGCCACAGTTCCTGAACAAAACAACTTACAGAAATTCCCCTCAGGATTAATACAACTTTTTATTGATCAAACGCTTTGCTATTGATGGTAAGTTTAGTTAAATAGATGCTTGGTAAATGGAGATTTAAAGCAATAAAAAGCAGCAAAGAAGGTATATAAATATCTGATAATAATTGTTTGGAATTCACAGGCCTGTTCAAAGCAAGTACAATAGAAATATATGATAGAAAATGCATTTCCGAAATACTGTCACGCTACATGTACTGCATAAAGTGTCACCCAATCAAACTAAGGCTCCCACACATTTCCTTACTTACTACAGCAGAGAAGTCAGTCAATATGTTAAATTTCGTCAGGGTTAGGGTTTGCACTTTGTGCTAAACTCGTATAAAGCCAGACTATATAGTAGCTACCAGAGAGTACACAAAAACAGCAGCAACAACAGAGAGAGATTACATTTCAGGAAACTAAAAAACAGAATATTTTTTTTCCTATTTTTGTACTCAAGCAAAATGTATTGTTCCCATAGTACAGATAACCAGCATGTTACATTACAATTAAATGTACAGCAAGTACAAAATAATTCTTATACAACATATCTAAAGTTATTTGTTAGATGCTGTTTTGTTATTTTAATTTAAAAAGATGTCATCCGTAGTCTTTTTATTTTTATTTTTTAAATTTGTCATTTAAAATAATACGATAATGGAAACATTTTTACACGTTTTATTTCTTTTTGACGGAAATGTTTTGCTCTTTCATAAACTGAAGTCTATTTTAATTGGATATTAAATGTTCTCAAACTGCCTCTGTTGTTGCTTACTGTCTTTCTTTGTTGTCTTAATGGATCTGCATGGCTGGTATTATTACCTGATTCAATGCTGATTCAACAGCATTCACAGCATTGTAATCCTGTTTTAATTTAAAATCTTCTAGATAACACTAAACCATGGATGTATTATAGCCTAATGACCAAAATACTGCGTGTCAGCTGCAGCCCCTCTCTCTCCCCTCGTCTGCTCTTCATCCGTATAGTTCATCCATAGACTATAGGCTACCTTGGCTCAAATGAATACGGGCGGCCATTCAGTTAAAATGACCTCATCCGCATTATCGAAATCTTTTAAATACTGAGCCATGGCATTGACAAACCATTCGTGCATCCCTGTGGAGGCTGGGGGCATTGAACCCGAGTGGACAATGTTCAAAGTTTCCATTGCTGAAGCTGCGGCGAGGAGCTGTGGTCTTAGGGTCTTAGGTGCCTCAAGGGGGTAACCCACGAACACCGTGGTGGACACCGGTGGTCAGGGAAGCCGTCCGACTGAAGAAGGAGTCTTTCCGGGATATGTTATCCCGGGGGGACTCCGGGAGGCAGTTACAGGGTACCGAAGGGCCCGGGCTGCAGCCTCTGCCGTGAAAGAGGCAAAGCAGCGGGTGTGGGAGAAGTTTGGAGAAGACATGGAGAAGGACTTTCGGTCGGCACCAAAGTGCTTCTGGAAAACTGTTCGCCACCTCAGGAGGGGGAAGCGGGGAACCATCCAAGCTGTGTACAGTAAGGATGGGACGCTGTTGACCTCAACTGAGGAGGTAATAGGGCGGTGGAAGGAGCACTTTGAGGAACTCCTGAATCCGACTAATACGCCCTCTATGTTAGAGGCAGAGCTGGAGGATGACGGGGGATTGTCGTCGATTTCCCAGGCGGAAGTCACTGATGTAGTCAAACAACTCCACAGTGGCAAAGCCCCGGGGATTGATGAGATCCGTCCAGAAATGCTCAAGGCTCTGGGTGTGGAGGGGCTGTCCTGGTTGACACGTCTCTTCAACATTGCGTGGAAGTCTGGGACAGTGCCAAAGGAGTGGCAGACCGGGGTGGTGGTTCCCCTTTTTAAAAAGGGGGACCAGAGGGTGTGTGCCAATTACAGGGGTATCACACTTCTCAGCCTCCCTGGTAAAGTCTACTCCAAGGTGCTGGAAAGGAGGGTTCGGCCGATAGTCAAACCTTGGGTTGAGGAGGAACAATGTGGATTCCGTCCTGGTCGTGGAACAATGGACCAGATCTTCACTCTCGCAAGGATCCTGGAGGGAGCTTGGGAGTCGCCCCAACCGGTCTACATGTGTTTTGTGGATCTGGAGAAGGCGTGATGACCGGGTCCCCCAGGAGATACTGTGGGAGGTGCCGCGGGAGTATGGGGTGAGGGGGTCTCTTCTCAGGGCCATCCAATCTCTGTAAGACCAAAGTGAGAGCGTTGTCCGGGTTCTCGCAGCTAAGTCGGACTCGTTTCAGGTGAGGGTTGGCCTCCGCCAGGGCTGCGCTTTGTCACCAATCCTGTTTGTAATATTTATGGACAGGATATCAAGGCGTAGTCGGGGTGGGGAGGGGTTGCAGTTCGGTGGGCTGGGGATCTCATCGCTGCTCTTTGCAGATGATGTGGTCCTGATGGCATCATCGGCCTGTGACCTTCAGCACTCACTGGATCGGTTCGCAGCCGAGTGTGAAGCGGTTGGGATGAGGATCAGCACCTCTAAATTGGAGGCCATGGTTCTCAGCAGGAAACCGATGGAATGCCTTCTCCAGGTAGGGAATGAGTCCTTACCCCAAGTGAAGGAGTTCAAGTACCTTGGGGTTTTGTTCGCGAGTGAGGGGACAATGGAGCGGGAAAGAGAGCTGAGCCAGAAGGCAAAGCTCTCGATCTACCGGTCAGTTTTCGTTCCTACCCTCACCTATGGTCATGAAGGCTGGGTCATGACCGAAAGAACGAGATCCAAGGTACAAGCGGCCGAAATGGGTTTCGTCAGGAGGGTGGCTGGCGTCTCCCTTAGAGATAGGGTGAGAAGCTCAGTCATCCGTGAGGAGCTAGGAGTAGAGCGCGCTGCTCCTGCGTCCGAAAGGAGCCAGTTGAGGTGGTTCGGGCATCTGGTAAGGATGCCCCTGGGGGCTCCCCTAGGGAGGTGTTCCAGGCACGTCCAGCTGGGAGGAGGCCTCGGGGAAGACCCAGGACTAGGTGGAGGGATTATATCTCCAACCTGGCCTGGGAACGCCTCGGGATCCCCCAGTCGGAGCTGGTTAATGTTGCTCGGGAAAGGGAAGTTTGGGGTCCCCTCCTGGAGCTGCTCCCCCCGCGACCCGACACCGGATAAGCGGACGAAGATGGATGGATGGATGGATTGACAAACCTTTAGATAACAGGAGCCTATGATTTCTGTAGCCTACTCCGAAACAACAAACATCCTGAACGCCTTTTTCTCGAGTCGCGTTCCTCTCTCCACACCGCTGTCTTCGGACAAAAAGTCACGTCCTGAGATCGATAATGTTGTCACACTTTTGTGTCACGCACACACACACACACACACACACACACACACACACACACACACACACACACACACACAGTGTCATTTGTGATTTCATCCATATATATAGCAGCCCCCTTCTTTTCAGGCAGTATATTCCCCTCTCAGCTCTTTAGGTTCATGCTTGTTTGTTCTATGCAATGGATATGTCTGATAATAATACAAAGTATTTATATTTTCAGCCTTTTTTGTCAATTTATTTGAACTTCCACTTTTGACACTATTACATTTTAGCTTCCAGCTTTTCTAGCAATGTATTTCAGCTCTTAGCTTATTAAGGTAATGCAGTTCAGATTCCTACTGAGAATTTTACATTTCATCTTCCAAGTTTTTCAGCAGTGCAATGCATTTGAAATTTTTCAAACAGTTTGTTTGAAATTTCTGCATTTTCATCAATGTTTCTCACAGCATTTGTAAGTCTTCCATACTTTTCATAATTTCAGTTAGAAAATAAATTCAGACCTCACAATGTTGTACATTGTTTGGCATTATTGACCTTTTAAAGCCAACAATACAGTTTAGCGTCAGCTTTTCAAAAAACTTTTATTAAATTCATGTTAATTAAAACCATTCATACTTTTCCAACTATTCTCACTACTATTAATCCAGTTTAGCTTTAGCAATTTAGCTATTCAGCATTCACACGCATTTTCAAATGCATTTTCTAGTTATTATTCAAGAATGATCCAGCCTTAAGTAACACTAATCACAGTACAGATACATTCATTATTGCTTTAATGTCACATCATTGCTTAGTTTTGCCACAATCAATAGTATAACATAATGTCTACAGTGATTAATCAACTGCTTTTACACACCCAGCAGTATTGAGGGACCTTGCCCAATTAACTCTTGTAGACTTGATACAACATCAGTTTTTTTTTTTCCAATATTAAATTGCTCCCTGTGTTTGTCGCGCTTAACTGAGCACACAGTATAAGCCAACAAAGCAGAGTTGCTGACATAATGATGTTACAATGGTGTGCCACAAGTTCATTCAGTAGCTGTTGTGGAGCTTTTGATCAAATCAAATGATCCTCATTAGCAGATGAGCAGCTACTAAATGGACCTTGGGGTGGAGACCTTGTAGAGAATGTTTTCTGAACTGTTATTTACCTTTAAGCTTATAGAGCTCAAAGGAAAGTAGAAATTTGAACAGTTTCAGTGTCAAATACCATGCAAGCTAACCTGAAACAATGTACATCCACATTTTTTCATTGTGGTTGTGTTCCGGGTTACTTGATTTATTTTCACAACATCATCACTACGCAGCTTTGTGTTTATTTGCAGTGCAACAATAGAAGTTATTTGCTCTGAGTATATTACCTGATCAAATCACAGATAATAACTGACTGAGTCACTGATGGCCTGATTTACTGAATTATAGAAAATTTCCCCTGACATGAATTCATCAGCTAGTCTCCCATGGCGACCATAGACTCAGGACTGTTTGGATAATGACCTGTCACTCACTGTATCCCCATGGCATAGATACATAGAGTATGTTTCTTTAGATAAACATACTGTGTATAACAAAAGGAATACAGTGACAAGGTTTTATTTCAAAAGTGCTCTGCCCTCCCTGCCTAGTAGTGTTTCGTAATATTTCCGGTATCTTCGTGTGACTATTATATCATTCCATTAGTACTAATTAGTGTGCTTGTTATCAGGGCTGTTAATAGCTCCCTAATAACAGCTGGGTACCCAAACACTGATAGGAAACGCAATGTGAAGTGATCAGAGTCCAATCAATCTGCTGCCCCCTTTTTTTTACACTTTGGGAATTTGGCTGCCTCTCCCTTCCTTCCTGCTTCCTCTCCCTAACCAACACTGTTGTGTCATACATGGTAATTAAAATCAGTATTCACGGTAGCAGATGCATAATACCCAAAACCAGAATCAATTCAGATATACAAAAAAGCCTAAAAATAGAGTTATGAGTGCCGTATCAATGCTGTAGACTTTTTATAATATTGTAAGGGCCTTCAAATCTTTTCAAATTCTTTCAGGATTTACACACACACACACACACACACACACACACACATTATTATTATTTCCTCTGAGACCAGGAGGTTCCAGAACATTGGTTTAGCTGATGGAGCTAAAAGTAAGGGCTGACTATTAGCCCTGGCTAAGACTAATCAATGACTGTGTGTGTGTGTGTGTGTGTGTGTGTGTGTGTGTGTGTGTGTGTGTGTGTGTGTGTGTGTGTGTGTGTGTGCGTGTGTGTGTGCGTGCGTGTGTACGTGCATGCCCAGAGAGGCGGGGTCTTCAGTTTGTACAGGGAGTCCAAACCACTTTTTTTCTTTTTTGTTGCCACTGTATTCTCAGACGGAGGATGTCGTCTGCATTAACTGGTTTCTATTTGGAAGTCCAAGAGTTGATGAATCAGATAAAAACTTATTCATAGAGTAATAATGTTTTGTACTTGGTTGGGGGTTTATGGTTCTGTCTCTTTTTTTATGGCTTTGTTCATACACAAAAGAGTTGTTCTGCGTTAAAACTGTATTTTAAGAAAAAATCTCCATGTCATATTTTTCTAAATGACATGGCAAGACAAGTTGGAACCATAAGCTCTACAGAGGCATAGGTGAGTGATACTGCTCAGAGTTTTCTTTGGTATTTTATGCTACAGTGTTGCTTTATGGTGTTTGAGGATCATTGTTTAATGTATTCATATTTATATTTATTATTGGATTATAGGATGAAACAGAGATCTCATTAAATGGATTAAAGTGGTATAAAAACTAAAAGGAGCCAAAATATTGGAAAAATAAATTGATGTGAAGTAAAATATAGTAAAATGCTTAAAATAAAATAGAATAAACAAACTTGAGTTAACACCTCAGCAAATTTCTGAGAAAGGGGTGGGGGGCGGGGGGGAATAAGAGTTCATCCCATCATCAGTGATCTGGGTCAGTGGGGGAGGAGGAGTCCCACAGCTGTTACATACTGCTAGTGTGTGTGCATGGATATAGTATGTGCATGGATGTCGTGTTTGTGTTTATGTCACTTAGGCAGTCTCTTAACTGCTCATATTATTAATATGACCCTTTCTGCATGTGTGTGTGTGTGCCAGATTGTTTTACTGCATTTTCATTTCAATAACAGCATGAGCAGATGTTTTACTGTGTCCATATGTGTGCATGTTTACTCAGAGTCAGCTTTATTGTCCAGGTTTGCGTAAACTAACAAGGAATTTGACTCCCGTTACACTCACTTAACATATAAAGGATAAAAAGTAAGTAAGAAAGACAGTAAGAAATATAAAAAAATACTGTTAAGTATACAGTATAGCAATACAATAGAATTTACAAATGTACAAGAAATATACAATAACAATTGAAGAGAGGGAAGGAATAGTGCAATCTTCAGTATAGTCTGAGACTTTTCCTGAAGTCCACTGTCATCTTCACAGTCTTGGGGTTTTACTCATAACAATTACCATTTAAAGATGGTGATAAAGAGGTTTAATCTATAGTACTGTGTACTGTTAGTAGTACTGTTTTGAGTGTTTTACAGTTGAACAAGTTTAGCATGACTGAATGCACAGGTACCTATGACCTAAAGAGGACCTGTGCAATGGCTTTATCAGCAGGGGGAAAAGTAATTTGCCAAGTTAGTTATTCTTCACATTACCAAATCATTTCTCAAATTTCATACTGACAAAGCAGCCACAACATGTAATCAGAGTTAAAAAAAAAAAGTGTTTGAGTAAAAATGACAAACAAATGACAATGAATATACATTACACATTTATTCCAGATTTTTTTCCAGGTTATGCAGGCAGATAGGGAAATGAACCACACACACACAGAGAATTTAAACATAAGTGACTCTTGGGGTAATTAAAATGGATTATGAGATGAATGTGAGATAACTTCAATTAGTTACAGAATAGCTTTTTTCCTTAATAAACTGGAAAAAGAACTGAAAATGAGAGCAGATTTTTTGACCTACAGTAACTTATAGATATAGACACATTTACAGAGCTGATAGATACATGTTGCAGTGCCGTGTGTGTGTGTGTGTGTGTGTGTGTGTGTGTGTGTGTGTGTGAGGCAAAAAGAGTCCACTAGGTGTCTCAGTGTGTTTATATTATAAGATTATATAGTAAGTCAAGTGCATCTTCCTCCACAAATCGCGACTCCCTTCTGATACAACTACCACCATTCTACCAGGTTCTTCTTTTTCTCTTTTGCTCTATATTTATTTGCCTCTCTTCTGTCTGGCATCCTCCCATTCCTATTAGCTCCCATTTTTCTCTTCTTTTTGTTTCTTTTCCTCTATTCTCTTCTCTTCTTTAATATTTCTCTCACACCCTCTTCCCCCATGACAGATGACTTCATTAAATTTTTACCACTGCCACCTTTTCTTCTTCATTCTCTTTCTTAGTAAAAACAGACAAACAGAGAAAGATCAAGCAAAAAACAAAACAAAGAATTGAGATAAATAGAGAGAATAATGGATAAATAGCAGCTGAGAGAAAGCCTGATGACAAAATTAAGCGGAAAAAGGGAGAGAAACACAACAATAAAGAAAAGCAGGACTAGAAAGACAGAAGGTCAAAGAGTGTTATAGAAAAGACAAGAGCGAGAGAAAGATTGTGTTTGTGTTACTGTGTGTGTGTGTGTGTGTGTGTGTGTGTGTGTGTGTGTGTGTGTGTGTGTGTGTGTGTGTGTGTGTGTGTGTGTGTGTGTGTGTGTGTGTGTGAGAGAGAGAGAAGAGAGAGAGCTAGAGGGATGGAGAGCAAAAAGGAGGGATGGAGGAAGGAGGGGTTTAATCCTGCCTGGATTATGGTATAAACTGGTCCCGGAGAGCAGGAAGAGATACACTAGAGAGAAAGAGGAAGTCCCACTATCCCTCCATTACTCAATCCATCTAACTCGAAGCGTAATCGTGTCCCAGTGCTGGATGACTTTGGTTTGGATCCACCGGGATGTGAGGTCAGAAATAATTCAGGAAAAGGACGGAAGAAAAACCTGTTTTTTGGGAATATGTGTGCGTATCCTGCTTTGGAATACCTATCTGTCTGATAAAAAGGACTGAAGACAAAAGTTTACCAGGACGACCCAAGTCTTTCATCTCTCTCTCCCTTTTTAACCGGCACCCTGTAGGGGTTCATGGAGGAGAGAACCGGATAATGAGGGCAGTAGAAATAGGATTAAGAGGTGTAGAGAGGGAGGTGTAGGAACATGGCAAAGCTCCGTTGTGACTCCTGGTGCGCAGAAGTGACCTTTGACACTGGAGACAAGAGCTTTCGAGTCTCTATTGTGTGCCAGTGTAACCTGCTGAGCTGACATCAAATCTTCAATCACACACTTCTTTTTGTTATCAGTCATATTTGAACTTTCTTTCCAGACCCACTCTTCTCAAAGGGAATGGTTTCAAAGCTTTGACCACATGACATAGTGAGTAATCTTTTGTGTCATTCTGTCTGTTATGATTTGGGGAAGTATTTTAATCTTCCTGCAACCCACTTTGGGGCTCCTGCTTGTGTTTCTTTTGAATTAGCACCCTGCGTTTTTGCACAGCACACAGGATTGTTTCAATCTTTTGGCTCACAGAAAAAAAAGCAGCTATCAAGTCTTTCCATTCAGAGACTCAGGCTTCTCAGCATCATTCTTGTGACTGCTTTTAGGACGATCTGTTGTTGGATGTCGCATGTGAGCTTTCTGGATCCTTTGCTTTTCCTGAGCAGGCCTCGGACTGTCACAGATTCTCCACATGTCACTATTTTCGACTGCTCTGTTACAAAGTGTGCCTGTCTTCAGGTCTCTGGAGAGTATCAAGATTTGAACTGTGCGTGAATGTCTTTGAGAAAACTGGATTGTATTGGATCTTTTTGGGATTTTTGTAACAATTACCAGGCAAGAAAAAATGTGTCTTGAATTTCCTCTGTAATTTCAAAATTAGTCAATGTCCTCGTGGTACAAAGTGATATCCAAATTTATAGTGGCTATAATCAATATTTTCATATTAACACTGATCACAGTGGTCACAAGCCCAAAGAGAATTATCACCCACTTCTGCAGTTCTGCTCATCTCAGTGGAGCTTTTTTAGCTTCTTTCAGCACAGTTTTGGTGTAAAAGCACATAACTTAACTTTTTTGGTTCACTCTTACTGCTCTCATAGTAGTTTTTTCAACTATAAAGCTCTAAATACCCACAATTTATTTCCTACCCAGGACCAATCAACTTCCCTTCTTTTGTGTTTGCACTGTGACCTGAGCACTTCTAATCTCACGATGCGCTGTCCTAATTTTATGCTTTTCTCTTGGAGCCAGCGTGCAACAATTGCTGGACTGATGCAGATTGCGGCAGCTGCAGGGATGAACCGCTGGAGCTGGGGAACCACTGGCAATGCCAGTAAATCGGACAAAAGTGGGCCGCACAGAGGGAGGCTGATGATGCTGCTGTGGATTATCCTCTCCAGCTCAGTGTGCCTGATGGTCGATGGCCAGATGAAGCTTTCACCAGAAACGTGAGTACAGTTGCACTAGAACCCTGACACTGACTTTTTACTCTCAGGGAATGAACCATCAGGAGGAACCATTTCAGTCATGTCAAGTTCTGATGTCAGTGTAAAAAGCTATACAGTATATACAGATCATGCAGGTTTTGTGAGAGACACATTTGCGTATGTGAATTTAATTTGCTTTTCACACATAACACATTCATTTTCACTCCATTTGAAAAAACGTCATTAATTCATTCAAATATCCGCTCTCGTAGATTTGGACGACATTCATTCCAAGGATCTTAACTAACTATCCAACCTTTTTACAATTTTTTTATCAACCACCTGATTGGAAGATAGATAGATAGATAGATAGATAGATAGATAGATAGATAGATAGATAGATAGATAGATAGATAGATAGATAGATAGATAGATAGATAGATAGATAGATTACATCAACCATACTTGTCGGCAATAGCTTACATGAAATGACAGGATTTTTACTGTAGCCTACATAAATGTATAATGCTGTGAGGTGGACATAGTTCAAGTAATGTAAAATGTGTTATTATTGTATTCAACTGTGTACTATGATTGCATTCTCACTTACGTGGAGATACAATGTGCTGCCATTTACATTACATTACAAGTAATTTAGCTGACGCTTTTATCCAAAGCGACTTCCAATTAAGTGCTTTTAACCTTGAAGGTACAAACTCCAGACAACAAGAAGTAAGTGCAAGTACATTAGCAAATAGCGTGACCATTTCACGAACTGCTGTGAGACCGTGTTGATAAGCCAAACTACAAAGAGCCAAATAAAAGTGCAACTGTACGTTTTTTTGTTTGTTTTTTAATTAACCAAGATGGAGTCTGAAGAGATGTGCATTTATCCTGCGGCGGAAGATGTGTAGACTTTCGGCCGTCCTGATGTCAATGGGGAGCTCATTCTACCATTTAGTATGGGTAGGAGCCAGGACAGTAAACAGTTGGGATTTGGTTGAGTGATTAGTTGTCCCTCCCTGTGTGGGGGCAACAAGCAGGTTGGCTGATGCAGAGCGGAGTGGATGTGCTGGGGTGTAGAATTTGACCATGTCCTGGATGTAAGCTGGGCCTGATCCGTTCGTGGCCCTGTATGCAAGTACTAGTGTCTTGAACCGGACGTGGGCAGCAACTGGTAACCAGTGAAGGGAGCGGAGGAGTGGTGTAGTGGTAGAGAACTTGGGTTGGTTGAAGACCAGACACTGCTGCATTCTGAATGAGCTGCAGGGGTCGGATGGCACATGCAGGCAGGCCAGCCAGGAGGGAGTTGCAGTAGTGTAGATGTGAGACGACTAGAGCCTGAACCGGAACCTGAGCCGCCTTCTGCGTTAGAAGGGGATGTATCCTTCTGATTTTGTGCTGCATATGTAGCTAAACGATCGGGTAGTTGCATCAATGTTGGCAGTGAAAGAGAGTTGGTCTTTGAGTGTCACACAGTGGTAGATACAAGTCAGCTGACCACAAACCTCGCGTTTTATTAAGACATTACATCAACAAGTGTACCAGATCGTTCCCCGTGGACAACATGGCATGTCTACATGCAGCGTTGTCCTTTTTGAAGCCACACGTGAGGTAGATGAGTCAATAGTGTTCTTTCTATTTTAGCTGATAACTCCACACAGATACATATGGCCATATGGGCACCTGTGGGGTGGGGGTGTAGCTAACTGCCAAACTATCCTACAGAGTCTTTACAGCTACAGCTAAGTATGTTTAAGATGGTGTAGGCTATACATTTGGTTTGCACATATATTAATTATTAAAACAAAACAAAGTCCTAATTTTGTTTTTTGTTTAGGCTACTATTTATTATTTATTTACTTAGCTCTACCAATTTTTCTATTTAGGACTAATGTGCATTTTGCCATAGTAAATTGAAACATTTAGAATACAGAACTTCACACTTATGCTTGTTAAACATCAGCATGTTAATATTGTAATTGTGAGCATGTTAGCATGCCAACGTTAACATTTATCTCACCAGTGTGCATAAGGACACCCTCACAGAGCCGCTATCATGGCCGTGGACTGGCTTGTTTATTGTATATGTCAATAAATCCAATGTGCAGTCAAAGTTTATAACTTTTTTCACTTAGATCACAGGTATTGGCAAAAGATTTGCAGCATCAAACAATGACAGCAAAAAAAACTAAAACTGTTCGGCATTAATATGATAACCCCTGCTCTATGTCCTTTATATGAACTGTAATATGAGTTCCTAAAACCATATCTTGTAAAATGTCCATGTTCTACCTGGGATAAGTGGTGATTTTCAATAACTCATAATGCCTAATGGGTTTCATTATCACACAAGCGTTCACTTGGTAGAACAAGTGATCAGTTTTTTTCTCTCACTTTTTCTTTTGGGAATAAAACGCTGCGTTTGTTTGTTCTCCAGAAGCCAGACGAAGCTCTTTTCCCTGAACAGCTTTCAAACCTCCTGCTGACTAAAAACACTAACAGATCAATACAGTGCTGTCAGTCCACAATAGCCTATTAACTGTGTGTGTATGTGTGTGTTAAAGTAGAAGGGTTTGAGAGGGACAGAGAAACTCAGAGAAATACACAGCATTTTGTTACTCGCACTGACTGGATGCTGTTAATATTGTTTGTATGTGTGTCAGTGGACATACATACTGTAATAGTTTGGTCGATCAAATGTTAGTCTACTAGATTTATCAACCAACACTATAAAAGCAATGATTGAGTGTACAGTTTCAGGATATATTTTGTGTGTGTGATTTTTTTTTTTTTTTTTACTTTGCACAGCTCAGAGAGTGTATGCTGTCACTGGTGTGACGAAGGAGATTAAAGCTTCAGGGAACACAGAGTTCAGCAGGCCAACACAGGTCACTGAGCCCAAAGTGCTTCACTCTTCCCACTGCCTGGGGAAGATTTGGCAGCAGGGCCCCTCTGGCTCTGTAAGTTAGAAGGCTATGACCGGAACATTTCAGGCCAAGAAGGTCACATCTTTAGCCTCTCGGGGAACATTGCTCTGCTGTCAGGAGGAAACAGATAGCTGTCAATAAGACATCAACAGCAATGACACATTTAAGAAACAATTTAGGAGATGAGCAACCTTTTCTGACTGTGTAACACCCTAGATACCCCCCATAAAAGGCTACAATTGACATTTTTTGCTATTTTTCTATGTCAAATGAGTTTCACAGTGAGCAATTGCTGCATTTTGCCCTTTCAATAATTTGAAAGGGCAAATAACTTTATTTGTATAGCACCTTTTGATTTGACAGTGGAAACAAAAGCACATATAAATCAATATACTGTATAAATATGAACATCAAGTCCCATAAATGCACAACATAGTGATAGTGAAAAAAAGCACGTTTCAATAAACAAAATGGAGTTAACAGGCCGCTTTTATGGTACAATAGAGTTTACTTACTGTGTTGTATTTGGTCCAAATTTGACCCAAGTCTGGTCTTAATCTTACCTTACTTTGCCTGTACAGTGGTATTGAAGCCCGCAGCAACATAGCTCTTTAACAGCACCATGTAAAAAAATAACTTAATAATAATTTATCTGTCAGAACATTTTACTACCTTAAAACAGTTACAATGATCGGACTAATTTCAAGGCAACAGTCAAGAGAGCCTTTGATATCCCTGAACAAAGAACATGATACTGACACTGATATGTACAGTACAACACTCATACCTAGCACCTCTACATTTTCAAAGTCACATTTGAGAATGAACCCACACTCATATTTCAGAATAAACATATCAACAAGTCTACTAATGATCAGCCAGGTTTCAGCCACAGTTTTTTTGTATCGCGGCTGGCAGTCTATATGACAACCCTGCCTGCTAACTAGCAGCAAGCTGGCTGACTCCCCATAGGTTGAGCCATCTGTCACATCCTGTCTACACTCTAACCTCTATTACCTTTCATTGGCTGCATTCACATGAAGGATTTGTAGAATTACTGCATGTTATTGAGCGCAGAGTATCCCCTTGACCTGGCAGACATCTTTTATTGTCACCTTAACAGTAATCTGTTTAAATCTGTCATTGCCGAAAGCAGACTACCTCTTATCATGATTGGCTGCACACTTTGATGGTCACCTTCAATACAGACGGTCTCATTAGCTCTTATTTTTCCGGCACGATACAAGTGAAATCTTTTGGACAGAGGTTGATTGAGAAACAGTCCTTATCCTTTTCTTAAATTAGCTGTTTAGCATTTCTTAAAGCACTGTGTTCCACTTGAGGGAAGTCAGGTACTTTACTTTCCTGCTTCTGACAGTGAAATAAGTTCAATATATGATTTGTTCCACAATTGTTTGGGATATATAACAATGAATCAATGAGTCATTATGAAATTTACCTCAGAGTGCATGTCAACAAATAAACAAATATTCAGTTTATTGCAATGCATTTTAACTATTTTCTGAACTTGCGACACACCATCTTTTGAGTTGCCATGATAAGAAAAATCCCTTTGACTGATAGGACCTTTGGCCGCTTACTTTCCTGAAAAGGGTTATATTTATTAATGTACTATACAAGTAAACCTGCCTTGCCTTTTAAGTTATTGCATTGTTTTCATAGATATTGATAACAGCTTTGATTATCTGTCACTGATCACGTTTTCTCTGTGTGCAGGGTGCAGCAGTGGGCTGTATCCTTTGGTAAAGAGATGGCCGCCCTGTCCACCAGATACTCTGGAGCTAAACTGCTGCAGAAGGTAAGAGATCACACACAAAAGCTTATGCACGCATTAATACAGGCACACACAAGTACGCACACGTTAGACAGATACACAAATACACATATGCACATGCTTAAAAACAGCTGCAGACGTACATACATATATACACAAAGTTCAAATTTTTTCCAAGGCATCTCAGTTTTGTGTTTTTTGAGGTGAATTAGGATGCATCATATTGTGTTTTAGTAATTTCCTATTTCAGACAGACAAATCAGTGATGGTGAGGGGGAGGTGATGATGATTGTGGTGGTGATTTAATCCCTTTGATTGATTATCCCTAATATACAGTATATGGCAATACCGGAGAAGGTACATGTCATTTGGAAATTTGCAGTGTTACAGCAGCAAAGGAGATCAGTAAAGAATGCAAGATATAATAATAGATACGTAAACAGTAAAAGTAAAAAAGCAGTAGAAAAACAGTGAACAGTTAGGTTTGGCTGCTGGCAAATAGAAAATAGAAAGACAAGGATTGAAATCTAAGACACAAACTTAAATGCAGAGACATAAATGCACTTCACGGTAATAGAGACAATTGGATATAGAACACATGACATCATCACATCAGACTGAATCGGGCGGGGTCTCTATCTCCTCCCCCTTCCCTCTGCTCCATCGACCAATGGGAACACGACTGACTGGCATACATTTGCTGTACAACATCTGCACATGGCCCAGAGACCAATGTGATGACACACATAAATACACTCGCACACATACACACGTGTGTTGACTTTTAAAACCATTAGTGTGCTTTACCAATACATACATAAAATGTCATACTGTATATACTGTAGCACATTGAAATGAGCTGAATTTGACAAGTGTTAATTTTTATGTGACTTACCGTAGAGACTGAAGAAGGGATTACGTGTGTGTGTGTGTGTGTGTGTGTGTGTGTGTGTGTGTGTGTGTGTTTTTTAGTAATTAGGATGTGCAGTCTTTCTCTGCATGCCACCCTGTAGAATCCCTAGCAGGCCCATTCACCATCTGCCCCACACACACACACAAACACACACACACACACACACACACACACACACACACACACACACACACACACACACACACACACACACACACACACACAAACTGTGTTCACAGAGACATACACTTACTGACCATCTCCCTCTAAAGTGTAAAGATTTTCGTTTGATCACACAATTTTCATGTTGTACAGAACAAAAGACCCACCAATCTAGCTGCACAAATAGCCAACTCCCACAGACGTCTTCCAAAACAAACACAGCAGTAGTAGTTTGTTGTTTGTGCCTGTATTGTAGACTGGATTAACCTTAGAGAACCTAAATTTTTAGTTGGCACAAACAGTTTTCCAGATTGAGAACCACACAGGTTGTAAAATACTGACTAACTTGATCAAGCAGTCCCAGAAACAGTAGAGGTAATACTAGTTGCTGTAGTAACAGTATCAGTAATAGTAGTATTTATATACTGTATAATGCAGGTATAAGTCTCCTAGTTGCACACTTTATCTTTTTATTTAGTCAGTGATGTGTAAAAAGCACCCTGTGCATAAATGTAATCTTGGCAACAAGAAGCCGTTAATCACCCACCTCTGTGTAATCGATGGCTTTCTCATTATCTGTGGATCATTTAGTGACTTTGTCTTCTTGCCTGAGTAAACGAAACAATATATTGAGTGTTTGAGTTTATGTTTGAAGATAATACAGAAATTGTTGGACCTTTACTTTTGTTGGAAAGGGGTTTTTATGGTTATTTGCAGTAGGCTCTAATGGAGCTCTTTATCATTCCTTCTCTCATTTATATCTGTTTGTTTCTCCCATCTGTCTAATTCAGTCTGGCTCTCTCTCCACTGTAAGGAAAATTGAAAAGCATCATCTTTGAAAGTGAAAATATAATATATTAATTTAAATGACAAATTTGGCATCTAGTTCTTTTTTCCATACAGTTTTTTAAATTGTCAGAAATTATTTTTAGGTCAAAAGGCTAAAAGTTGTAACTGACTACTTGTTAAGGGCCTTTCTCCACCTGTTAGGAACTCTGGGAACTAGGGATTTCTCATTAACAAGCCCATTTTCTTGACAAATTTGATAACCTATTCTCATTTAATCATCTCACTGAAGGTAAAATCCATCACCAAAACAAACATTTACTGGGAATCTGTTATCTGTCATCACAACTTGTGTATTTATCATCAGTAGCGGAAATTAACCTTTCAGTTCACAAGCAGCAACAGCACGGGATCTCTTAAATTATATCTATGTAGCTGCTCAAATTTAATAGCACAGTGAACAAACCTAGCAGCCATAAAAATACATTAGAACATGCACAGATGTCAGTCAGGAAGCGCAGTGTGCAATAAATGGTTTTCTTGTGGCATCACTCTGTCATATTGCAGATTAGAGAGGGGGTCTGGGGAGGGGATGAAGTCTGGGCTTGACCCCCATCTGTACACATGGTGCATGCACACACACACGCACGCACACATACACACACATACACACACACACACACACACACACACACACACACACACACACACACACACACACACACACACACACACACACACACACACACACACACACACACACACACACACACACACACACACACACACACACGTGTATAATTGTATAATACCAGGATCTCTCTTCTACAGTTATGTGTGTCTCTGTTGTTTTCCATTGTGTAGTTAAGCAAGATATTGTACGTAACTTCTAAATGTAAAAACAGTGGCATCAGGTGGTAGTCAAAATGGAGGCAATATATTATAAACCTTATTCTCTGAGTCTTTTGTTTTATGATTTTAAGGAGCTCATGGGACATTTTCTCTAGAAGGAGGCTCTGTTAATAATACTAGCACTGTCACTAATGAGCCAACTGTGCCTGTTTTCAAGA
The DNA here is from genome assembly GCF_010015445.1 of Perca fluviatilis. NCBI lineage: Eukaryota > Metazoa > Chordata > Actinopteri > Perciformes > Percidae > Perca > Perca fluviatilis. Next base: position 13,370,534 of record NC_053134.1, read on the forward strand.
AATACAAGGATGTCGAGGGTATGGTGAAGATAGAGGAGGTGGACGGAGAGGAGCTAGTAAAAAAGTTTGCTGAGGAGATGGAGGAGATGCTTGGGAGGAAGATGAAATCTGTGAAGGTAATAATGATACATTCTGTTTAAGCAAAAACACATGTAATGGTAATCAATTTCAGATGAGCTCTTCTACAGACATGACCTTGTTTAAACAAAGATCATATGAACAATTGCTGCAGGTTTAGTTCGGACTTGATAGTCTTACCTACATGGACAGAGTGTATCCTTAACCCTTAACCTGCTGTATTTTCATCACAGAGGTTAGCGGAAGCAGCAGAGGATGCTGACCTTTACCACGAGTACAATGAAACACTGGAGGTTTGTGACATTTGATACAATTTATGCATAGTCTAACACAGGCGGGAAGATGATGTAACCACTGATTTATACCCAAAATATACTATTCTTTACCTGTACCCCTTCTTGGTGGTGTCAACAGTACTGTACTATCACCATCATAGCCATAGCTATATTAAAGATGTTCTGCTTGTGTCACATATTTGTCTCCTTTCACCTCATTCACACTGTGTTGAACATAAGCATATATCATAGCAAATATGCAAAGTTAACTGAGGCTTTTACAGACCACACAGAAGAATGTTCTGTATATACTGTAGAGTTTTTGAACATGTATTTAATATTTCATCATCAAATAATCTATGAGGTCATCATCCTTTACTGTTCTCTCTAGTTTGAATACTTTAACTCCCTGCTGATCAACTCGGTGGATGAAGATGGGAATTCAGTGTCGCTGGGAGGAGAATTCCCTCTGGAGAAAAATGAACACTTCGATAAACTGCCAGTCAACACACAACTGAGTAACATACAAGTCCCTACTAATGTTTACAACAGAGGTACAGACGTGTGAACACACACACACACACACACACACACACACACACACACACACACACACACACACACACATGCAGCCTGTATTCCCTTGCACATACTGTATAACCCATCTGGTTGCCAGTCGAAAATCAATTTCATTCTTTTTCTCTCTTTCTGTAGATCCAGCTATTCTGAATGGAGCCTATATGTCTGAGGCTCTGAATGACGTGTTCATTGATAACTTCCAGAAAGATCCAACTCTCACCTGGCAGTACTTTGGCAGCGCTACAGGCTTCTTCAGACTGTACCCAGGTGCTTACACATCCTACATTTAGGACATCCTGCATTCTTCCCATTTGCACATTTATCCTGTGTCTGCACGGTGTTAAGACAACAAGAACAGAGCTGTAGATAAACATTCAGCTACACAAGCCAAACAGTATACTTAAACAGCAACTGACGATGCAGGAAGCTGTCTGTCAAACGTGATGACTCAGTCTCAGCTACAATATGGCTGCTGGTAAATTCTCTCGTGTGTGTATGTAATTAGCAGAGGATTTGTGACACAGCTTGTTTTACTCAACTGCTATCTCATCCATCTCTCCCTCATTTGACAATCTGTCACTATCCATCCATGCATCCATTTGTCCACCAGACAGAAAAAGAGCAGTTCTTAACGTCTGCCTTTGCTAAATCTCTCCATCTTTCTTCCTGTCTCCAGGGATCCAGTGGATTCCAGATGAAAATGGTGTGGTCACCTTTGATTGCAGAAATAGAAACTGGTAAGGCTATATTCCCATCAACATCAGTTCTACTTCCTTATTGATGCCTTTTGAAGGGTTGTAGCTCTCTGTATAGTTTGTAAGTGCAGGATAGTGCTTCTGATGAATGGCAGAAGAACCATAACAACTCAGCTCAAGCTGAATCACCAAACCCTAGTTATGGGTCCTGACCCTCCAAGCCAGCAATCATTGGGCGCCACTCGTGTCTATGGCTGACCATCAATTGTTTTTTAGTATGTCTGGCAAGTTGGCACCAGTCTGCCCATATCAGCGACCATTTGACCAATTGAGCATGTTGAATCAGCTACAGAGGCAGTCAGTGACGGTGAGAGAAGTCTTTCTGACTAGCCTCTCGAATCAGAGTCTTTACCCATTAAGTGCAGTTTCTCCTTGTTTTGCCTCCAAGTGCAACTTTTAACAGAAGTTGTTAAAGTTCTGAGGTGATTGCAAAAGCAATTTATCAGTCAGCCTTTGTCTGTGTCACCTTGGTTTATCAGTGCCCTTACCAGTAGATTAAACTATTGTTTAAGTTTATGTTCTGTTCAGTCAAAAAAAGTAGATAGTTAATAGAGAGACAGAACCCAGGTTTGACAGAGGTGCATATCATTTGATCTGGCCAGAGGGAGGCAACTCTGTTGCAGGCAGCACAGTTGGACATATAGAGGTAGGTATAACAGGTAGTTGTTAGGGCTTTCATTAGTTGTGGTCAAACAAATCAGCTCATCTCATCTACATTGAAAGTAGCTCTCTAACTCCTGTTACTATAGGAGCCCCAATTGTGGGTGCTGCTTGTGTCAAAGACAAATGTATATACAGCAATGGCAAAAGACCTGTTTGAGACTTGCTTATACATCAGCAGCCGTATAGCCTTTTACAAATAATAATAATAATAATAATACATTTTATTTATATAGTGCTTTTTGCAACACTCAAAGACACTTTACAAAGTTTTAAAAGAAAATGCACACACTACGAAAAAACCACACACTAAAATACACACATTGGTCAAACATTAAAAGCATGTCAATAATGCTGGGAATGACCATCCCCACAATAGGCCTTTTTTCGCAGCAGTCATTTGACTTCTCATAGTGGTCAAAGGACAGTTGCTACTAATAACATTGGCTTGTTAAATTAAAGTGTCCCAGTAAACCATGGCAGTCTGCCAGTGAGCCAGCATGCACAATACCAGGACCCTGAAACCCATCATTCTTTTTATTATTTACACCCACTGTGACGTGAAAATGTCTTCCCTATAAAAGGTTGGATTACTGTTCGGGAACAGTAAATCAAGTTCCAAGAACTCATGGTCCTCAGACACAACTGTTTCCTGGAAGGTTGCAGATCTCAGATGTTGTAGGGGAAATGTAATCTGCGTTAATGAGCTTGGAAATCAGGGGATGGTGATAAGGAGATGAAGAGAAGCATGGATGGAAGAACAGAGGAACAAATAAAAGGATAATGCTTCAACTCCTCCTGTTCTGTCTGTCTGCTAGACTAATGGTAATTAACATTGAGTCTCTGTTCATGCCTGAATGCCAATTAGTTGACATTATGATAAAGGTAAAGTCTTTACAGCTTCCTACCTCAGCTCTCTATCTGTCTTTCTAGGTATATCCAGGCAGCCACTTCGCCTAAAGATGTGGTAATCGTGGTGGATGTCAGTGGCAGTATGAAGGGACTCAGATTGACCATAGCCAAACACACCATCAATACAATCCTGGACACACTGGGAGAAAATGACTTTGTTAACATAATAGCTGTAAGTACACACACACACACATACACACACACACACACACACACATACACACACACACACACACACACACACACACACACACACACACACACACACATTACACAAAACACAGACACATATGAGCAGACTCAGCAGAAGCAGACAGTGTCTAAGTCCTGATAAGTGTGACATCGAGATTAACACCCTAACACACAAATACACAGAAAGCTAATACACAGGTACAGTACAGACAGTACAGAGACTGGGGCGAATACACGGAAATAGACACATGCAAACAGGCACAAATAAACACATCACACATTCAGTTAGCACCAGGCATTTACTTTCAGTAACATCAAAGCTTCAAAATAAATTTTTGTTTTTAGATTTTTCAGGATTCTGGCTGCACGAAGCCCTCCAACCACAAATCGGTGTAATAAGCAAGGTTTATCCTGGTATTACTGTGTGTGTAATCATATGCCTCTTGGAAATCCACTGCCCTTAAGCTGTTTTTACACAGAATTTAAAGCTACACCATTTCTTTCATGGGGGTGACCATGCAAGCAAAAGCATTGCTGAGAGTTTAATTTTAAAATGAGATATCCTCGTAAGGAATAACATAATTTAATTTAACTTTGAACTTGACTTGACTAATTTCAGTGGAAAAACAAAGTAACAGCTTCCAGGAATATAAACACCACATCCAAATGTCCAACTTTTAACACTGAAATCCATCTGAAAAACAACATTAGCAGTTAAATAATTTCTGTGTTACAGAATCACGTGTTGGCTAGAGTAAATTAGCGTAATAAAGTTAAGTGATATTGTGATATTTAGGGATTGATTGAGATTTGAGGGTAGTAAAACTTCAATAACTCTTACCTTTTTATAAAGGTTAATCATGTTGACTGTTGATCGTGTGGATCATTGATTTTATTGGGTTACATATTTGATTTCTCTCTCCAGTACAGTGACTATGTTCGCTACGTGGAGCCCTGCTTCAAGGGCACGCTGGTACAAGCTGATCTGGATAACAGAGAGGTAACTCGAACTGCACCCACACACACACACACACACACACACACACACACACACACACACACACACACACACACACACACACACACAGAAGAGACACAAGCTAGACAGCTAATTAATTCACTTAACCTCTGCTAACCTATAAATCTTCAATCAGCTGTTATCTCACTAATCTTGTAATGATATTATGCTGTCATCACGTCACAGTTAAAACGTCACACAGAGAATGTGTGTTCAAGGGTTCAACCCATTTGAACCCAGGATTTAGTGATGAAACCCTCAGAACCAGTTCATGCTCATGTGTGGTAAAAGTGCGCTGATCCTACTGGTGTTTTAAGAATGCAGATATTTCTTCCTCTCTCTTCCACTTCCTTCTCTGTCTTTGTCTTCTCCATCTCCTCTTTCCCATCTCCCTAACAAAGCCATGACATTTTTCTTCTTTTGCACTTTCTATCCATCCAGATTTCATTGCTTCACTGCTGCTTTCTTTGTTTTCCCCCCTCTTCTATTCCCCTGTTTGTCATATACCAACACCTGCTCAGTCTGCTCAGTCTGTGTGTGTTATGTTTTGGATGTGTGCCCTACTTTCACTCCCCTTCACATCATCGCAGATCAGGTGAGGTTGCTGGCCACTGACAATTTTAAGTAGGTCACATGACCTGTCAGCAAGGGATTTGATTGGTTTAATGCCTAGAGAGGCAGGCTGTAACAGAATGGGCTTACAGATGTTGGCTGATGTACTTTCGCATAAACTCATGTTGGAACACACACATTTACAGGAAGTCAATCCTCAGTTTTGTAGCTGTTATATAAGAGTTCCTACATTTCCAAACAACAATTTACCATGTTTACTCCTACTATAAGTCAGATTGTGTTTGCCCAAACTGTAAGAGACCAAAATCATTTTTGTTTTCAGTTTTGTCAAATATTGAACAGTTGAATAAGTGATCTGGGGTAAAAGGGCTGTACATTCCCAGATTCTCCATTAATTTTTTTTGTCATGATTGAAATATATATATATATATATATATATATATATATATATATATATAAAATATATTAGCTTATATATATAGTATATTTAAGCAAATTATCTCATGTCTTGGTCATTTCTTACAACAAGTAACAATAAAAGAAAATGCTGAGTAAGTGTCTAGGCTTAGTTATGTTTGAGTAGCATTTATATACAACAACAATAATAACAGTAATAACAATACTTTACAGTTAGCTTGTATTTGTAGGGGCATATACAATTCTGTAAGATGCTAAGAGCACCATGAAGGCTACGTCTATCTCTTGTCTGCACAGTGGTGGAACCCACAACAATGTGGCCATTCATCATAGTGTGTGCGGGTGTCTGTGTGTGCGTGTGTTGATTAATCCTGATTACCTTCTGGTGTTGTAGTGACTTTGCCATAATTGGTCAGTGTGCCAGGGAGCTGGGGATAATTCCTACTCTACACTCTTTTACTCCCTCCCTCCTGATCTCTCTCTCTCTCTCCCCATGTTCCTGTGGTGACTGCATTCACCTGCATTTACCAAAAGGATAAGATCTGTGGCTTATTGACAATGTCTATTTGTTTATTTGTTGTGTGTCTCTCTGCAGCATTTCAAGCTATTGATTGAAGAGCTTCATGTCAAAGGCGAGGGCAAAGTGAAAAAGGCAATGAAGGAGTCTTTCAAGATCCTCAACGAGGTTTGTGCCACAACCACAACTGCTAGGTCCTAACAATATATAGCATTGCTAGCAATTAAATAGTAAGATTATTTACTTTATTTTTTTATTTTATTTATTTTTATTTATCCTATATCTGCTCTACACAATTTACAGGTCTACATCAGCTGATTTCTGTAGTATAAATTCCAAGATCAAGTAAATTGTGTGTGTGTGTGTGTGTGTGTGTGTGTGTGTGTGTGTGTGTGTGTGTGTGTGTGTTTAGGCTTCAGCGCAGGGCCAGGGCAGCCTATGTAACCAAGCCATCATGCTGATAACGGACGGAGCAATGGAGGACTTCCAGGATGTTTTTGAAGAGTTCAACTGGCCAGAACGACGGGTATGACACACAAATACACACAAGTAACAAATAAGTGGGGTTCATCACATCTCACTATATGCTTTATTGTCTCTCCAGGTTCGAGTGTTCACCTATCTGATTGGACGAGAGGTGACATTTGCTGAAAATGTTAAATGGATTGCCTGCAACAACAAGGGTAAAATGGGGATAAATCAATAGCATGGTCAAGGTCAAAGAATATGCTTTGTGTTATAAAAGTTGATAGGTTGAATCCCTGGTTCTGCCATACAATTTGGGATAGGAAGTTTAGGTAATTTCAGCAACAAAGAATAAAGGTAGATGTGAAAACTACTGCAATTACTTGCTTAGTCTATGTGCTAAGTGGTCCAAGTGATTTATCGTGCTGTACTTAGGAAGAAAAGAGGTCTGTTGGCCCTTTGTGGTGTTCGCAGGTGGTGCTGTATGGAACTGGGTATCAGGTGCTGCCCTCTTGTGAATTATATGGGGTCATGCAGCAGCTCAGACCTGAAAATAATCACTTTATCCTGCTCTGTGCACATCAAAAATCCCTGACTAAATACCTGATTATCAGCACAGATACACTGTAAACACATCCCTGGCCCAAAAATATCATATCTGAGTGTTTGTCTCTGTGTATAATAGGTAACAGGTGCACTCCCTTCTGTTGCGTACACTGGCAGTTGCTTCTGCCAAAAACAAAATATCTGTCATAAATAGAGAAACATGCTTTATGTTACACTGCTGCAAAAACATGTTAAAGTTTCAGTCTTAAGTGAGCAGGTCTACTTAATAATATTTACAGCAGCGTGCTTGGTGAGACATTACAAAGGGGGAAAAGGTTGCACATATTCACATATTCATAACTGGCAGTGCTTCAGTAGCCTGTTGTCACTGAGCAGCTTCACTGCAGGTATCCCATTGACGTCATTGTCTCCCAGTTGTAAAAATGCCATAAACCTTAGACTAAGCCAAGTTTAAAAAATGGAAACAGCACATTTGCATTGATGGGAGATTCAAGCAGTTTTTTTTCATTCAAAACACCTTAGTGTTTTTTTGGGAATACCAGGTTTTTTGAAGTTGGATAAATGAGTTTGCTGCTCTAAATGTAATACCCAAAGGCCAGAAGCAAAAAGATAAAAAATAATATGGTATAATAATAAGATTTTATTTGCTAAAATGTATGAGTCCTAGGTTTTCCATTGGAGTAATTTGTGATATATGGTATGTTTGTACATTATTTGTGTGTCATGCAGGGTACTACACACACGTCTCCACACTGGCTGACGTCCAGGAAAACGTTATGGAGTACCTCCATGTTCTGAGCCGGCCAATGGTCATTAACCACGATCACGACATCATCTGGACTGAGGCTTATATGGACACTGTGGTCAGTCTGCTTCTCCCATTATTAGTGTTCTTGCAGACACTATTATCTTTCATCAAGATTATCTGGCATACATAATCAAAATGTCAGACTCATTTAGGCCATCTGTGCTATTTTAGTAATGATCCATTATACAGTTTTTTTTTCTGGAGGGCAATAGAGATAAATGTTGCAATGCAGTCTCTTCATGAAAACATTTAAAACCATTCTATTCATCTCTCTGCCTCTCTCTATGGTATTGAAACATTCAAACCCCTCAATCCAATTCATTCCAGTCACAAATTCAATCCCCTAGCAACATCATAGCATAGCACTAGTAATTGCTGCAAAAGCAACCCCCCCCACCACAACCAAAAAAAACAAACAAAAAAATAGTGTGGAGCATACAAAAAAAAAAAAAAAAAAAAAAAAAATAAACTAAAAAAAAAAAAAAAAAAAAAAAAAAAAAAAAAAAAAAAAAAAAAAAAAAAAAAACCACAAACAAAAAAAAAAAAACAACAAAAAAAAAAAAAAAAAAACAAAAAAAAAAAAAAACAAAAAAAAAAAAAAAAAAAACCCCCGCCAACCACTTGAACACTTAGTATTTTTTTAGAATGTGTTAGGTTAGGCATGTTATATGGAAAGTGTAATACATTATTAAGCCACCAACCCCTACCTTCAGCCCATGCAGCAAGCTAGACATGACACTCAAGACAGCCAAAACACCCATCCCTGAAATTAACTAAGTATTTGTAACTGTAATGTTATTTTTGAATTTTTGTCATTTTAATCTTTATTGTATTTTTTACGGAACACATTACTTTAACACCTTACTTAGTGGTGCACTGTTAGTAACACCCTAAAGACATAGAATTCAACCAGCGATGCTTTAACAACTGTGTAGCAACACACCAGCAAAAATCTAGCATAAGCCAATTTTGCTCAAGCAGAAATACTTTAATATAACATTAATTTTCAAAGTATTTTTTTTTATTCAAATGTTTCCTTATCAAGTGCATCTGTTGCAAGTTGCTACTCCACCCCTGCCTGCTTATTTCTGTTTCCTCCTTTATTTCAGTATCTCTTTTCATCTGTACCATATGTGGCATATCTTTTCACTGCCATTTCCTACTTGTTGTCTCTTCTCCCATATTGTCTTCCCTCCATCTTCACCTTCAGTTACCAAGCACAGCAAAGGTAATCATAGAGCACTGCTAAATTTCTATTCTTAAGTAATGTTAGCCGTATAAAATACAGTATATAGTATCTGTAATGTCTTGCTTAGTCTTATATTTACAGCCAATAGCAGTTTTTTGCAACGTTATTTGAGTGAATAACTTAACATATCTTAGCTTCTCTTTGCTTCCCTTGTTGGCTTAGTTAATGTTCATTGGTCCAGAGAGATTTAGCACTATTAAGTTAAACATCATCTTCCAATCCATCTCCATTTCACTTCATTTTCTACCTTTGGTCAACAAGAGCGAACTCCACCAACTTAATTTATATTTACAAATTTAACATTTAACATTTACAAACAAAAACAAATGCAGATCAAGTCTTCTTGGCTGTTCTTGTGTATGTGTGTACCACAGCTGTTCAACAGTCAGGCCCAAAGCCTGCTCCTGATGACCTCGGTAGCCATGCCTGTGTTCAGCAAGAAAAAAGAGACTGTAAGTATTCATTTTTAATTAATACCATTAATACCATTGCCCTCAACAGACACCTGGAACTTTGCATTTATCAAGCTGCTGTGTGTTTCCTGTAGTTGTCTCATGGGATTCTGTTGGGAGTGGTAGGAACTGATGTGGCCTTGAAAGAACTGATGAGATTAGTTTCAAGATACAAGGTAAACCATCCACAATATATACTGTGTCACAAACAAGGATAAAGTACTGTATGCATACTCTATTGATTCTTCTCTGAGACAGCCAGTGGCCTTTGATTTATAATATAATAATTACATATCCTTATGTCTTTCTGTCTCTTCAGCTGGGTGTCCATGGTTACGGCTACCTTTTAACCAACAACGGCTACATCCTGTCCCACCCTGACCTACGACCTCTGGTACAGACAAAGATCGTATTGTGCAATGAATTATTGCAGCTGAGAAACTGCAGAAACTTTATAACCCTGCTTGACAGATGTATTGCAATAACCAAGCATAAGATGGGATAGGTTCCTAAAGACTTGTTTTCTTGTTTGTATGTTTGTATGTGTGACAGTATAAAGAGGGGAAGAAGCTAAAGCCAAAACCCAACTATAACAGTGTTGATCTGGCAGAGGTGGAATGGGAAGACACCGAGGAGAAAGTGAGTAACACACACTCACTCACTCACTCACTCACTCACTCACTCACTCACTCACTCACTCACTCACTCCTCACTCACATTTCTGTCTTTTTTTATTCTCTGTTTTCACTTTCCTGTACTGTATGTCAAGGTGAGTTGTGTTGTTCAGGTCAGGATTCATACCAGCATGGTATGATGAAACAAGTGAAGGGCTGAGTATGTGATGTTTTTGTTTCAGCTGAGGACTGCCATGGTTAAAGGAGAAACTGGAACGATGTCTTTAGATGTGAGAACTTCAGTGGATAAAGGAGTGAGTACTTGTGTTTTTGTCTGTTTGTGTCAAGACAGCAAGAGGAGCTGTTTTGATCGGTGATTAGATTCTCCTCTCTTCCTGTAGGATTTTATTGTCTTATTTTCTATTATCCAAGTTTTGTTTCCTATGAGGTGGCAAGTTTTGATTGTCCATTTGTATTTCTTGTCTATTAAGTAGAAGTACCGGAAATTTTTTTCTCTCTGCGTTCACTATCGTTTTTACAAACTCTGTCCCTCTCTCTGTCTCTCACAGACGAGAGTAATGTTCCTGAAGAATGATTACTTCTACACTGTCATCAACGAGACACCATTTAGGTTTGTCTGATCATTTTCAACTTAACAGGATTACTCAAAATGTCAGGATTTTGAATATAAAAAAAAAAATATATATATATATATATATATATATATATTAAAAAATATATACACCTCTACCTGTATGAAATAATGAATAGCAAAAACATAGCATTTTAGTAAGTAATCTCTTCTATCTTAATATTCTGTCTAGCCTACTACTTTGTTTAAAGTAGCAACAAATGCTTATTGTAGGAAATAAAAATTACAAGCATGATTCATCCTGCCAATAACAAATGTCTTCTTTATGTTTGACAGTCTGGGTATAGTGTTGACTAGAGGATATGGACAGTATATCTTCAGTGGAAACGTCTCTGTTGAGGAGGGTAAGTCTTTCCCTTCTGTCTTAGTGTCTTTGTATTTGTGTCTGCCTTTCTTACTCTCTTTCTCTGGTTTCTTCTTTGCTTTTTTGCCTTAGGTCTCCATGACTTAATGGCTCCAGACCTGACCATAGCCAATGAATGGTAAGTACTGTATAACTATGTATAAGAACATAGATATTATGGGATTCTAACTAGTGTCATGAAATAAGATATGATATTACTGAGTGACTACAGTACTAAATGTGTGTGTGTGTGTGTGTGTGTGTGTGTGTGTGTGTGTGTGTGTGTGTGTGTGTGTGTGTGTGTGTGTGTGTGTGTGTGTGTGTGTGTGTGTGTGTGTGCGCGCGCGTGTGCGTGCTCGTAGGACCTACTGTGAGACAGACATTGACCCGGCCCACCGTAAGCTGAGCCAGCTGCAGGCTGTGGTGCGATACCTCACTGGTAAAGAACCAGATCTGGAGTGTAAGTGGACTTTAATTAATTGCAGCATCTTTTGATTTAGGAAAAACTGCAGATTCAGGGATACACTAAGGCACTCTTATGATCTTCAAGCTGACTCTATTCAATGCTGGATTTTTATTTTCTGTCTTCCTCTTTATTTTGTCTTATGCCTCCATCATTTTTATCATTAGCATTAGATTTATGTTTTTTCCCCTCTCTCTACAGGTGATGGGAAGTTGTTGCAACAAACTCTTTTCGATGCTGTGGTCACAGCTCCTATGGAAGCCTACTGGACCGCTCTCATGCTCAACACATCTGGGTGAATATTAACACACATTCACACCCACATAAATGTTTATTAAGACATGGACTTTTTACATGATTACTCACTTTATTTTTTACAAATATTTGCCCCCTGTTTCTGCTCCACCTCCCTCTTTTCTGTCATTGTCTCTCCCTCTCTCTTTCAGTATGGAAGAGGGGGTAGAAACAGCATTCTTGGGGACCCGATCAGGCCTGTTGAGATTCCAGAGATACGCTGGTATGGAGAAAAGAACTGCCAAGTGAGTAAAAAAACACGGCCATTTTGCATATTAAATATCATCCCATCAAGTTAGTCATACCATTATGTGTTAAAACAGTTTATGTTCGAGTGATCGCAATTAAAGAGCTGTATTGAATTACTGAATTACAGTAAGGTAAGACTTTGCCCTCTGGTGGTCAATAAAAAGGCAGCTGGTAAATAAGTACAATATTATGCTTTACTCACAACCCTTTTTCTTACCTCAACAATACTCAAATCTTTCTGTTGTTCTCTTTATCTTATCCTCCTTTTCAATCTTCCTTCTTTTCTTTTGTCATCATAATTAGGTAATAGATAGTACGCTTTTCTTTAAGTCAAGGCAAGTTTATTTATATAGCACATTTTAAGCTTATTTTTATCCCTCCCCAGGTCTTTCCTGACCTCCACAGACAAGGAGAATATGTTTACATTGGACCATTTCCCAGTGTGGTATCGCAGAGCATCCGAGTACCCAGCTGGACAGTTTCTGTACTACATGCCCAGACAGGAAACTAGAGGTAGTGGAGAAATCTTTACTGAGCAAACACACACACACACACACACACACACACACACACACACACACACACACACACACACACACACACACACACACACACACACACACACACACACACACACACACACACACACACAAGTTAGTAAACAGGTAGGAATTTGAGCCTGACCCTTTTCTGCCTCTGGATTTAATTTTGTTATTTAGCTCTGCTAGAAATAATGAATTTTTAAAGTGCTTTAAAGAAACAGGTTTGCCACAAAGTGCTTTAGGCAGCAACAAAGGATAGGAATTTTAATTTAATCTTCACTAAATAGTGCAGACTTAAATGTAATTTTGTTGAAATACAGTATATTCCATGAGTATGAGGCTGATGATACTACCCTTCCTCATGACAGAATACAGAATGACATATCCACTTCCTCACCTAATTAAAGGTTCAAATTAAATGTTTATTGAATGTTGTTTTAAGGCTGTTTTTTTATTTCACCCAGCATCAAAACCTCACGTAAAGCAGCTATACTGTATGTACTAAATCTACGGATGATTTCAAATCTTGAGCTGCATTTAAAAGGTACTGGACAGTATAGGATGTTCACAAGTTTGAAGCTCTATTTCTAAGTCCTATTTTAAGATGGCAATAGATGTGTCATGTTATATTATTATAATGAAACATTTTATCATTATAATAATGTACAAAAAGTGTCTTATATATGTTTTAGGTTGATGTTACATAGTTTGTTGTGTTCAGATATATTTAGGGACTATGAGGCTGACTATAGCGCCAACTTAAGGGCAGAGGAGGTGGAGCTCCAAGCGGAGGAGGGAGCAAGAAAACGAAGGGAGGCGGAGGAGGAGGAGGGTAGAGGAAAACTTTTACTTGTACTTGGCATGCCTCCTCTTTTTATTCATCCTCGTTCTGTTCTTCCTCACCCCTAATTTTAAAGCATGTCAAGTGCTGCGTTCTCTGTTTTCTGTTTCTTCACCCATGTCTGTTTTCTTTTTCTAGCTCTACTCTGTTTCTCTTTTTTCTTCTGTCTCATTACTCTACCTCCTTCTCTCTCTCTCTCTCTCTCTCTCTCTCTCTCTCTCTCTCTTTTTTTTTTTTTTTTTTTTTTTCCGGGGGGGGGACAGGGGGGGGGGCTTTTTTTTTTTTTGGGGGGTGTTTTTTGATTGTGCTGAGGAAGTAGCTCTCTGTATTAAATTAATTCTTGTTGAGAAGTAAACATCTGCTTTCATAGAGTTTGTTGGCTGTCTTTGATTATGTCACTACATCATGCTACAATATTCAATGGCAAAAAAAAGAAATCCCATTTTCCCAATTACAGTCCCAATTACACAATTTCCTGAATGTGTGATTTGTCATGCAGGCATAGACTGGTTTTGTTTTAGTGGTTTTAGACATATAAACATGGGGAAACATGCAGTACACACAGTCCCTCTGGTATGAGTGTATTAGTCGATTAGCTCTCATACTCCATGTTACATAACACCTAAATATTTGTCTGGCTGGAGTCTGTGGCTTGGCGACAGTTGGCATCAACTGGCACGATGGCTGTGACTAGACACACAGAAGATGAATGCATGACTTTATTAAATATTACCTACTGAGTCCAACTCAATCTGTCACCCACATATTTCCTGTGCATGAATATACTCATGCCTGTGTATATTTTTGGAGGGAAGATTTGTGTTTGTGATGTGCATGCATTAAGCACCCATGTTTCTACAAGCATGTATTGATAAAGTTATGTAAATTCTTGCTAAGTGTGTGTGTGTGTGTGTGTGTGTGTGTGTGTGTGTGTGTGTGTGTGTGTGTGTGTGTGTGTGTGTGTGTGTGTGTGTTGCTCTACCAGCAGGGAGGATCGTGATTGCTGCTACTGCTGTCACTGTTACGGTGGGCAAGAAAACTGCCATCGCTGGAGGTAGGATGACTCGTTTTGTTTAGATACACACTCTTTTTCTGTCTTTTACATACATTTTATTTCACTGTTCACTCTCTCTTTCTCACTCCTTTTTAATCTCGTCTTTTCTTCACATTCATTTTCAATTTTCTCTTTTTGGTATTGATGGCATTTTACCTACTGATTTGGCAGTGCCATGCCTCTGGCTAAAATACACACTGCCGTGCAAGGTAAACTAAATGGGCCTTGTGGTGAGAATAGTTTTTTTTCAACTGCTATTCAACTGATAAGGTCAAAAACAGCTCTTATTGTGATCACGTACCTGGGCTGCTTGGAGTGTACTTTACCTTTGTTGCGTTAATGGAGCAGCTGAGGGTGTCTGTGCTTGAGGGTGTATTTTATACAGACTCATTTTTGTCTTATAGTTCATAGTCTTTGGCTTTGTTTCATTGTTTGTGTTTCTGTGCGTATGTTTAATTCCATTTATGACTGACACACTGATCAGTCATAATTATCTGAGTGAGACTAGACTCTCTGGAGCTGCATCCTCAGTCAGAGTGTGTGTGTGTGTGTGTGTGTGTGTGTGTGTGTGTGTGTGTGTGTGTGTGTGTGTGTGTGTGTGTGTGTGTGTGTGTGTGTGTGTGTGTGTGTGTGTGTGTGTGTTTGTGTGTGTGTGTGTGTCTGTGTCTGTGTGTGCGTGTATACCTGCATGCATTTGGTATCTCATTATTTTGACAGACAGAAAAACACTCCATACACACTCACAGTGAACATACACACAAACACACGAGCTTATCTGTATTTAACAGCTTTCGTAGAAATTGTCTCAGGTGTGAAAATCGGGAGAGAAGTGACAAAAAGTTCAAAATAGATGTGTTTCTGTCGCTCTCTTAATCTCACTGCCTCATTCTTACTGTACATCTCTTTTTCTTTGCTTCCTTCTGTCTCTCTCTGCTTGTTTGGAAACATTAACGTCACAGTACAGTATGATGAATCAAGAGCTCTGCTATAGCCTACTGTACCTTTTATAAATTCTCGGTAACATAGAACAGACAGAAAGATCTAAAATAACTATTACAACTAAAAACAGCATTTACAATAAAGTAAGAGTACAGTATTAAGAAAAATGTCTAAAAAAGAAAAAGATTTGTGTTAAGCTATATTCATTTATGTAAAGAGAAAATTATTTTTGTCTGTTTATTGTAGATTGTCTTATGATGATCACCGATTGGAGGTCAAAGGTCATACATTATTTTTATTCACTTCTATATCACTGGATGCCAAGTGGAGCAGCTCTCTAAGCTGTCAGACCTGTCTCCCTTCACAATGCTTTTTTCTCCATCCTTCTCTTTACCTTTTTTCTCTGTCTTGTCATTCTTTCGCTTATTTCTTTGTCTGCTACCTTCCTCTTTGCATTTGTTTCTTGCTGCTTCTGCTTAAGCGAGGTTGGCTATCTCATCGAGGGTCTCGTTTGCCTTCTGAACTCAAGGGGATATTCAAAAGCTGGCTTGTCACAGTTGCACACACACACACACACACACACACATGCTGTACTGTCCCCACATTTGGCATGACTCCTGTACTTGTACGAGCGTGTATTACCTATGCCTCGATCTAGCATTTGAACGAGTATCTATGTATATATTGTTCATTTAGAAAATGCAATGTAAACACTGTACACAGACATAACAAAAAAAACTTTCTAAACACCTCTGTTACATGCAAATATGGACCACTGTAAAAACATTACAGTTGCTTCATATTCCATATCTTGACCAGGGACACTTTAGCAGCATCATTCAGTTGACATATGACTTCCTGGCTACCTACACTGCCATTTTGAAGGTTTGCACAAATGTATGTATCAAATAATACTATCCCATTTTGTAGATTGAAGCATGAGACATTCAGTTTATGAGTAACACAGTAGACTTAAGCTGCTATTTTATGCAACAGAGCTGATGGGTTTCTGTTAAGTGCAAACAATAATTCATATGTACATGGTTATTAGCAGCTAAAAAGGCTGTGGTTCCATTTCTCACCACTGGGTGTCAGTGTTTGTCTGAACATAATCCAGTCTGTGACAGAAGTGACATGCTGTATGTAAATAAACCTAATACGCTCTTATTGACAGAGAAGCAGACTACAGACAGAGAAAGAGAGGAAGAAAGAGAGATACGTGGGTAAATAAAAGACACAAAGAGAGAGCGGGGAAAGAATAAAGGATAGAGAGAGAAATTTGACATGGAGGAGGAGGTAGAGAGGAAGCACTGAAGGATAAGAACGAGGGAGAAAAGGAGGTAAGATGGGGGAGGTGAAAAAAGACAAAATACAACAGACAGAGTAAAGGATAAAGAGGGCAGAGATAAGAGAAAAGAAGGTGAAAAGACAAAAAAAATGATTGGAGAGGAGGCGACAGAAAGATAAATGGAGACAAGATAAGTGAGAGGAAAAGGGAAGGAGAAAGCAGATGAGAAATAAAGAAAGGTGATAGGAGATAGAGGGTAAAGGACAGAGAAAATGAGATACAGTATACAGAGGAGCTATTATCATGACTGATTTATGCTCTCATTTGACCCCCTGTATTTAATCCCCCTCAGCTTTTGCCTATATCTCCTAACATCAAAGCAAATAATTTACTTCCATCCATTTTGAATGAAAAAAGCCCAAATGATGGACATTATTTGACAAATAATATCCACACGTACTATCTACATGTTCATTTTAGCTAGACGTTCTTATTTAATAGCTTACTTACTATCTACTTTATTTTGTGCTATTGATAATTAGTAGATGTCTTTCGAAGCTCGTCAGTGGTCTGGATGTAAATTTGACATAAGTGTGATATGTTTTTATTTAAATCAATGCATATTGACCAGGAAATGCTTCATCATCATTGTCATAATCACAATCGTCATAAGAACACAACACGCCATACATTTCCGGGCAGTTTAGTCTTTGAAGCCCTCAGTCATCATGGCTGCTGCAGTTTTACGTAACAAACTATAATTTATTATTCTTTACACACACAGGCTATAGGAACAGGTTTCAGCTAGCTAAGATACTTAGCTACCAACAACACAAGACCTGCAGACCAGGAGGTGAGAGGACAACGTTTCTAGATTCATAGACCGAGTTTAGCCATTGCTTTATTTTTCAGTTACTGCCCCAGAGTCCCTGTTAAATTCATGGCTATATTTACACTTGTCATTTAAATCCCTTTTAAAATATCATTTCACTACATTTTCCTGAATATGCCAATTATCAGTCTTTTTACATCATCAAGGTGTCCATTGTTGCTAAAGTGTGTTCAGACTTAATTTGCAATGCAGGATCAAATAATTCTCTAGGTTTTCGTGCATTTTGACTTAAGACCAGCTCAGTCTCCAACAAATATTTTTTATATGCGACTATTCTAGGTTCTCATTGCTGATGCAAGAAATGGTGTTATATTCAGCAAAATGTAAGGGGGTGGGGAGGTCAGGGTGCTGGATAAGAGTGTGTTTTTCTGATCTGATGTCCTATCTCATACAAGGCATTAGTCTTAACATTTTAATAATATAACAAGGACCATAACAATTTTCCACTTTGTTTAGTTGATACATCTTAACAACCTAACAATAGATGTTTGGATATTATAAAAATAACCAATTAACAAGTGTTGGAACCGAACATCTGGTAAATCTGCCAGCATGTTTCTCCACAATTACTAATCCTGTTTGTTATTTAAAATAAGTTGCATAATGAAAAGTTATTTGTCTGAGACAAAGTTGGTCATATAGCACTACATGAAAAAAGTCATATTAAAACCATAAGATTACCTGTGGCCTACGTGACTGTATGCTAAATGACTTCACCCTGATACATTTCAGAGACGAGGCAGCGGTATGGATACTTCACTCTCAATGGCCAAACTCTTTCTATGCCTCTTGCAGAAACTTTACCAACTACTGAACTCAAATAAATGAACACGACAAATAAACAAACATTACAGAGATATTAAAACCAAAAACATAAAAGTAATTTACACAACAAAAGACATACATCATGGATTGATACAGAAAACCATGAACAGTTATGAACAGTTACGTCAGAAAACATTTGGGGGGGATCGCTGGGCCAACACACCATATTAGAGACTAATATAATAATATTTATCAGCATCATAACCCAGGTATAAGATAACACACTATTTAATATAGGTTTATATCCAGCCAATTAAAAATCGAGGGGGAACAATAGTTCTACTGTAGGGGAGCAATATGCAATGAAAGCTTTTTGAGATAATTTTACTGAAGACACAAATGTCCTACTCTGCTAACCATAAAATGTACGTAAATATTTCAGGGTGTGAATAAGGATATTTATGAAAACGCCAAGTAAAGCAAACAAACTAACCCTTTTTGTGAATGCACTGAGAAACCGTGCCAATCAAACAGATTCCTCTTGAATAAGCGATGATTACTAAGTTTATAACAGAAGGACTCTTTAGCGGTGACAGAATGTTAATGTTATGGTGAGACAACTTCCATTGCATATTGCTGACCTTTGAGGAAAAACATTATGACAACAATATGGGAGAAGGGACGAAAGGAACGAAAGGAGGTGGAAGTCTTTAAGGAAGTGTGAAATACTTTCCATAAATAGAACTGGATGGAAAGATGGATGGAGAGATAAAAGGATGGGGAGGAGGGGGTGAAATAGCGTCTTTTTTTTTTTAATCCCTTGTTCGTTATAATGCCTCTGGGCAAATCGTCCATTTTAGAAAGAAAGAGGGGGAAGGGAGGAACGAGAGGGAGGACAAAGGGAATCTGATTAGGGAAATAAAGTGCAGGAGTCTGAATATAGTAGTCCTTAGATGACGTTTTGTAGTCCTTGCCAGAAGACAGGGTTCTCTGAGATAGTGCTTTCATGCCATAGTAGCAAACATTCACCTCTGAGGGGTGAAATCAGTCTGAAAATGAGCTCTGAGCAAAAGGATAATTCTTGTAAAGCAAAGTCGGTTGTCCTTTAATTCCCAATAACTTCATTAAAAGCATTGTGAATACTTTTCTGAACCAGCCTAGAAGCATAGTCCAAGGTATACCAGAAAAATAGTTTGTCCGCCATGATACAGTAAGAGGCTTTTCATCTGTTCAGATACTGATCATAATAATTTAACAAGCATCAAGTAAGCAAGTATTCCAAGCAAATTCCAGTTAAAATGGTTTGTTCCACTTTGAAATGATTGAATCGTATACACAGCTCCAGTCTGTGACACCTGGAGGATGTTATTGGTCCAGAGAAGATCCAGAGAGAAACAGATCTGGTCCTAATAAGGTAGAATATCTAACTGTTGTTTCTGACCTCTTGTATTTGAAAGGTCTAGCCTTCCATGAATGATCATTTTGTCAATCCAAATGGTTTCCTGTTCCGTATTAAACATCCATAACAAGTCTCAGGAGACACGAGACTCTATTAACATATAATCTGTATGTATCCCCAGTATTCTCTCTGCAACACAAAGTGCTAGAGAGGTGTGTTGACTACATAAATGACATCTCGTTGTGTTTATCCATTATGCTTCCCTAATTACCCCAAGCTTTCCAACCCTGGTTGTTTCTTTGGGACTTGGAGGTCCAAGGGAACATCAGAGGAGCATTAGGCCAGATGAGGGTGAAGGGATCTGGGTGGGGTCCTGGTTTTTGGAGGAACTACTTGCATTGGAGAGGATGAGGAGGAGAAAGATGCAAACCACACTAGAGCTGTGCACTTCCTAATACTACAACTGTGAATATTGGTCCAATCGACACCATACATACTGTAAATCCCTGAAAATTTGATCCAGTTTTACTAATAATGACCAACGTACACCACAAGTGTCTTGTAACAGCTTATGATATGTTTCATACTGCAGAGAGTACCAAATCATTTTTCTCTCAGCTAATTTAATCGTGAATTCAGCAGCAGCCAAAACCTGCAGTACTGTAGGTGGTTGATGGGCGATTTGGAGGGATGATTAGTATCAAATACTGCAGTGAGAATGGCTCCAAATGGAAGAGAGAATCAGGGAACAGATAAAGTATTTGTATGTGAGGTGTTAGAGAGAGGGACAGAGGAAGAAGGTTAAAAATAGAAAGAGGGCAAAGAAAGGAAGACAAAGTGGGAGAAAGGTGTCAGTTTGAGAGTCAGAGGGAGAGATACCATAACTGACTGTGTGCATAAAACAAGCTCTTCCATCTCTCTCCTCCTCGAGCCCTTTTTAATTTTCACCCCTTCCAACCTTTACCCTTTGACATGGCAACCCCCCCCCCATCCCTTCACTCCTCTAGGCCACAGATGAGATCTGTTTCTCTTCCCTATCCTCCCCGTCTGCGTCTCCGTCTCCGTCTCCCATCAGTGGCTGCCTCTTCTTAAGCTCTCTCTGATACTTGGCCATCAGCGAGGCGTAGATGCAGCCGTAACACGCGGCTGCAACCATCATGATGCAAACGATGCCGCACACCACTCCGGCAATCACAACTGTGCCGATGGCGCGGCGCACGCTCACGGGTCGGTAACGGGCACGGACACAATCCGGAGTTGCCTCTCCGCCTCCACCACCTCCTCCTCCTCCTCCACCTCCCATGTTTGAAGAGGAGTCATGACCAGTGTTGCTGTTGTCAGAAATTGGTGTTGCCCCACTGGGGTTAAGAGCGTTCCTGCTGCAGGGAGGAACGCCTCCTTGTCCAGAACGGGAACCCTCACCTCCTCCCCCATTCTCATCTTCAAGTTGGAGGCAGTAGTTGAACATTTCCACCGGAACGCCGCGGATGTCTCGCCCACGCAGATCCTTCGGTAGTGTGCACTCCACCGCGTCCACCTTCCCCCCTGACGGAGAGAGAAAGAGGTGCAGAGACAGGAGGACAGGGAGAGGTCATTTATGAAATGCCTTATGCCTGTAAAGCACTACCAATTAACTGAGAGAGGGGAAGAGATAGAGAGTGGGGTGGTTGTGCAAACACTAGGATGAGTCATACATCACTTAACACACACACACAGTTTGCTGTGCCCTCTACACTAAGTTGGAGATAGCCTCAAATAAGCCCTTCTATAATTCATGAGATGACATGCCTAGCTTTAGCAGAGTTCTGTGTGGAAGAAAAAAATATCTGACTCACTAATTCCCACAGGCGGCAGGAGGGTGGGGGATCTACTTTGTTATCATCACGTGCTGCATTTGTCTCCACATAGTATTCACCTCCAGATTGCGTGTTAGAAAGCCATTGATCCCTCACCCTTGCCGTCAGATACGTAAAGCAACAG
Source organism: Perca fluviatilis (assembly GCF_010015445.1). Lineage (NCBI taxonomy): Eukaryota > Metazoa > Chordata > Actinopteri > Perciformes > Percidae > Perca > Perca fluviatilis. The sequence goes on from NC_053134.1 coordinate 13,392,366, forward strand.
AAACAATGAGATAAAGGCGGAGGACAACAGAAAGATAGAACGAGCAAGTGGTATTTAGCCAGATGCTTTTATCTCGGCGTGCGACAAAAGAATCCCCTCTGCAAACAGAGCTCGCTCTCCAAATAACTCCAAACATCCCAACCGTGTGTACTTGAAGTGGTTTGCAGGAGATAGGAGTCAACACAGACTGCTGTCACCGAGCATTTCACACTTGTTCGGTGCTTTGTCTTACTTTCTACAACATATCGTGCATTATCTACCCTTTTAACAGCTACTGACATGCGTTCATGTTTAACTACGAAATGTTTCCTTGTAATTCTTCTCTGCTGCTCTGGCGATTATTAAATTATCACGTCCGTCTGTCTTTATCTGACTTGTACTGAAGCTGAGCTGGAGAGTAGGGCCCAGCAAAGCAGAAGAGAGTAGAATGAAGCCAAGAGCAGAATGGAGCAGAAAAGAGAAGAGATGCTTCATTAGCGGGGCAGCTGAGGCCCAAGGCGCTGAGGTGAATGTAGATTTTTACACATGAAGAGAGAGCAGAGAGCAGCTGTGGTTATCTGATGTATTTACAGCCTGCAGAGACACGTGGGTAACACACACAGTACACATGTCATATCACCCTTTCAAAGCTCCTGTAACATAAAATCAAACATCTACCTCTGTACAGCAGCCACTCCATCCAGTGTTTAAAATCGCGGAGGTTGCAGTCACATTCCCAGGGGTTGTGTCCCAGTTCCAGGTGTCGTAGGTTTGCAAGCGGCTCAAACGCTGCCCTCTCCAAACCATGAAGTCTGTTACCCGCTAGAGACAGCCACCTATGAAATAATTAGAATAACATTCATTTACTCTCTTAACTCGAGACAACTTTACCCTTGTGGCACTGATTTTTAAAGCAGGCAGCTACTACATGTAGTGTACAACCACTACTGGGCAATACTTCAATATGTTGAATTCCATTGTAATTGTATATTGATGATATGATCATATTGTGTTATCATTTGCAAGTTGTAATTGCTAACATAAGGAGTATTTAATTTAATTTACCTTTGAAATCCTAGCTGGTGGATGGTAATAGTGTTCATAATGTAAACAATGTGATCTAACACTAGTGTTGCTATGGGGGTCTGTAATAGCACATTAATTGTTGTTAAGTGTTGATTTCTACCTGAGGCTCTGCAGCTCATCCAGTAGCCCCAGAGGAACAGAGGACAGGCCATTCAGGGATAAATCCAGACTCTGAAGACCCCCCAAACCCTGTAGAAACATCAAAACAAGCTCTCTGTTTAGTCATCTTTGCTCATACAGTATGGTATTGTAGTGTATACTACTTTCTCCCAAACTCTATTATTATAAAATCTATTAGTATTATTGGCTTCTTTTACTGTTTCCAAGGGGCACAGCTCATCCCTCGATGGGCCAATCTTGTTAAATTTAGGATCCCAAGTGAAGTCATGACACAAGCTCACCCTGCAGACTGCTTTGGTTCAGATAAAAGTGGATGAAAGTGTTGAGCAAACGGTTTATTACTAATTTACTACCTGGACAGGATCCCAGTCATGTACTATATCTGCTTAGGTTGGCTCTACTCCTAAATGGAGCCTGTCGAGTCTTGCCCAGGAGCTGAAACAGTTTATCAGTTAGTGGTATCAGCTTCTTTCTTCATTCACATGCTGTAGTATTTTGGTGGATTGAATAATCTGGTGCTATAGCTCACACTGTGCATGACTGTATACAATTTAGCACAATGTTCTGTATGATTCTTAGTATGAATAAGGCGTTTTCTTGTCTTGTCAGTGAGCTGTATTATATATGGTGTTATGTAATCTACAGTGCCTACCTGGAAGAGGTCTCTGTCCATTACAGTTAGTGAGTTGTTGTGCAGAGTCAGTCTTGTCAGGTTGGACATGTCTCTGAATAATCCAGCTGGCAAATTATCCAGGTAGTTATTAGAGAGGTCCAGCTCCTAAAATACACAAAAAAAAAAAATACATTTCCACTTACATATACACCTTTGTATTTAACACACCACGTGTCTGATGCTCTTATTGAAAATGACTTTGACATGACAAATGACATTTTATATTGAACCTTAAACTGGCACTGATATCAAGTGCAATGGTAGGATACGTGTAAAAATCTCCAGTCAGAATGGAGAACAAACTCTTTACAGCAGATAGATGCTCAGCAGTGTGGAGGTAAATTGTCTTTCAGTTCAGCTAATTAGGGAGTTGTACATTAAGCATTGACAGTGAATTGACCCAATCCATTGTATCTGAGGTGCTAAATAACAAACCGTAACAGGATTTAAGATTGGAAATAAACAGCAGCCAGCGGTTGTGACTAATGAGCTAGCAGTTACCCAGCCTTTTTTTTTTTTTTTTTGCAGTTGCAGTAACAATCCATCAGTTTTAGTTCTTACATTTTGAATTCCAACGGGGCTGTGCTTTGCACACAATATTTCTAATGATGAGTAGCCCTGCAAAACCTTGAAAACAAATGATCACTTATTGTCCTGGGGAAAACACTGTGCACGGCATGGTAAACAACAAAATAACAACGCAACATGTTCAACTTCTAGGAGAAGAGAAATTCCACTGACAACAATAAAAAATGGCGGCAGACCTCCAGAGAGGAGAGGTTAGCGAAGGCAGAGGCTCCCAGCGAGGCAAACTTGTTGTTGGTTAGCAGGAGGGAGCGGCTCCATGGAGGAAGGAGGTGAAGGGGCGGGAGGGAGGAGAGACCCCGGCCCCCGCAGTCCACCACCAGGCTGTCTGAGTCGCAGAGACAGGGAGGAGGGCAGGCGGAGGCTGCGGGCAGCAGTGTCGCCACGAGGCAGAGGACACAGAGGAAGACTTGAAGACAAGAAAGAAGAGGAAAGCGAGAAAACAAACATGGTTATTTTTTCAGTGAATTATATTTTCAGTGTGGAAACCAATCAGGGGGAAGTGTACAGAGGACTGCAGAGAAAGTTAAAGAAATAAGCGGACACGTAAAAAGGAATGAATTGAAGGATGGAGTGAGTGGTTTAAAATGGAAATGATTGTTAGAAACCAGGACTATAGCTTTCACAGAAGCTTTTACAGTTGTCTAAAAACATGCAAAAAAAGAGATAAGATTAGTTCTACATATTTGTATTTAAGGCGTCAGTCTAATCACAACGACAGCTCTTTCAAAAAAAAAGCTCTACTTGTTTGTTTCGTCTTGTATTTTTGAGTGTCTGGCTTTGTCTTTTTCTTTTTCTGTCTTTCTGTGTGTATGTTTATTGCATCTCACAGGCAGTCACACTCGTGAGGAAAATCCCTTCTGTTTTATTTCATTTTTGACTTATTGTTTTCTTCAGACTGTAGTTATTTCACCATTTCCACTCATACTATTTCTTCCTTTCTCTCTGTTCCTTTTTCATTCTCTTTCTAGTTTTTGTGTTCGTCTTTTTTTGCTCCTTTTCGGTCTGTTTTTGTATCTAACAATTCAGGCCTTTTCATTAATTTCTTTTCATATTCATTTGTTTGTCTGTCTGTCTGTCTGTCTGTATTTGCATCTATTTGCATCTGTCTGTCTCTTCACTCTCTCTCGCCCACTTTAGTCTCTATCTTTCTCATTCTCTTTCACTTCGAGTCTCTCGGCACTGCTCTGTATTCCCTCAGTGTCTCGTTACAGTGGCTGACTTTGTTTCCGTCCAATGGCTTATCAGCACGACTTATGCTTTATCTCTCTGTGTATGTGTGTGTGGGCATATGCTTGTGCGCCTGTGCGTGTGTGTGTTAAGCACCAACAAAGCGTGATATTAAGAAAACTCTCTGTCTAAACTCCAGACACAGACACAGCACTTTTTTACTTCCCGACAAGACGGTTTGCTTCAACAGCAGATTTCATCACTTGCATCATCTGCATATTATTAGCATCTATTTCTCAGCGTGCCATTGCCTTTTGTCACACTGTGTCACCCGCTCCCTGTTGTATTTTCTCTCTCTGTTAGTCCATCTGTTTTTCTCTAAATTTGCTCTCTTTCTCATTTTCTCCCTCTTTCCTCTCACTCCCTTTCACCACATTGGCCATAAGTGTGATGAAATAGCCCTTTACTGGACACTCCACATTCTGATATGTTAAAATTGTCATGAAAATCCGACGATATGAGTGATTGCATCATGAAAGTCGTCTCATTCTTCTAAAGTAAGGCGACTTTCCTCTGGCCCTCTTATCTTACTACTGATAAAATATGAGACTTGTAATGGCACAGTGAGAGAGAGAGTTGAGAGGATGCTTTAAACATCCCATTAAAATAATTTTTATTCCCTTTAAACTGGTCATAAATAGACTTCAAGTGAGAACAGACAGTGAACTTAATTAATCATAAATGATGAGTAATGCTGAATGATTTGAGAAAATTATCTAGTAGTTGAATTTTTTATTACCTCTTTAAGCTCATCAAAACATTGTTGAAGGGACAGTTTGACATTTTGGGAAATACCTTTTGGGAAATATGCAGATACTCAGCAGCCGGTTAGCTTAGCTTAGCATAATGACTGGAGGCATGGAGAAACAGCTAGCCCGTTGGTCGCCTGACGAGCTCACAGGGACATCAGACTCCAGGAAGTTACTGTGTCCGGGCATGAAATAGTCCGACACATAACCCCCCTAATGCCACATGTGGTTTTCACACTTAGATTTTTGTACGGATTAAAGAAACATGATAAAATGTTTAAACAAGTGAGCTTAAAGAGTGCTATTTTGTTTAGTTTTTTTTTACCTCTTGACAGAGCCAGGCTAACTGTTTCTCCCTGTTTCTAGTCTTTATGCTAAACTAAGCTAACTGGCTGCTGGCTGTAGCTTGATGTTTATTGTCCGTAGACGTGAGTGGTATCAATCTTCTCATCTAACTCATAAAGAAAAATGAATAGGTGCATTTCCCAAATTGTATAACAACTGCTTTAATTAGGAGTCATTTTATGTGAGTCATGTCTGAATTAAAATCGATGCAAATGAAAGTGCAGTGAGAATTGCAAAAGCAGCATTTCTTTACAATCGGAATTTAGATTTAAAACAAATAATTGGAACACACAGTTAAATTGTATCTAAATTTTAAAGGTTTTTTTTGTATGCATCTCAACCCCTCCAAAGGTAATAATATCCATCTTTTTTTAACAGGAAATGTGCATACACAAAATGTCACAATTCAGAGATTAGTTTGATTATATTTATCTCACTAATCTTTGTTACTTGAAAGGTTTCATGGCGATTAGAAATTGTATTACATAACACTTTTTATGGAAACATCTGGAAACTACATTGTATAGTTGTGTGAAAACACACTGACAACGGTCTAGAAATAGCATCTTTTATCAGACAGCTTTTACCTGCCAGTCAGACAGAACATGACCTCCCATAACCAGGACACTGCTCCATTTTACATTCCGAACCAAAAATGGTCAGAAAGTAAAGACTGTGGCCTTGTAAGAGAGATCAGTGTGTGACCTCTCCCTCCCTGTTCCTGTAACTATTATCCTCTCTTCTCCATCCGGCAGTATAATCCTAATCTCTGGGAAAATTAACGCCACTTCATAAATGGATGAAAGAACAGATTTTGAAGTATCCTGAAGCGTCCTGTGCCATTGTACTTTGTGGTGGAAATGCTTCAGAGGGCCAATCTTCACTGCGGCAGCTCAGTAGGATTCTAGAAGGATTTTGCTGCACAGTGGCTGTGAATTTCCTAGAACAGGTTTGAAAAGGTACAGTAGTGCGGGAGATTTGTTAGGAGAATGTAGTTCAGAGGTAGAAGTACTGTTATACAACTGAGAGAGAGAGTGAAAGAGAGCTGGGAAGAGACAGAAACTGTGTACACTTTGCTGCTTCTCCCTCATATCATGTCATATTTCAAATTCCGGTCATCTTTGTTCACCTTTTCATCTCTCTCAGCCTGAGGTATGGACTTTATTTTGCAAAGTTATTCTTTTTCTGCCCTTACTCTTTAATTCCTTTCTCCTCACCACAACCTCTCCTCTCCCTCTCTTACTGTACATTATAACTCCCCCTCACCCCCTCCCACCCTTCCTCAGTGCTGAAGCCTATCTTCCAACATTTATGAGTGGTTTTAGCTGCTCTCATGGAGGAGGTAGTTGTTGTTTTGGCTTATTTTAGCTGCTCCAAATCCTCTCTGCTGTAGCGCTCCACACAGCCAAACCAGAAGGAAAACATTCAGCCACAGTCAGAGGAAGATAGGGAGGTTCAGTCCAAATAAGTCTTAAGTGGTTCTGTGCAGTTTAATTCAGTACGAACAGACTTCAGACTGAATCTTTTATAAGAATTCCCAAACACATACCGTAAAAGTGCTGACATTTAGGGCAAATGTAGGCTGGCAATGCTTTCAGCTATGGTTAACAAACTGAGACACGACATTAAAATGCAACACCATGTTCCTGTTTGATTGAAGACTTCTGACGCAACTCTTAGAGCAGTATTGCCCAGTAGACTCCCAACACCCCCAAGTAGTTGTCAGCTTTCTTTTAGTTGGCATGGTAACTGGCACACCCATCTACAGTCTGTGTACGAGTATGTTTGAAGTTGTGAAAGGGTTCAAATAACACAGGTCGTAGGTAATCTTTGAATTGGGATAATTAACTGTCTGTAAGTGTATGTTTGCGTGGTCATTTGTATGTGTGCACGTGTGTCATGCTGTGTGCAATCACTTGGGTGTATTGTAGTACTTTCTGCCTATTTAGTTTCTCTATCTGTACAAAGTTGCAGGATTATGGTACACACACATCTTTTTTTCTACTGCCATTTATTTTGAGTGTTTGTCACCTTCATAGGCATATGAAGAGTCATACGACTCCTGTAAATGTGGGGATGTTTGACAGTGTCTCCTAGGCAACACTGCTTGACAACTCTGGGGCCTCAGCTGCTTGTAAGTTTATATCCAGGGGCCCCTGGGTGACACTGGACCCAGCTATGATGTCATCACCGCAGGCATCTTTGTTACTGAGCCCAGTTGCATGTTACCAAGGGGCCAAGCTGTTTTCCATGCAAGCGACGGACTCGCTGCTATCTTATTACTAGAACGACCAGCTGCCCTCCATGCAACAGAGTTAATGTTAATGTTTCACATGGTCCTCTGTGCAGGAGTCTCACTCAAGGAGTTTAGATTTAACTCCTGTGACTCCCAATACCAGCTACATTACCTGATATAACATTACAGTATGCCTTCACTTGCATGTAGTTACCAACCCTGAATCTCCTCAGTGGGAATTTTAGGGGCAGTTTCATTCAAAATGTTTTGAATACAATAAAGCATGATTAAAAAAAGAGGCCAATGTGTATCAACTGTACACTGGTTGGTCTTCCTCAAATCAACTAGTGCCTTCAGTAGGAGCAATAATGGTGGCATATTGTTGACAACATATTATTATATTGTATGCATGGTAGTCACACTTAAATTTTGGCTGCAAGGATCCAGTTTTATTAAAGTAATGATATAAAACGTTGAAGATATTTGTGTCAGCAGTCATAAGAGGCATAATGGATATGTGATAATGCCTTCACTTGTTTGAGTAACAGAGAAGTATCTTAAAAATTATTATTCGTCATATCTGATGTGTAATCTACCATCTGTAATATCTCAACACACTGCGTAGCCTGTCTTTCTACAGCAACGGTGTCTGTGTAATTTGTCAGAGGCTGTTACATGTCTGATCTCCACTGTAACCTGAGTCCTCATTTAGTTAGCAGATGGAAAATAGCCAGCCAGCGTGTGGTTAGAAAGTGTGCGTGTGCTCGCCTTGAATGTTTGTGTGTGTTTGAATCTCTTTATACACTATACTGTCTACCATCTCACTATATGCATGGCTTTTCTGTGTAAGGCTTAGAAACACATATAAAAGAATACACAACACTCGTACACATACAGTATAATATCGAGGTCCCAGCTGTGTCACCGCATTATTTCAACATTGACATAATGTAAGTAATGCTGTGTTACCATAGCAACCAAGTGCTATAGACCTTGGTAAAAAAGAAAAGAGGAGAAATAAGGAGGGAGAAGTTTGTGGTTCACATCAAAATCCCCATCATTTAACCCACATTATTTTTTTTCTCTCACGCACAAAACCTTTCTGCCTGACTCTTGGGCACTTAAATGCTTACTCACACACAGGAAGTCATGGTCACACACACACACACACACACACACACACACACACACACACACACACACACACACACACACACACACACACTGACACATGCGTACATCAGTTGAGGATAAGCAGGAACAGGGTGTAGGGATTTAGGCTGTAGGCTACTCCTGCTGACAGTGTGAGGAGGAGAGGAGAGGTGAGGATTTAGTAGTCCTCCAAAATCTTGTTTTTTATACTTTATTTATTAGCCCCTATGGGTTTACTTCCAATATTTCTCTTTATTTCCGTCTTTCTCCCCTCTCTGTTTACTCTAGTCCCTCTCTCATCCTCCATTTCTCTCCCATCTACTCTCTTTCTCTCTCTCTGCCTCCCCTGTCCATTTCTCCTGGGATGAATTCTGCATCGGTAAGACAGAATCATTATTTTGACTTGGAGGGGTGGGGGGGGGATTTAGGCTGATCTGCCTCTCTAATTCATGCTATCTGTATCAATTTGTTGTGACACACAAACACGAAAGCATGGCCCATGGGAGAGTATGACATGCAGTGACATTGTTTTTGTGATAGTGGCTATTAATTAGCAGGAGTGACAGGAAAGACAAAGAAGGGGAGAGATAAAGAGATAGGAACAAAGGCGAAAAAAGTGACGGAAAATAAATTATCAGTAAAGCATACTTTGAGGCCAGTTTCAGCAAATCCACGGCTACATATTTCACTGTCACACCATCTATTTGATGGATGTGGCATTGCTTTCTACTGACCACTCAACTGGGCCTCAGTCCAAGGCTGAATACATTCAGAATTTGGAGAGAAATAAAGGATGCTTGGCTTTTGATTTGTCACATCCGCATCAGTGTGACTAGAATAGATTGGATGTGTGACAAGTCGTAATGTATGCCCACTCATTCCTGAAAAGGGATGGATAGACAGATGGTATTGATCCAAAGTGTGCACGCACAAACACACACAATATTGTGAGAGATAGTTGTCATGTTTTGGTTTTATTATCATTGTTTCCAGAGTTTTTAGGTGGTTATTTGTTGTTTGCTGATAGATAGATAGATAGCTAGATAGATAGATAGATAGATAGATAGATAGATAGATAGATAGATAGATAGTACCTGCACCAAACTATACTGTGGTCAGAAGAGAAGGGGAAATAAATAATAATGTGCATGCAGGTTTCTGCAGGCATCATGCCCAGCTGGGAGCTAGTTCAAGGACACCCTAGCTGAAGCAATTGTCTAATTCCTACATAACGCTAGTAGCCAAGGTGACGTAATGTCACCACAACAATAAACTATACATTAATTCCTAGATCACAAACATTACATGCCACCGCCACTAAGGAGGTCAGGGGTCAAAGCCACAGTGCCGTGTTAGAGGATAATATTTCTGTATTCCTAGAAAGATCAATGTTATAAACCACTGTAGGAGAGAGGACAAGAATACATGTTTATAGTAGAAAATTGAAGAGTAAAATTCAAGTTGCCCCTCAATGGAGAAACCTTGTTGTTTTAAAGTTTACTCCTTGTGAGTACATGTGGTTCCTCATTCTCGAAATAACTTTCAATTATATTAAAATGGCTATTGATTACATACTTGAATTTGCCAGATGCTTTGGATTGTTTGCCAACAAGCTGTCATTCCAGTTTCTATTTAACTCAAGTCTCATGTAACAATAAGGGATCAGTCTCCACTACACACACACACACACACACACACACACACACACACACACACACACACACACACACACACACACACACACACACACACACACACACACACACACACACACACACACACACACACACACACACACACACACACTTTGTCACACTGCTGTGGCTTCATGCCAAACCCATCATCCCAGCAGGGTTGAGAAGTACCACCAGCTACTAACCACCCAGTATGAATTTGGTTTGTTGATACCTTCTCACAGCTGACCAATGTCTTTTAAAAAATTCAAATCAAACTAGCTTGTTAAACAAAGTAGTCCAATCAATTTAGCAGCCAGATTAGCTGCTGCAGGCAGACAGAAAGTTAGTTTTGACTTCCAAACCTTGTGCTACTCCTTTAGTCACAGCACTGTTTTACAGCTGTACTCCTGGCATTATGCTACAACCTCATGGCTCCATTCCAAACCAAATGTTTTAACCTCAGTCATCGTATCCATTCAAAGCCAAATCCTCTCTCCTTTCACCCTCTCTCTCTCTGTCACTTTCTCTGTCACTCTTTTGATTATGTGGTCAGTTAATCTGCCGGCTTTGTTTGGAACTGCAACAAGGTGCATAAACACGCACAGTGGACCAGATAAGCTACGGTGTGTGTTTATGTGTGAATAGGAATGAATTCATGCCTGCTTGTATGCAAATGTGTGTTGTGTCAGATGAGACAGTATGCTGGTATCGTGGAGGCCTGGAGGCACCATATGGCCGCTCCTCCTTCATCCTTTGTTTTCCAAACTGTCTTTTCTCTTTCACTACACCTTAATCTCACATCTCCCTTCCTCTCCCTTGCCTACTGTTTCTATTTTTTTTTTTTTATCACTTCCTCTGTCTCACTCTTTCTGTCACTAAAATGTCTTATTCTGCCCTCTACTTTGCAAAAACCTGCGATGGAAATGCATTTATTGATCATTTGGCACAATTTATTTTTGTACTTTGAGCCACAACATTTTAAAATTGGCTGTGAATACTTAAAAACACCCATGAACTAAGCATTCTCCACCACCTTTCAGAAAAGTAATAACACTTTCTTTCTCATGTAGATTACAACCATTAGCCATTAGTTGAAAAATATGGCCAACACTGGTGACACTGAAGAATGCCAACACTCATTTTTCTTGTTGATCTTCAGATCTTCAGATCCCTCTGAAATCTTTTACTTTAGCCCTGCTGATGAAAGCACACATTTGATTTTTGCAACATTTGAAAAGTTTGCACTATATTACCAGAATACTAAATGGAAACTCATTTTTTGTATCCTCTGTCTGTCAAATTCTGTTTCTAAATGAACTCAGCTTTAAAGGACAGATCCTTGAGTATCTGAACTCTGTCCTTCCCTGTAATGTAATAACTGTTAATCTGACATATTTGTTGGCTCTGATTTGATGGGATGCCTTACCCCTTTCTTCTCCTATCTTCTAGTCACTTGGGACGTGCGTTTGTGTGTGAGTGTGTGTATAATAGTGTGTGAGGACCTTGAAGAGTAATAGCAGAGATCAGAGAGCTTCCAAGCTTTATGAGAAAAATACAGAGACAGTGAAAAAGCAAAGGAGAGAGGCAGAGAAAACACCTGTTTTGAAAATACTTGGCAGTATTGATAATGCACGTTTTGTGTCAAGGAAGAATTGAGCTGAGTGAGAGAGACTGTTTTGGCAACATTGTGTTACCTTAATGCAAAGAACGTAATTGCATGGAAGAGACGGTGACTAATGGAGAACCTTTTAGATTCTTATTCCTAAAAGACTTTAGCAATACTGTTAATGTAATATTTATGTTGAGAAAACCCAATGAAATACACTGAGAGGAAAACTGAGACTGATCATGCAGTTATATTGAACTGAATTTAATGCAGAGATGGATGAAAGAATGAAGAAAAGGTAGAGGACAGGTGAAGAGAGAAAGGAAGAGGTATGAGGTGATGGAGATGGAGGGAGTTCGGGCAGCCCAGAAGGAGGTGTATCTATCGATTTAGAGGTACTGTGTGGGTGTGTGGAGGGTCTGACAGATAGTGTTGCCCTGTTATTTAGTGTCTCCCCTGTTGCACAGACGTTTGTGGGGGTGTTTTTGCCAGACACCTTTGGAACAATAATACCTCTCCAACAGGAAGACAAAGATTCCCATTTTCATGGTCTCTTTTCTTTTTAATGTAAAGCCATTTATTTCCTACAGAGACTGCGGCACGTGTGCAACTGTTGTGTCAGGTTTGTGTCCGATGTATAACAAAAGAGAGTAAGAATGCAGAAACGAGCTCAATTCATGTTTGCCTATTAGCTGAGGAAGTGTCTGGAGTCTCTCAGAGAGCAAGATCCATCCACTCCACTGTCTAATCCACAACACCACAACACGCAGCAGTCATATCTGTTGCTATGCCACCCGACTTCCGAAGGATTTTTGTTTTGACTGAGTGGTATAAAAGAGAGACAAATTGTGGGGGGAGAGAGACGGGGGCTGTGGGCAGAAAATTAGAGGAAGAGGGAAGAAGAGACGTATATGTCTTCTTTTTTATATATATATATATATATATATATATATATATATATATGGAAGTGAGATACCGTATGTAAGAAAAAGATGAAAACCAAGAAGAGAAAAATGTGAGGGGAAAAAAGAAAGGAAGGACAGGAGAAGGGTAGGTAAAAGAAGGTAAAATGCATAGGAAGAGAGACAAATAACCTGCAGGTCTCTCCCCCATCATTCTCTTCCCAAGTTATTTTGTTTCCACAGACTGCTGGCTGTATTAATACATCCAGTAATGTGGCATTTCACTGGAGGACTTGGCACGTGGCCAAAGCCGGCTCAATGCCCTCACCGGCTGTGTGTGTGTGTGTGTGTGTGTGTGTGTGTGTCTGTGTCTGTGAGTCTGGGCATGCTAACATTAGCAGCTGTCAAAACAGACAGCGTTTCTCCTTTTGTGTGTGGTTAGGAGTACAATTTAAAATAAAAAAATTAAAAAGAGCAGAGTTGAGTAGGAACAGAGCACTTTTTTCTCCTCTTCTTGATTGTTTTTCTTAACTCTCTCATCTTTTTCATCTGCTTTTGTCGACTCACCAGGTCTGGCCAGGTGGTGGGTGGTAGAGCTGGGTGAGGGCAGGCCGATGCCCCCAGGGGGGTGGGTGTGGGGGGGCATGACACAGAGCTCTGCAGCCTTCCTCTGTCAGAGGGGCGGGGCTATGGGGGCGTCAAGCCACCATGCCTGCAGCCTCCACTAGGGCGGTGACTGCGAAAAGCTACACCAAAACACCTGAGGAGAGAGAAAAAAGATGAGTGAGACAGACAGACAGACAGATGAGGCAGTATCACATCATATTGTTATTGCACAGGACTACACAAAGTAATGTGCACATGCATACACACACCCGTATACACACACACACACACCAGCAGCCAAGAAGGCTAAAGCAGCAGGTGCTGTGTCTGTGTGTTTGCCAGAAGGCTTCCCTGCATACATTAAAAGTGTATTTCTGTGCGTATGCATGTGTTTGCACCTATGCTACCTTTTGTGTGTATGTACTGTATGTGTGCGTAAGTGCATGTGCGCAAGCATCGCAAGCAACCCCACCCCCCCCCAGGCATAAATAATAGATGTGTGTGTCTTTGGCAGTTTACACAATCAGTTTGTCTTTCCCACAGACAGACCCCCTAATGCTACTGTCTGAGCAGAGACTGACACACAGAGAGAAAAAAAGGGAGTGTGACACAGGCGGAGAGAGGGGAGGAAGAGAGAGAGAGGGGAAAGGTAGAGAGGCAGGGAAAAGACATTAACTCAGAAATGAGACATATGGACGGAACAAAAAGCGTGAAAAAGGAAGAGAAAGAATTAATGGGGAAAATAAAAAAGACATTGTATCTGTTTGTATGTGTGATACTGCCAAAGTACCCTTGGGCAAGGCAGGAGACAGTAGAGTGCTGCTGACATGTTGACCTCTTCGCTAAATAAATAAAGGTAACACAGCAATAGTAAACCTAAAGTGAATTCTGAGTAAACAGCAAGAAACATGTCACCTCGAGAGTTCATCCAGTTCCTGAAATTCTAATGTGTTGGAGACGATGGTGTCAAACTGATTCCATAAATTATATCAGCTCTGAAATCTCTGAAGTCCTTCATATGATCCACCTCAGCAAATCTGTTAAAAATAATCAACAAACTTTCCACTAAAGAAAATGAACTGTTCAAGACTGTTCACATCAAACTATTGGACCGCAAGTTTAAAGGGGTGGTTCAGAATTTTGGACATAGGACCTCATTTCCAAGTTAGCCAGTGTGTTATTTATCAGTGGAGACCGTTTTCAACGCTTTTCATCCAGTCCTTCCAGTTGCAGAGTTTGCTGGTGCTAGGCTTGCGCAAGTCAACGGTATCTGCTAGCCTGCCATTAAAAGTAGTCTTACACACTCCACAGTACACCTGAGGCAAATAAATTATAACACCAGACTATCGATGTAAATGTCTGTTGATAGAATAATGTTAGAATTAAAACTACCCTTGCATCTCAATGATCGACTCGTCTGGAATTTCATGGAAAATTGTGGTGCAAAAGAAACAAGTCTTGTTACTATTGTATGCAATAGAGTTAGTTGTTTAGTTATGATATTGTTTTTTCTCCTGTTTTTAGTTGTCATTGTGTTTTCTTTACTAATATGATGGTTGATTGGTTGCAATTTGATTTTATCATTGTGATAGATGGACTTTTATATTGAGAAAAAAGTTGGGAAAAAAAAGACCCAGAACAATTACAGCAGTGTAATGAAACATATCCCACATGCTTTGAAAAAGATGAGTCTTCTTGTCACTGTTGAGTCATTACAGTGAAAATAGGTTTGACGAGTGGGAAATTACCATGGGAGAAAGCTCGTTGGAACCTCAATACCACATGGCTGATGCACGCAATTGACTCGCGCCCCATGGGCCAATCAGTGTAATTTTGAAAATGCTGGAGTGCTGCTGTGACATGCATCTTTTTTTCCTATTTTCCATCATCAAAACCCAATCAGCAGTGTGTGAAATATCGCACTAATCAGATTAGGTTGTTGTTCCATGGTTAGCGGGTTAGTTTGTGGGGGAAACTTTTCCTGCACCGCTCATTTTGCCATAAAGTTGAATGGTGGTGAATGTGCATTTGTGGATGTGTGTGCACTGATTATGTAAATTAGCACCTGTACCGCCTTAAATAGGCATGTTAAGCAAAAATGATTGAGAATATTTGGAGGTTAAAGTGGATGTGTTAGGGAAAAATATAAAGAGGAAAACATGATAGATGGATTTAGATGAAGATAGACAGACAGTAAATTCAACTTTCTATGCATATGGTCAAGCAGACAGACAGTAGCTGCTGTCACTTCTAAAAGTAACACTCATCAATCTGTTCAGAGTGTCAGTGAGTTATTTACAACTGGTCATACATGCTTTAGTGGAAACTGGAGGAGAGGAGAAGAAAAGGAAGTGGGGGAAGAGGTGAAATAAGTGAGAGGGTGATGACAAGGAAAAGAAGTGTAGAAAAGAGACAGCTAGGATAAAAAGGAAATGTAGGCGAGGCAGGAAATATGGTTAGGTAAAAAAAAAAATGCAATGGGTGAATGGAGAGGACATTAAAATTCTCCTCCACAACCTCAGCAATGTTTTGGTGTGTGTGTGTGTGTGTGTGTGTGTGTGTGTGTGTGTGTGTGTGTGTGTGTGTGTGTGTGTGTGTGTGTGTGGTTGTGTGTGTGTGTGTGTGTGTGTGTGTGTGTGTGTGTGTGTGTGTGATTGTGTATGTGCACTCAGTGGTGCTATTTGTGTTATCATTATTGCTATTAGTACCTGCCAGACACTGAACAAAATATAAAGCTCTTGCCTAATCCGTTTGCTCTCTCCCTTCTTTCTTTAGATTCTCTCTGCATATTATGCCTCTTCTCCTCTCCATCATCTCTTCATCTCTATCCTTTCACTTTCTTTATGACCTTTATCTTTCAATTTGCACTATTCCCTTCCCTCCTTCCCCTCTCTCTCATTCCATCTCTCCCTCTCTGGCTCTTTCCTCTCCTTGACAAAGTAACAGAGGCATGTACCGAGGATATTCGGCAGATGGATTTCCTGCATGTGATTAAAGTAACATTAGCCAGGCTCTACTGGGAAATTTCTGTTGTTCTTTTAAAATGAGCACATGAGCTTCATTTGACGAATTCTGAAGCACAGATGAGAAATGAAGGGAACTCAAGGAATTTGGGAAGATTCCTCTCTGTTCTCTAGCTGTACATGTTTTCCTTTTTCAGTTTGCTCGATGGTGTGAATTTATTTCAAGATCAAAACGGTAGCGCCACATGTTTTTTTAAACATATAGTGTATGTATGTATATGCAAGAGGAGAAATAAGATTAACAGACACCTCCATTGTAATTACCATTTTTACTGATTTCCATTTTTTTTTATATACTGTAGAACATCAAACAAAGCATTCTTCACACATTGAGATGAGTGTTTTTTTTCCTTTGTTGTAGTTCATTCAACTAAACATTTCTGCGGCAATTTCAAGTTGTGTGACCAATCTTTAATTCCTGCTTCAGCTTTAGGACTGTATGTGTTGCCTTGTTGTGCATGTTGGCCATTTGTAAAATGATTCATGGCTTTATGTTTCTTTATTTGGATTTATTTTGGGGAGGAAAACAGTTTGGCTGGGAAGCAGTGTGTGACTTTATGAGCAGAAAGTAAAATCATGTCAAATGTCTGCATTGATACAAAATGGTGAACAGGGCTTATATCAGGTTTAGAGCCAGATACCCGTTTATTGCTTGCTTCTCATTGTTTTCTATGCCATTTTGGAAATGAATGGGAGTGGATGAAAAAGAGAGGCAGAAATAACATTTTATCAGTTAAAAATGAGAAAAATATAATGCACATGATGAAATGTGCCCACATTTCATGCGCACAATCATGCTGGAACTGTCACTTAAATGATGTATTGGAGGTGTCGCAGAAGGTCACCTCTGCAGTCACATGCTACTGTTGGCCCATCAGTTTCCATCACGTTAAACGGGTGGTCTGGTGGTAAGCCTGTCTGTCAGGCTATTCTCAGAAAGCTTTTTTTACCAATTTGACCTGAACACAGGGGCAGCCAAAATCCACACATGCACCCATGCACACATTCACACACGTGTAAATACTTGGGTGCTAAATTGGCCTGCATGTTGGAGTCAAGTAACACCTCCTCCCCTTCTCTGGGCTCCTCTTCTCTCTCCTCTCCTCTTTCTGTCCTATTTTTTCACTCTGTTTATTCCACTAACTGTTTCCTGTCCGCACATAAGCCGGATTTATACTCCGCGGGGGGTTGCAGAGGCTTCGTGCAGAGCCTCCGACGTGCATTTCCTCAAACATGTAACCACACACCTAGGGGCAGAGATAACAAGTAGAGACCACCAGCTGGGATTGGTCAACTTAGTCTGCTTGTGTTTTGTCCCATACATTTATGATGCAGGAAGGGATTGTTGATAGTGTGGAAGTGAGATGAAGAAAGGCTCAGCAATGTCCTTTTTTTTTATTTATGCTTGACAAATCTCCATCTCCACCGTGATCGTCCCTCTCCATCACAATGTGAATAAAAGAATGTAAACATGATTACTGTAGGTACTGTATATGCTGATTTTATGTCTCAGTCTTCTAAATTAGCTGGACAAATTTGTATTTTGCCTTCTCCAGTTAAACTTCCCCATCATGTCTCATCTAACCATGACAAAGTTAAAGTAAGAGTGTAAACAAAATAACTTAATAATAAATGCATAACAGCTGGAAAATGTACATCACGAACATTTAGTATTGTGTTGGGTTTTACTCTATGAGTGTGAATTTGCATATGCGTGCACAGCTTTGCTCGATGTGCCCACTTCAGCTCCTTTTTCAGAGCATTTCATCATTCTTGTGACATGCCTACTTGGCTTGACTAGTTTCTAATCAACTTGGCTGGAATTCTGTCCAATTTGCCACCAAATTGAAATCCACATGCACTCAAGAGGACGTCTATCCATGTCTGAAGGCAGGTGTTTGTGTGTTTGTGTGTGTTGTGTGTGTGTGTGTGTGTGTGTGTGTGTGTGTGTGTGTGTGTGTGTGTGTGTGTGTGTGTGTGTGTGTGTGTGTGTGTGTGTGTGTGTGTGTGTGTGTGTGTGTGTGTGTGGCCCCTGAATGAGTGACATCACAGCTGTAAACACACAGCCCAATTATTCACCTTCAGCTCTACCCTTTACTCCCTCTTTACACACACACACACACACACACACACACACACACACACACACACACACACACACACACACACATTTAGCAAGAATTAGCATTTGGCAGTTGGCTGGGGTTTGATTCAAGCCTTGTTCAAGGGATCTATCATGTCAGATTATTTGACAAAACAAATCACTTTATACAATGAAGAGTCATAGCCCAAGTCATAATAACTGGTTAAGTGCATACCTGCTGTTTTATGTTCATTGTGTGTGTTTGTGTAGGTGTGTTTGTAACAGTGCAGGTTGCTAACAAAGGCATATGAGCCAGCCAAGATCCTCTAAATCAATTTTTAATGGCTTCTTTACACAGGGGAGGGGAGAGATTGGGGCAACACAATACACACACAAACACACACACACACACACACACACACACACACAAACACACACACACACACACACACACACACCTAAGCACATGCCAATAGCTTGACAACACGTGTTGACAGGCACATGTGCAAAACTATGTACAGATATATAATTACACATACATGTGGGTATGCAGACACATATTGTACACACACACACACACACACACACACACACACACACGTTGTAAGAGTGTGCATGTGTCCATAAACACAATTAACACATTAACTTGATTAAGATTACATAAGATACTGTGTAGTTTAAAGAAACAAGTAGACTGAAGGCAGCCAAATATAACAATTACTGTCTGTTCACATTAGATTTATACAAATAACTAACTTCTTTGAGCTACATTAGTTTGTCTATAAAGTTGTCTACATGGGTTATGCTAAGCCCATAATAAAAAAGGTGCAAATGATAGGATATTAATTGTACTGTTCTGTACACACTTTTCTCCCTACATGACCATTACAAAATAAATGGCTATAAAACAATTCCTTAGCATCATGCAGATTAAACTTTTTGATTCCCAATATACGTATTAACTTTTAGGTCTAATGTATGTTAGGAACAGCTGTATGAATATATTATTTATTTACATTAAGTCAGCCAGACAGCACTAGATAAAGTCTTTAATGCACTTAAAGCTTTGGCATGGAATCAGGAAGCCTGGGTGTGCAGCTTTCACTGGAATCCATGGGCTGCCATGTTTGAATACCTCATGCATTTTAAAAAATATCTAAGGGTGGTACATGTGGTATGCTAAAACAATATCCCAGAATATTTGCAGCATATTAACCTTAGTTAGGCTAGCTCTCAACAGATTATGCCTCAAGAGGTTTGGTAGTAGCAGACAAATAGTTACCATAAGACTTCTCTTACAATCAAGTGGCTTACAATCAAGTGGAATGAAAAATAGCAATGTCCTATTCTGTTCCCTAACATCCATCATACTGTATGTTTAGACCAAACCATTTACTGTTTATGCCCTGCAGGGTATGTTGTCATTTTCAAATATTAGAGCCATAATTATCTTTACAACGTAATATTTCTTTTAAGGTCTTGAATGGTTTACTGGTGCCTGTCTTTATATGTACTTCTTTCATGTT
Organism: Perca fluviatilis; assembly: GCF_010015445.1. Classification (NCBI taxonomy): domain Eukaryota; kingdom Metazoa; phylum Chordata; class Actinopteri; order Perciformes; family Percidae; genus Perca; species Perca fluviatilis. The sequence continues at coordinate 13,411,943 of NC_053134.1, forward strand.
TAGCTGTAAAATATAAATAACAGAAGGAAATACGCCCATACTTGTGTGTGAATAAACCACTGATGCTCTCACCTTCTCCCACTGCCCATCTCTGCAAGCTTTGCCCCAGAACCACAGCCCAAAAATCCCATTAAATGTGCATGTTGTGTGTATCCAGGAAACCGGTAGGGCTGACATTTTCAGCATCCACCTCCTCACAGCATGTACCTTTGGCCCCATCAAAAAAGAAATTGTTTGCTAAAAAAAGGCAAGTCTGTCCCTGTCTGCGCTCTACTTTGTGTGACATGGTACATCTTTAACCCAAGTCGTAAAATGAGATCAGGAGCAGTTACGTTGAAATTAAGTGTGTTTGTGTGTATGAGTGATGAGAAGAGAACTAACACCACAAACAGACTTACCTTTTGACCAAATATCTCAGACTGCACCAGCCTTATAGCTTTCTCCCAAGAGCCATCCTCAGCAAAAATATCCTTAAATTAAAAATTAATAAATAAAAAAATCTCAAAAATCTCAAAAAAGAAAACCTGTTACCCCTTCAGTTAAAGAAATCCATGTATTCAAGATCACGGTCAAAGGAATAATGTAAGAATAATCCTCCTTTCTGTATGGAGACAATTCCCCCAGCATCCCTTCAACCCACCAATAAATTGTGAAAAAGGAGGGATTGTGGAAAAACAAATGAGGTGAAGAGAGGCTTAGAGACACAAGAGGAGGGAAGAGAGGATGAGGTCCGCAGAGGGAGAGGGATGTAGATAGTTAATCCTTTTCTTCGGATCTATTCCCTATATGAATGACACATCCAGCGCCGTCCTGTTCACTGGCTTGCGCGCTGCCGTGTGCGTCTGAGAGGCGTGAGTGTGTGTGTGAGAGAGAGACAGAGAGAGAGAGAATGAGACAACAGTGTTAGGTTGCTGGCGTCACGCGCTTGCCCTTCTGTGTGTCGCTATGTTTGTGATTCCTGCACTCACCACGCGTCGGAGTGTGTGAGTGTTTATCCATGCATGTACACTTAAGGGCTGTCTTTCTGGTGTGTGTGTGTGTGTGTGTGTGTGTGTGTGTGTGTGTGTGTGTGTGTGTGTTTGTGCCCCCACCTCCCCTTCTTTTCCCTATGTGTGTGCAGTCGTGCATGTGGCAGGAAAATATGTGTGTGTGTGTGTGTGTGTGTGTCTTGTCAAATATAGTAACATTAGTGTATGTCGCCTCTGTCTGCCTGCAGCTCTCCCACTGTGACAGAGAGAGGATAAGGGAGGTGGAATACAGAGTGATAATACGAAAGAGTGAAAGCCGAGAGATATAGGAGTAGGAGTTGGAGGAGGGGAGGTAAGAGAAAAAAGAAATGGGAGAAAGTAAAAAAAAGAGAGAGGGAGGTGGCAAGAAAAAATAGACAAGAGGTTGGTTGAAAGGGATAAAGGTTGGAGGGAGGAAGAGGACAGGGAGGGATGGAGGGAGATAGAAGGGGGAGAGACAGAAAGAGAGATGCAAGAAAGAAAGCTAGCACTGGAGGGAGGGAGGAAGGGAGGGATCAGCTGATTTCAGTAAAGATGAGAATCTCCCTCTGCCACATGGGCTTTTCTCCTCCCTCGATTTTTTTCTCCTTTTTTTCTCCTCACGTCTCCCTCGCTTGGCTTTCATTGTCATTCTATTCCTTGTGGCAGCTCTCGTAATGGCTGGCTTTGTGTGTGTGTGTGCGTGTGTGTGTGCAGAGCATGTTTGTGCATATGGCTGTAAGTGCACACATGTTTTAGAGAGCTTGTACTTGTATTTCTCACATTGTGGGGACAACAATCTTGCCTCATTTAGGGACAAAAAGCTGGTCCTCACAAGGTGTTGGGGTTATGGTTATGGTTATGGTTATGGTAAATCCTCAAGAAGTTGTAAGCCATTGTTAACGTTAGTGTGTGTGTGTGTGTGTGTGTGTGTGTGTGTGTGTGTGTGTGTGTGTGTGTGTGTGTGTGTGTGTGTGTGTGTGTGTGTGTGTGTTTCATTCATGGAAGTAATTGTAAGAAAGCACAAATATTTTCTTTGGAAGACACTAGTGATCATTTTCGAGACAGATAGGAAGAGGGAGGGTGGGGGAGTAAAGGGGTGTGTGTGTGGGGGCTGTGTGTTTGTTTGCACACAGCATATAATTACTTGGCTGCTTCCTTACATGGATTGAATCATAGTTGACACACACACACACACACACTTATACACATTGTGTTGTTAATGAGCATGTGAATGATTTGGCTCTAAAGTGCAGCATTATAATGCATTTGAGAGCATGTGAATGTGGAAAATCTGGGGGAACCGGTGCGAGTGACTCTGAGGTCTGACACCCAGGTTGCAAAATACATGGATAATAATCTCCAAAGCTAACAAATGTATTGTCAAATCTGGTATCTTTCCTATCTCTTTCTTCTTAGCAAAGAGTAATGTTCAAAACATTTACATAGCAGCTTCTCATGTTTTGCTGGCACTTTCACAGGTTAAAATGACCAATGTTGCTGGCAGTCGCTAATTAATATGAATTCAACGAGTAACTTCAAGCCAGTATTAAACTTGTCTGTCTCTGCAGCTAGTATCTGTATTCGGCAAAACTCCCCTCTGTAACATCACTGTACAACTGTGAGTGGACTGTTTTTGTAGTTCCAACTCCAACAAAGATGGTCTTCTCTCTAACCGTCCAAGTCATTCAGTTGATTTTAGGATCTCACATTCTTCCACTTTGGACTTTGAGGAACTCCTGAATCCGACTAATACGACGGGGGATTGTCGTCGATTTCCCAGGCGGAAGTCACTGATGTAGTCAAACAACTCCACAGTGGCAAAGCCCCGGGGATTGATGAGATCTGTCCAGAAATGCTCAAGGCTCTGGGTGTGGAGGGGCTGTCCTGGTTGACACGTCTCTTCAACATTGCGTGGAAGTCTGGGACAGTGCCAAAGGAGTGGCAGACTGGGGTGGTGGTTCCCCTTTTTAAAAAGGGGGACCAGAGGGTGTGTGCCAATTACAGGGGTATCACACTTCTCAGCCTCCCTGGTAAAGTCTACTCCAAGGTGCTGGGTTGAAGAGGAACAATGCGGATTCCGTCCTGGTCGTGGAACAACGGACCAGCTCTTTACTCTCGCAAGGATCCTGGAGGGAGCCTGGGAGTATGCCCAACCGGTCTACATGTGTTTTGTGTATCTGGAGAAGGCGTATGACCGGGTCCCCCGGGAGATACTGTGGGAGGTGCTGCGGGAGTATGGGGTGAGGGGTCTCTTCTCAGGGGCCATCCAATCTCTGTAGCACCAAAGTGAGAGCTGTGTCGGGTTCTCGGACAGTAAGTCGGACTCGTTTCAGGTGAGGGTTGGCCTCCGCCAGGGCTGTGCTTTGTCACCAATCCTGTTTGTAATATTTATGGACAGGATATCAAGGCGTAGTCGGGGTGGGAAGGGGTTGCAGTTCGGTGGGCTGGGGATCTCATCGCTGCTCTTTGCAGATGACGTGGTCCTGATGGCATCATCGGCCTGTGACCTTCAGCACTCACTGGATCGGTTCGCCACCGAGTGTGAAGCGGTTGGGATGAGGATCAGCACCTCTAAATCGGAGGCCATGGTTCTCAGCAGGAAACCGATGGAATGCCTTCTCCAGGTAGGGAATGAGTCCTTACCCCAAGTGAAGGAGTTCAAGTACCTTGGGGTTTTGTTCGCGAGTGAGGGGACAATGGAGCGGAGATTGGTCGGAGAATCGGCGCAGCGGGTGCGGTATTACATTCAATCTATCGCACCGTTGTGACAAAAAGAGAGCTGAGCCAGAAGGCAAAGCTCTCGATCTACCGGTCAGTTTTCATTCCTACCCTCACCTATGGTCATGAAGGCTGGGTCATGACCGAAAGAACGAGATCCAAGGTACAAGCGGCCGAAATGGGTTTCCTCAGGAGGGTGGCTGGCGTCTCCCTTAGAGATAGGGTGAGAAGCTCAGTCATTCGTGAGGAGCTCGGAGTAGAGCCGCTGCTCCTTCGCGTCAAAAGGAGCCAGTTGAGGTGGTTCGGGCATCTGGTAAGGATGCCCCCTGGGCGCCTCCCTAGGGAGGTGTTCCAGGCACGTCCAGCTGGGAGGAGGCCTCGGGGAAGACCCAGGACTAGGTGGAGGGATTATATCTCCAACCTGGCCTGGGAACGCCTCGGGATCCCCCAGTCAGAGCTGGTTAATGTGGCTCGGGAAAGGGAAGTTAGGGGTCACCTGCTGGAGCTGCTCCCCCCGCGACCCGACACCATGCGCATACGCTTTGCTTCTCTCATCTACACGGACGCATGCAGTTTCCATTTTTGCAAACCATACATAATTACAAAGAAAAATATTACTGAAAATGCGCTTATAAGGTGTTTGGATAGATCAGGAGGCACTTTACAGTACAGTCCTCAAAAAGTCGCAGCATTCTTTGTGGCTTGTTGTGTTTTACACAACATTTCCATGAATCATGGACGTGTTGATGACATAAATGAGGAAATATTAGAGGAATTAAGGAGACGTGATGTTGAACTACGGCGGGATTGGACACTCCGGCGGATTCTGGTCCGGGAGTGGCAATGCGCGATGTGCTCCTGGTGGAGCGGTTGGATGGAGATGGAGTGGGGGGAGGAGGAAGGGGCACAACAGGTGCAGGTGGTGCGTTTGGAGGCCCACGCTCCATGGCTGCAGCAATCCTCTCCAGACTTGAGGAGATGCGCCCTAGAGGCCGCAGCAACATCGCCACCCGGCCAAGACGGGCATTTATTACGTTGCCGCATCCCAGGACAGCTCCCGCTGGCGTGCGCCAGGCAAATCCGCCGTCATAATAGCAAACCGCCATGGAACAAGCGCGCCTGCTCTTTAAGGGAATGTGAGATGACGCTCTGATTGGTTTATTGCACGTTACGCCCAAACCACACCTAGCTACTTCAGACCAACCCATTTAAGATTTGCGTCGGGCTCAAGAGTCATTTATCCCGCCGGTATAATAGCAACAGCGCCCGAGATCTGCCCACAAAGCTACTTGCGTTTCACGTTTGATACTTGCGTTTCAGATCGTTAAAATAGGGCCCTATGAGTCTTTTACTGATCCAAATGTACTCATACATTAAATTCTAAATAAATAAACTATTTGAATCCCATATGATAAACTGAGTTAAGGACAAAAAAGTTTAAACAAACAATCCAGGATTTTTAACTGGTTATATTGCAGTTAATCAGGACAAATAAATAAGCATTGAACTAGTATAAGACAGGAAATGTCATACATTCATGTATTAAAAAAAAAACGTACCAACAATACATCATTATATATACGGATTTCAGGCCATGTCATCCCGTCCTTCTATTTGCTATTCAGCAGCATCTACCTGTACACATTCCTGAGTTTGAACACATCACTGTCTCTCACCAGCTCCATGTCTCGGCACAGGCCAATTAAAACACTAGACTGGTCAGCTGGCCAACAAACACACAAATACAACCTGAACATGAGTCACGAGAACATGGTTTCCTGTCCAAACGTGGGCGCTTGTGCTGGCTCCATTTATTTTGAATGTACTTCCTGACAAACACAAATTCCAGTTTAAGCTGCCAGTAGCTGCTGCCAGTGCTGGCTATATAGGACACACTCTTCAATGGTCGTTATGAAGGATGATTGGCTGGAATATCCGTAAAGGTTCAATATGCTGTTCCACATACAAATTTGATTTTGTTGTCTATTATTGTTGAAGGACGTTTTCTAGTAGAACAAACATCTGCTTTTATAACAGAAACGGTGATGTGTGTGTGTGTTTTAATCCCAAAGGGGCAATTAGTCCTCTAATTAGTTCTCCCCCCTCCTCTCAGAGTGCAAGGGTCAGTGATAAGGGTGAGCCACAGTGAGTTTTTAGATGCTTTAGTGCCAGGTTCAAGGACACTTTGCAACGGTGGAAACGTTGTATGCTAAAAGGTCTACAATGTTGAAAATAGCCTAAATTGATTCATTTGTCTTTTTATTTTAAGCTGTGTTGTGCTATATGTGGTTGGGATAAATTTGTATGTAACTATGTGGTATTTATCTCACGCTGCCATTTAGACCAGGTCTCTCTTGTAAAAGAGGTAATGCGTCTCAAAATACTTCCTGTTTATATAAAGGTAAATGGTCCTTAGGCTCTCTGGGCATGATCAGCAAAAGAATTGATTTGATTGAGCCATTGCTTCCCTATGGAGAGAGTGGAGACAGCACTTGGACTTTATGTCCCTTCGCTGCCCTCAAAATTCAACTTTGACTTTGATTTTCGATGACCTTTCAGTGAGCAACAGATGAAATGACAGCTGTCTGTGATGTAACCTGAAAGCAATCCGTAAAGGATGAAAAGGACATCCATCCAAAAAAGGTCTCTTGCACCCAGGCCCTTTATCATCATTATCGGGTTCTTACTTTTATTTGCCACTGCATTTTGTAATGTAAATGTGAATTACGTAAATCACTAACAATCTTTGCCTTTGCACTCCACCCTGCGCCCCTTGCGGTGAGCACAGCTAATTCCTCTGATCATGAGTAGAGAGCCTTAGCCTTTATTTTATCAACAGCTGTGTAAAGACTGACTGACCCAAGCTCCTGAGGCAGCTCCTTCGAGACTTTATTCACTGATTGAGAGGAAAGAGGTTTTTAACACCAGATAAGAATGCAAGGTAAGCTTGATTTATTTGCTCCTCCAAGGGATGTGTCCACTTTTTTGGGCTGTTTATGTGTCTGGCAAAAAGGCCTTCTAGCATGAGGATCCATTGTTAATGCCAGCACCTCCTGCCAAGGCGACTTTTATGGCCAGTTCTGTTCCATCAATGATGCAGGAAATACATGTTATGAAAAATGATTACTGGCAGTGGTTTGGAGCAAGAAAGTATATTTTTTTACTTTTCTGCCTGGCTATTATAGCTTCACCCAGCATTTCTCTGTCAAATATATTCATTCCCCAGCTACAGGAATATTGGTTTATTTATTATCCAGGAGGCATGATTAAATCCCTGCACTCCTTCTTGTTCGTTGCCTCTAATATTGATGATATATGAATTTAAGCCCAGTCTGTTGCATTCGTAATAAGTTGCTGTGCGAGCTGTATGGATGCGTATTGTCTCTCCCCATTCTGCAACAGCCCTCGTCCCCTCTCTCTTTCTCCTCTACCAGTTCTGTCTCCTCCTTTGTCTCTATCTCTCTCTTTCTCTCTCTATCTTTTAACACCCCCAACCCCTCCCTCGCTCTGTAATTTACTGTGCTATTGGGTGACTGTCAGTGAAGATGAATTGGCTCTAGTCTTCGTATTAACACCAGGTCTGGCCAGACACGTTTAGCGCTACAACCAATAGTTCCTGCAAGTGCAGGAACACGCATGCACACACACACACACACACACACACACACACACACACACACACACACACACACACACACACACAAGCTGATTGTATTTGTCCATGGTGTCATACCAGGAGTCATTAGTGTCTTTGTTCCCATATATCAGTGGTTTCTATCGTCCATGAATTTGCCTCATGTTGACCAGACAGCTGTATGGCCCTTTGGTCAATATGGTCAATGAGGGTTGCTCCATGAGAAATCAATCATGTTTTAATTCATGCTTTGCAGCACATTTTTCCTAATTTTTAAAACACATTGTGGCACGTAACCTATTATGTAGTATTTTAAATTTATTTTATTGTAGTGTAATACACTCATATTAAAGATCCAATGAAATAGAATCTTGATCTTCCTGGAAAAGTGATGCTTTCTAGGAAAAGTTGCATTGTCAGTAGTGACCTTGGGCTGAGCTAGTGATACATCTTTTTTTTAACAATCCAGTTTTCTTACTCATTTAATTTCACTTATAGCAAGATATATGTTGCTCTTCCTCGAGCAGTACTGTTGCTTCTAGAAATCAGAACGCTAAAACCAGAGCTAGTAACCTGAAACTGAACATAGTGTCTCACCCTCATTTACGAAAAACAGCATGACCAAAAGCGCGTCCTCTAGAATCCTGACCTGTAATAGTTTAGGAAATTCAATAAGTTCAGCCAGCCTTGTCTGGCGTATTTCCCTGTAACACGCTATCTGTCACTGCAGGATAAATTAAGTCGTACAGTCGACGGATTATGAAGTATTTTAGGCGTGCACACTCACTCTCGCACACAAACACACTCTCTCACACGCACACACACACACACACACAGTCACACAAAGTTTATCCCCTCTGAGAGTCTCATTAATTTGGCCAAGTTGATTTGTTCTGAAAGGCTCTGAATTCATCACAGCCAGACAGATGGTAGAGAGGGATTTCCTAGAGGAGAGGAAGAGGGAGAGACAGAGTGGCATGGGGCAGACAGAAGACAAGTGTGGGGGGGAGGGTGCAAGAGGGATGAGATGGGGTGAAAGAGAACAAAAGATCATGGAGGTACAGGGATTAAAATGTAAAAGAGAGGAAGCGGGACAAGCAACAAGAGAGCAAAAGAAGAATCAAGTGAAAAAGAGAGATGGATAGTTGGGAGATAAGTAGGAGAGAGGAGTGAGCGAACACCATCTGTCTTTTTAGAGACACAAAAACAGAAAACTAGGGAAGGATAGAGGGAAGTCCAGGGAAAGATAGGTATATAGATACAGATGTTTTTTCTTTACTTCGCCTTCAAGGAATAGTTTATAATAATTAATATAATTAATAATGTTTTGAAATATCAACTTTATGAATTGATAATATGTCAGTGTTGTGTTTACAGTCAATGAATGCGGGTTTAACAAGATTTCAAACTTTACATCTTGTTTGTTTAACCTGTACACAAACAGAAATTGGTTTTACTGGGAGTTACAGTGCTGTACATGTCGGAGCTATTTAATGCCGAACAACAGCTGTGCAAAGTGACTGTGCACTCAACACACAAGTTTACATGTGATGCTTTCGTGCCTGTAAAAAATAAATTCAAACCATGTATTTTACAACCTGCTTTGTAGCTGGACATGCTGCACAGAAGTATTGGGAAGACATATAAACCCAAAATATTGAATTATTCCTTTAAAATCCGATACAATAATAACATCGGATTAGTGAGGTAATGGAAGAGGGGTGATTCTACACAAATACACACACACACACACACACACACACACACACAGTACCATGTTGATCTCCTTTCACATCATAAAACCAAATTAGTGCCTCAAAATGTCGCCACTTTAATTCACTTTTGATCTGTGACGAAACAGCCCTGTTATGACCACAAGCTACCATGTAAACATTAAGAACAAAGGAAAGAGCATCGCAGTTTGCAGTCACTCTTTCACACACACAGGAACATGTTTCTGCCTGTCTCTCCACTATGAATGATTTAGTGAGCGTGCCTCCAACAGGCCTGCTTAAGAAGGCTTTGAAACTAGGTTAACTTAAGGTAGGCTCTGCTGACTTAGAAGGTCCACACACACACATATACCCAATGTCAACAGCATTTATTTCCATTTTAAAGAAACAGGCTACCAATTTAACACTCTGTCACTTCTGTTCTGTTACCTTCGAGACAGCTAAACGGGGGTGACAGAATCCTCTGTCCACCTTTTAGCTGTGTCAGTGGCTTTCACAAGAGTAAAACAACAACAAAATTAACACAGCTATATAACCTAATTTCTCTTTTATATGTTTATAGTTAGTGTTTGGTACTTTCTACACCACAGGGAACTTGTTACCTGCTTGCCAGATTATTAAGCAGAAATTTGCAGCCTCATTCAGTTTGTGTGTGTTTGTGTGAGTGCATGTCCTGTGTGTATAATTCAAAGCTAGTATGTCCAAGCCAACACGTTGGACCATTTCCATTCTTTTAATTGAAAAACATCATGTGGCTCTGCCCATGCATGCCACTCTGTCTCTGCATCCTTGACGTTTAAAAAGTTGCGCATGAGAAAGTGAGAGACACTTCTAGAGAGAGCTAGAGAGAGAGAGAGAGATTATCGTGAGAGAGAGGAGGACGACGAGGGAGAGAAGTTGAGTCATCATCCTTTTCGTCCAATCCCAGGCTTCTGCCTGTTGCTTTGGTAACGTGATGTCAGTGCAGCCTCTGGCGACTCCTCTGAGGTTAGCGAGCTTCAGCACAGAGGTGTGTGAGTCTGTGTTCTTGTGCCTTTCCCTTGAATTAGACTTCAGTTTAAGGTCAGAGTTCAAGTTTAATTATTTACCAGTTGTAATAGTTACAGTAAATGAGTTAAATGAGTTAAGATCAGTAGGATGTCCTAACTTGTGTGTGGATGAGTGTACATCCATTTAGGTCTGTGTGTTTGTTTGTGTCTGTGTGTGTACTTTCCTGAGAGTGTTTCTTTGTGTATATGTCCATACATGTTAGTCTGTAAGTTTAAATGGTTCTCTGAGTGTGCATTTTTATCTTTTTATCTATGTGCTGGTGCATCAGTTGCCTGTGCACGTGTGGAAGTCTGTGTGCGTGCGTGCGTGCATGCATGCTTGCATGCGTATGTTCATACTTCAATGATTTGACTCCTTAACTCCTTTTACTGGCTGAAACAGTGTTTGTTGCCTGGCAACATTAGTTTATTGAACACTCCCCATCAGAAGTCATAGGATTTCCTCAGGCTGCTTTTTTAACATCACACTGCCGTTTTTGGGAAACACAAACAGTAATTTTGGTGTTTGAGTTGAAAGGTTACTTGGTTAAGCGTTTGTGGAGAGAGATTCATTTGTTGCAGGGTTTTGAAAAAAATGTGCGATGGGAGATATTAGACGGATAAAGGACTCCCTTATCCAGAGTCCATTGGCAACATAACAAGAAGTGGTGTAGAGTGCTTGTTCTTCAGTATGAGAACAAAAACTTGTATCTACATACGATACATATTATGTTAAATATATAGACTTTATTATATATACAGAGAGAGAGACACACAGTATAGAGCTTAGTGAATTACCACTTTCTTAACAAATTCACTCAGTAATTGCCTGTCAGCATATAGTGAGAGTAACCAGCCAGAATAAAAGACAACTACCTGTTCAACTTTCAAAATGAAACGCAAAGTGAGAAGCATGTTTTGCAATGTAGTGAATCAAAATATAATTGTTCACACTTTGTATCTGTGCAGCCCAGCATTACTGGCAGTTCACTGAGATCAATGGTTTGCCACTTGAAAGAATGAAAGGTATTTACCAATCACACAAGAAACACTTGGGAGTTAGTCTGGCAAAGACATTTTTTTTATTTGACGAATACTACAAATACTTTGTAGATGAGTCTATTTATTAGACAAAACCCTTTTTATTAAAGGAATGCAGTAAGTGCATCTTTGTGTTCCTGCAATCTTATAGTACAACTGAAGCAAGATGCAGATTACAATGTGAGGCGTATTGATGACAGATTTCGAGACCTTTGGAAACATTGATTGTCAGGTTAAGATTAGATTGAGGGAGAGATTTAGTTTCCAAAGGGTCAAATGGTCACATATTAAAGAGGATAGATAGAAAGAAAGAGAGGTAAGAAAGATCTGGTAAAAATGAGAGGACCCCCTTGAACTGTATTCTAGTCCATCTTCCTGATGAATGTTTGACATTTGTCAATAAAAAGTATAATTATGTGCTTGTGTGTTTGTGAAGGAGACAGAGAGAAAGAGAAAACATTTCAGTGTGAGAAAGCTATAATCTCTCTGCATGTTGGTGTGATGGTCTTTGTCAGTGTTGATGTGTGTGTTTGTGGGTGTGCAATACTGACTGTGTGCATGTGTGTGCGTACACAAAAGAAGAAAAGAGAGAGACAGTGACGAGAGAGAAAGAGAGAGAGAGATCATAGTCTTTGACATTTGTTCAGATAAACAGTAATCTTTTTATCCACAGTCAGTTTTCAGTTTTAAGACCTCCAACTAGGCACAAAAGACCTAAAATACAGATTTTGTGAATCACTTACTTTTACTAATATCAAACACAAGTGGAGAGTTTTAAATGGTTACACAGGTAAGAAAATGCTTCCTTCTAGATAATTTTGTGCAGACATTTACAAGTTAAACATGAAGAGCCTCAGACGATTCCATGGTCCAGAATGCAATGCAAAGACATTGTGTTTCGAGGACGTAAAATACGTCCCTTGTTATAAAATCACACAGCATGTAACTACAAAATAAGGGTTAGGTTTGCATTGAAGATCACAATTCAGTCATTGGGGCAAGAAACACTAGCAGTCAGAAAATTATCAATGGTCAGAGTATGTATGACACTTCATTTGGAGGTAAAACTGAAGTGTCTGTTACTATCAGAAATGAAAGTCACTTAATAACCTATGAAAATCTTGTTTTGCCGACCTCCAGTGGTTTTCACTTTGCTGCAGTGATGTAGAAGTGTACTCCAAAGTGTGATAGTACACTACTCTACACCTCCCACCTCTAAGACACACAAATGCCCTCATGCACGCTTTGATCTCGCTCGCTCTATGATAGCCACGCTTGGTTGAAATGAAAAAGGTTTTCCCGACTCAACATTATTAAAAATCAACTCGCCTTCTTTCAATCATTCTGTATTTTGTTTTCTCTTTTTTCCTGTCCTCCCTCACGTCCCACTTAATCCCTTCATCATTCTCTCTCCACCTGGTCCACCTGACTCCATTACATCAATGTTACGTCCTTTGATTACCATGTCTGTGCTCTATTGCAGACCTTTCTCTCTGTGTTTGTATGTTAGCTTCCTGTAGCCCATATTCTTTCTGTTTTTGGTCTATTTAGTGTGTGTGTGTGTGTGTGTGTGTGTGTTTTTGTGTGTGTGTGTGTGTGTGTGTGTGTGTGTGTCCTTTTGTCTTGGACTCTCTTCCTCTCTCTCTCTCTTTCCTATTTTGCTCTCTTTTTCCCTTTAGTGGTTATCTGCTTCACACATCCATAAAGCATACTGCTGCCCAGTGTGTGTGCTTGTGTGAGTACATGTGTGAAAAAGAAATAGGAAAAGAATGAAATGACCTCACCACTAGTGGCCTTATTTTCAGTGTCCCCTCTGTGCCCAGAGACTTAGCCATTGTGTCAGTTTAATTTATTGACTCTGTGTGTGTGTGCGTGATTGCGTGCGTGCGTGCGTGCGTGCGTGCGTGTTACAGTATATTTAGCCTCGACTTCAGGGTCTTGCTAAGGGAACCATCAACACCAGTTCTGCTCTCTGGTCATTTACCACAAGCAGACCTCTTGTGCCACCTCGGCACACACACACACACACACACACACACACACACACACACACACACACACACACAGCCAAACACGCTAAACTATGTCAAAAATGTGAGTACACGCAGGCGCCCATTTATAGAACTGCACAGTCACCACGCTCTGTTTCAATTAAAAAATATAACTTAAAAACCATAGATAGATAAATAGATATTACCTTCCCTTTCTCCCTCTTTTTCAACCATCCTTATCTCTTTCTTTCTTCACAGTCTGTCAGACACTTGACACTCTCACTGCCTCATTTAGCAAAAGGCCAGTAAGCTGGTCACCTTCCCCTGTCTCTTTCTGTCTCTCTGTTCAATAACAGTAAGCTTTAGTGGCAGGACTATGCAGCCCTGGTTCCTAAACTTAGCTACATGTTCACTGTTAACATTTTCTTCAGTACCAACATTGTTACATTCTTGTAGAAAAGTCATAGAAGAGTGGTTGATGTGGATGGTGGGTGTACAAAGCACCAGACAGACAGCATTAACTGTCTTTCAAAATGTATTTGCTGTTGCAAATTAATAGTAGCCTATATAAACACCAGAGAGACTTAAAGGCATCGGATATACAGATTATAGCAGGTTAAATTTTATTTACAACATTATTTTCAGGTCCTCAAAGGCACATTTTATCAGCGTATTTGCAATGAATTGAATAACATTTTAACATTTGACATGCAATTTGATGATCTAGTGGGGCATAAAAACGTATCTAATGCTACATGTATGATTTTAATTTATGAGACAACAATGCAGTAATACTTTGAGTCTGTAGTCTGCTGACCCCTATTCTTTCTCACACATTCTTTCCTCCCGTCGTTCACAGTTCGTATCCCTCCGTCTCTCATCCCTCTATCTCGTTAGTGTAATAACCAATTAACTCCGGCTCTTGGTTACTTACATTTTTGTATTTATTTCCTCATTAATTCATTTCCTGTTGAAAGCGCACTCTACTGTGATTGGCAGCTCACGCTAATTGCAACTCAGACTGTGAGTGTACAAGATAGGCTCTCCCTCACACACACGCACACACACACACACACACACACACATGCACGCACAAACACACACAAGCACACATACAGAGGGATCAGTTTGATGGTTTTAATTAGATTTGGCCTATCAGCCTCCAACTCAGAGAGGGAAAGAAGGCAGATTACTGCTGCTCTCCATAATGGCCTTCCAACACTTTATCTGAGGTTATGGTGGAGGGAGACGACTTCAAGGTCACTAGCACTATTGAGGAGAAGAGATGTGTAGGAGAAGGTGTTAAAAACCAGAACAAGAGATTCACTAATCACATGTAGAATACCCTGTGGAAAGACACATCGGTACAAATGAAAGGGCATTGATTTTGCATCCTTACATGCGATATCTTCGAAAAGGCCGATCACATATGAAAATATGTTGCTGGATTTCCACATATTCATGAATCCACAATATTGAAAACCAACACAGTTCTCTGGTTGTCCATAACCGTTAGTAAGTAGATTTTAACACTTTGGAAAATTCTGAACAGCCGTCCTGGAGCCGTTTTAGCTATATGAACAGATAAACAACTCCCCAATCAGTTTATCAAACCTTTCTGTGTACATGACTGATTACAGGCTGATTACAGCCACGATTCAGCTTTACGATTGATGTTCAAAAGATTGATTGGACAGAATCCATGACACACACACAAACCAAACACACATACAGACACTCACAAACTGAAACACACACCCTCAGGCAGAACATGTCAGTCTTTTCCTTATAATATCCAGACTGATCCCTATGAATGCATACAGCTCATGGTTTATTCTTACCCTCAGTGATCCATAATTCATCACCTAATAGCATTTTACAAGTGTAATTGAGTAAGCTGTGTTGAACCTTTCAGCATATATATATAACTTCCTTTAATGTTTTCAAATTATCTCTTTTTACCTATTTTCAAACATCCTGTTCCTGTTTCTGATCCTTCTTGTTTTTCTTATATACTGTACATGTTTGCAGTTATGTACCTGCATGTGATACTGAAGTGCATAAATATATTTATACCTTGTTTCTGTAATTGCATTTTCACAGATGGCTCACTGATTGATTTTGATTTTGGTATGGGCTAAAGGAAGGGATTAGGTTTGTGGGAGCATTGTTAGTGAGTGCGTGTATATGAATGTGAATGTTGTATCTAAATGTTTGTTATTGTCTAGTGTTGTATTTACTTTAATGATGATTCTCCATCTTGATGTTTTCTTTTGTATCTTAAAGGACCCCATTGAAAATGAGATGATGCATCTCAAGGGGTCATCCTTGAAAACAAATAAACAAATATAGCTAAGATGAAAAAGACTTAACCATTTACCAGTGAATATAATTTTAGCTCTTTAGCTACAAATAATGTATACTTTACATTTTTGCTGCCCATTTTCAAAGTCAGTCTATACAGTTTTATATTTCTTGTGTATTTCCTCCACTGCTCCAGGCAGCCATTTTCTTTCATTTCCGTTACCTCACAAAAATAATTTAAACAAAAACTATTGCAGTCTTGATGTTCACTGTGATGGATTAAGGCTGATCGTGTTTTTTTTTTTTTACTATTTTAGGTAAAAAAAAAAAAACTGTTACCTTAAATGAAAATGATCCGTTGAGTTCCACACAGTGAGGT
This sequence comes from Perca fluviatilis, assembly GCF_010015445.1. NCBI lineage: Eukaryota > Metazoa > Chordata > Actinopteri > Perciformes > Percidae > Perca > Perca fluviatilis. The sequence goes on from NC_053134.1 coordinate 13,427,760, forward strand.
ATACAGATATTAAATTTGGGGGAAAAGAGGGCACTGGTATTGAATTAGTACTCGATATTGGGAGTTTTTACGTACCCTAATTGATATCAGGAGATGGTAATGATAATGGGGTAAGAAATAAAAAGAACTACAGGTCCTTTGATGTATGGCTGTGGTCTGACGATTAAACACTAAATTTATCTAACTTCAACTAACAAAACAAGTGGCTGGCCCTTTCTCCTCCTTTTCTCCTCCCACTTACTCTGTCCCTTACTCTTCTTCTTCCGCCCTGCAACTCGACCTAAAAATGAACACCCCATAATAAACTAATCTCCCTCATAATAAAGCCGTTTTGCCACCTGACTCCATTACAATAATTATTCTGCTCTGTGTTTGATTATAGTACATGATGATTTGTGTGGTTGGGTATTAGTGCATGCTGTATACAGAATGTGTACCTGTGTGTGTGTGTGTGTGTGTGTGTGTGTGTGTTTATGTAGGCATGTGTGTTTATGTATGTTTTGTGGGTTGTGAGCACCACAGAGGCTTCCCCTGTGTGGCTGTAAAAAGCACGCTGGGAGAAAAAACGCTGAGTTTTTGATGCTAATGTGAAGTGTCATATCTTCCCTCGCAGTGTGTGCATATTTGTTGTGTGTGTGTGTGGGTGTGTGTGGGTGTATACAGTATGTGTGCACTGAGAACTTATGCAATTACAGTTCCTTTTTGCATTACCACGCTGACTAAAATGCTGATGGACGTACAGCCCTAAGCTGACACAAGCAATCACTCTGCTGGCGTTTGTGTTTATGTGCGTGTGTGAAACATGTACAAACACACTAATTCTTGGCTTAATGTTTTGTGACTGTGTGCTGTGTTGTAGGCAGAGTTTGGACGCACACATGCGTGCACGCACACACACTGTCTAAGAATAGTCAGTTCACACAGCGTTACTGAGGCTCAGAAGGCCAGTTACTGTGAAAGGATTTTCATAAGTTGAGTACTGAAGGCAGAGCTGATCTGTGCAGCAGGTCCTTTTCTACTCCTCCAGCCTGAGAGCTGAGAGAGAGATACAGTCTCTCGCCCTGGGACATTAATCGGCTCATTAATCTTCTTTCTTCTAAACTGCTGGAATTAAAGTTTCCTCCTCCATTTACATTCTACTATTGCTGCTACAACCATTACTTCTTAAGGAATCACTACTTAAACTGATGTTATTATCACATCAGCGATGTACTATACGGCCACCAATACTGTTAATAATACTCTTTATATATTTCTACTAGTCCTACTGGTATTATTACTACTGTAATACCAAAACTACTTACTCACAGTACTGCTGTACAGTCTTCATATCATAGAGAAGTAATTGTAGCATTAGGAATATTTTTACAGTACTGTATTATATGGTCTTTATCATCAAATTATATCCTTGACCTTGGAAATAGAAGTTTGACCAAAAACACATGAACAACTAAAAACAAAGGTCCCTGTATTAGCTTTTTCAAGAGCTTTTAACTTTGCCAAATGGACAAACTCAATCCACTTCACACATGAAGTCTGTGTGAATTGGTTGAAAGCTGCAAAAACAATTTTTTCAAATTAGAAATTTTGCCCAAAAGGGAATAAAAAATTAACTAATAACTTATAAACAATTTGGAGGTCATTATGTGTCAAAATGGGAAACAATTTAGTTAATGCTTTCAGTGCCCACTGGTTGCAGGGGCTGTGTGTGACATGGAGGCCTTTGCATAATGTTATCTTTATGCATATAATCTCTTTTCTGACAGAAAATAGTATAGAAATGCCATGATAGATATAGAAACACATGTTTGAGTTTCCACATGCAATGTATACTTTTCTTTATTTTGTTAGTTATGTCAATTTAATGTTTATGACAACTTTTATTACTGTCTCTTCAAGAGAGGTGATACAAATCGACCAAAAGTGCATCTTGAAAACATACAAACCTTGCAATTCCAAGAACAGAGAATGGATACCCCCCCCCCCGATAATACTAGAAAGATCATGCAGCGTAGCCACAGGTGGTGTACATTGTTTTCCTCCTGCCTCCATGTCTTTGCCATGACACAATCAGCATGTGCTACTAGTGTTTGCAGTGTACATTTGCCTTTACTTGAGAGAGGCACTTTGAGATTTAAAGCCCTGGTCTCAGTTGCTAAGCATTGAGGCGTTTCCCTTCCTCTATCCATATACTGTGTGCACACTACACCTGCCACATCCTCCACTCTATCTGCTGCTTCTCTATACCTTTCTCCTCCCCCTGGTTATCCTCTTCTTCCAACTTAACTCTGTTATTTTTATGTTTAGGTTGAATTTGCTGTACTTAATTCAACTCTCTCTTTCTCTCTTTCCTCTCTTTTTTTTCTTCTCTCTCTCTCTCTCTCTCTCTGCAGCCATCGGTGTCCAGATGACTCTGGATGTGATGGAGTCCAAATTCTGGGCCATTGCAGCACAGGTAAGTACATACAGGCTCAATGTGATGCAGGTGTTCTCCTCTATAACGGCTCTTGCTAATTTTTGTGATTCTCTCCAATAGTTCATTAACAAGTATGGCGAAAAATCTTCATCCCGTGGACATTTCACTAAATGAATCCTTTATATTTTAGATTTAAGGATTTTGATTGCAAAATGAGATTTGTGACTGACAAAAACTCTACAAACTGTGAGCTGACTTCTAATAGTTGTCAGCTCTTTACAACTGTTTGCTTTTAAAACAGTGGCATTTATTTGGATGCCACCATCTGAAAAACTAAATAATGAATCATGAATGCCAGCTGCCACTTATTGCTTTAGTTTTTTCCATGTTAAATTTATAGATGTTTGTTTTTATTTTTTTAATGCCCCACTATAAAACAATGTAAGTGTAGCACTGCACTGGCACTATTGAGAAATGCCTGGTGTATTTAGCAGTTATAACGAGAAATGCTTGTGGAATACAAACAACACAATCATTCTGTTTTTCAGTTACAGAGGAATATTATGATCCTCCCCAAATAATGACTCCTGTTGTTTTTCCAGAAGTGATCAGTCTAAAATAGTCTGAGCATCAACTTCAACGATTTTCAATTGTTGTGTTCCTGATTTGACACATTGTAGGCATTAACCAAACACTAAATTCCTGTGAATGAATAAGTCACTGTTCAATATCCTGCTATATAGAATATGCGGCTAACACTTTCTGTTTTAGGGGTTTAACCCTTGGCCTCCGTCCTATATTCAGGAATATACATATCACTGCAACCACCTTTAAAGGAGGCCTCTAAATGTCATCATTGGAATTGTTTTCAGCTGATATTTTGTGTGATGCTCAGAGAATGTCATCAGTACTAGTTTAGTGGAGGATCTTAGTATCCTTTGAATTCTTTCACACCTTCACCTTGATTTGGCATAATACCTTTGCTGTAGCAGGTGTTTGATAGCTTGGTCGTTCCTCTCCTCTGCTCCCATGGCTGTAAATGACAGCAGTTAAAAGAGCATTAGGGCTGCTGGCTAGCCATTAAATGATGGATAGCTACCACAGCTAGCCTCCCAAGTGTGTGTGTGTGTGTGTGTGTGTGTGTGTGTGTGTGTGTGTGTGTGTGTGTGTGTGTGTGTGTGTGTGTGTGTGTGTGTGTGTGTGTGTGTGTGTGTGTGTGTGTGTGTGTGTGTGTGTGTGTGTGAAAAAGACAGTACCGTATATGTGTCTGTTAATGTGTGTATTGTTGACAAGGACCATATGCATGACCATCTGTGCACAAGTATCCATATTCATCAACTAGGAACTCATTAGTAGCATTTGCAGTGGTCTTGTTATCCACTAGATTTATGATTTATGCTAAAAAGTAATTCCCATTCTCATATTGTATGCACCTACGACTTTCTCTTCTCCTGCCTAAAGTCTCAATTTTCTCTCCTCTCATGTCCTGCTTATATCTCCTATACTTCCTCCTTCTTCCCTTATCTCCTCTCCTTGGATAGCTTACATAATCATCTTATCTTCATGTCATGTATTTACTGTCAAGCATCTTTATTTCATAGGGGTTTATGTGTGCGGGCACTCACAGTATGTGCTTGTCCTATCTGTTTATGTCCGTATGTATCCATCCATGCATGGGTGTGTACTGTATGTGTGTGTGAAATCCTTTCTGTGGTCTATTTTAAGTGTTAAGCTACCTTGGGGTGAAGACACTGTACCTGCTGTAAAATCCTAAATGAAATACATGTATTCAGGAGGAAGTACAGTGACAGGTCATAATGACTTCTGCCAAAGAGGGTGTGATATTGGCCCAGTGGGCTAAGACAGAAAAAAATCTTAGATTACATTTAGTCTTTGGATCTTCTTCTATGTTGCCTATGCATTGTCTAGCAGTAAAGATGTTACAAGTATTTTATTTTATTTATTGTCTATGAATTGGGAATGATTTGTGATTCATTGGGAAATATTGATTTTCCCTGATTATCACACTACTCATCATTATGTGTTTGTGAGAGAAATATTGAAGTCAAAATTAACTAATAATTGGTTTGCTTTAATTATTTACAACATCAAATTAGCTTCATCGTTATGTGTTTGTTTGAAATGATCATTCCAAGGAACTCTGTACGTAGTTCTCAGATCTCGGGGGAAGAGTTACATAAGTGAGGGAAATCCCATCTGAAATAAAATGTTATTAGTTAATGAATTATAAATTAGTGAGGATAAGAATAAAGCATAAGCTCAGAATGTAAATAGGAAAATGTTCTGACATCTCTGCACAGCACATGCTTTGTATACTGTCCCAGCAAACACACGACTTTCTAAAGATACATCACATTAAAATATACAATGTGAATCCTGCAGTGTAAGGATCAATCTCTTTGTCTGACAGTGAGTGGAGATGCAGTGAGAGGCTGTGAGGTGACAGTAATGAGAATCAAAGATGATAGATTATTTGCCATTCACATGTTGAGATGCTCTTTATCTCATGGACCAGACACAGCTGGTCTTCCTTTCTCTATAACCCCATATTTGTTATTTTCGTATTGTTTCTGTGTGTAATAGCACTGCACTGCAACTTTGAGATATGAAATGAAAGTATATGTGTAATTAGTGCAATCACAGAAACAGAATTTGTCTTTCGCAAACAAGAATATTTTATAGTTTCAAAATATATCTTCAGAAATTGAGCAGCTTTCTTCAAAATATATTTATGCAATTTGTATAATCAGGCTTTATAGCAAATCTCAGTATAGAATAGAGTATCATGCTTATAATTCTGTAGTGTGTTGCTTACTTTGAGTTCAAGTGTGTATGCGAGCAGACAGCGGGATCATCAGTCGCAGTGAGAAACAGTTTGATTGAGTTTCAGGGAATAAGAGTGATATGATGCTCTCACCATCACCTTGACTCCTCCTGGAGCCCCTAGACTAGACACATTAAACAACACGGGATATGGGGGAACAGAATCTTACATGCTGCAAGGATTCAGAATTCTGGCTCTGATGTTAGAGGTGAAGAGGCTGCATGAAACATAGAATTGTTGAGACAGTCAATCAGTCCATCTGGCGAACTAAGAACATTAGTTTCTGTGATTATGTGATGGCTTCTCTACAGCAACCATCAGTAAAATTCTATTTGTACACAGCAAATTTCATAATGTAACAGGCATTTTGCCATGTGCATTGTTTACAAATTTACTATGCACATTCATGCTCTCCTGAGAAGCCTTGAATGAGCCTTTTCCACATTGGACACTTCATGAGTCGAAAATAGCAATCGTGCACACAAATGATAATGATCTAATGGGCAGTTTTTCAGTAAATTTGACGAGCAAATTAACCCTTTTTGATTTCAAGGACCCCTTGTCTTTTTACCCACTGCCACCAATCATGACAGATTAGATTTGTGGCTCCACTTCTGGCCAAAGCTACAGGAATAAACAATCTTCAGTATGTTGTTTCTTAAGTCCAATAAACATTGTGACCTATGGGTTTCACTCGCAGGCCTTTAGACTTGATTTGTTTACGTAATTAGCAGAAACTGACGACATAGTTTCCTACAGAAATTGTCCCTAATCAAGCCCTGCTATGTACCAACAGCATGCAGGGAAGGATAAACATTTCTGTCAGTCCAAGCACTGAATTGTAGTTTATTTCAGGAGGCAGCGATGGGAAGCAAAGGGAAAGACTGACATTTCGCTGTAATAGGATTGAAAAGGATGATAGATTGACTCATTCACACTTCGACACGCTCTATATAGCCTGACCATGATTCTAAAGACATATTGTACACACACTGTGTACATAAGATGTGACCATGAAGTCATGAGGAGAACTATTGACATTTTGACTCATGACCCTTTCACTGATGAGGGAAAGTGTTAGTAGGCGAAATTTATAGTTGCTAGAGAACTTCCACTGTCCAGTTGCAAAGGCTGATATATAGTAAATACACCATATTATGTAAGAAGTACCAAACACCTAACTGCAACTTCTACATTTTCCTACTTCCATTTTTCTCCAGGCCTGCTTGAAACTCTGTTAAAACTGTATTTAAATTTAAAAAAAATCTGCATTCATGAAAAAAAACTATATCTGCAGTCTTTTGTCTATTCCTGAAACATATGCTCTGAGATGATGAATGGCTTTGTCAACAGCAATCTAACAGCAACAGAGTGAGACAGACTAGTCAGTACATTGGCTTACACATCATTAACTGAAGTAATGTTTCTCTCTCTTCTTCATGTTCTCTTTTTATCTCTTTTCGTGTCTTCTCAGCCAAATGACACAGATGTAAGTATGCACAAGTTCCCCTTTCCTCATTTTTCAAAACATAATTTAACATCTTCAGCGCCTGCTGAACTCTGTGAAGTCAGCTTCACACTCCAGTTAAAAAAGATGACACACACACACACACACACACATTCACAGACATGCAGAAATGAAAGCAAACAAGACACTCAGAAGCCCATCACAGGTAGACGCATCACACTGAAATTAACACCTTCTCACCAACAGTTGCACGTTTTTTCACACACACAGGTACACATGCACTTGTTGACATTGACACATGTTCAAGCATAACACTTCCACAGAAAAGACTGTGTTTAAATCATTTCCTCACATACACAAACTTGTCGTTCTTTAAACACACTGCTCATCAGATAATGACACATATAACACTTCCTATCAAACATTTTCTTTTCTCCCTATCTTTCCTCCAGTGCTCTGATACTGATGGAGTTTGTCCTCTTCGGTGTGACAGCTTTGTGAGTATATCTTGCTCTCTGCCTGATACGAAGTGAATATGAATACTCAAGCTAGCATGAATTGACTTAACTATATTATGCCTTGGTATTCAAACCCCAAAAAGTAAAAAAAAAAAAAAATGTTTTATCTTGTCCTGCTGTTTTGGAGCCACTAAGAAATATATATTAAATATAACTTTAATTTTGAGTCTCTTCATAACTTGAATTACATGAATTATTTAGCTTGTTGTTATCTGTGTCAGTGATGTTTGACACAGATCTTTCCTCTCAAAAGCATTTGCTTTCTCTGTCTCTTTTTCTCATTTTAGGATATTGCGTGCTACGTGATTGACAATAATGGCTTTGTCCTAATTTCTAAACAGCGCAGTGATGTGAGTTCACTCACTCACACACACACACACACACACACACACACACACACACACACACACACACGCACACACACACATACAGTGATAAAGTGTGCTTTCTAGACTCTCTAATCTTTGACTTAATTATTTGAGAACTTTTATGCCTGTCAATTTTTCAACGAAACAACGCATTCGGAATATCCCAATTTGTTTTAGAAAAAACTTAGAAATTAGTCTGGATCAACAGAAGTACATATCCAGGATAATTGCCTGACATCCTGCACGTGGCTCACGCACCGGATGTCCATCACCTTCCGCTCACTGTGTGTTGCCATTCTCAAACTCTGTTTGCTTCGGGAAACAACAACAAACTTCAAGCTACATGCTGAAAATGGCAAGTTTTGAAAGTTTTCAGCCTTTTCCCACAGTAACTATCAATAATAACATTAAGCATTAGAATTAGTCAGTGCTCATGAATCACAACAACTGTATATGTAGCACAATAGAAGCTTCATTTATTCAACACAGTAAAACGTAAGCAAAGCAGCAATGTGCGCTGTAACTTCACTGTAGCAGTGATAGTTCACCGCAGGTTTTTGTACTCTTGTCTCTTTTTATTCAGTTTTTGAAACATCTACATAAAGTTCTGGAGCAGAAAGCAGCACCAAACCAATCTGATGGAAATCTTTGTGTGATGTGTTATAGATTGTACAAAGTAGTTTCATTAATTTGAGCAGATAAAAGTTCATAATACATTCACAACAGACATAACTATTGTATTATTGATTAAAGCAATAATGCACCTACAATATGCCCATATGTGTTTTTAAGGTTTGAGTGAAATTATGGAATAGTTTGACATTTGGGGAAATATGCTTATTCACTTTCTTGCCGAGAGTTAGATAGTTACTGCGTGCCGTTTTTACACTTCACTGTTTGTACCTGTTTGTAGTGATAGTACACAGATTTGTTACCTTTGGCCAGGCTAGCTGTTTCCTGCCGTTTCCGGTCTTTATGCTAAGCTAAGCTAACTGGCTGCTGGCTGTAGCTTTATATTTCCCGTGCAGATATAAAAGTTTAACTACTGGCAAAAAAACTAAATAAGCGTATTTCCCAAAAAATCTTTAGATCATATTAGATGTAGAGTCACTATAAAAGAATAATCTGTGATGGGATACATTGCTTTTAAACCAATACACAACACAGTTGGATGAATAATTGATCATACAGTTCACATTGAGGTGAAAGTAGAAAGATGGGAGTTGATATTCCCTCTGTCAGTTTATCATGATATGAATAAGTTCAGCCGCACAGATGGTTTCACACAGTTTTTTGCCCTTTCTCTTTTCTAATAGGCGGGAAGATTCTTTGGCGAGGTTGACGGATCTGTGATGACAACGCTAATCAGAATGGGCATGTTTAAAAGGTAATGGCTGGTTGTCATTGCCTGACTGGTTGGCAGTATAGTTGTGTGTCTGTTACTTCTCTGTCTTGACAGTCTCTCTGTTAGCAAAGGACAGGGGGTTACCTCATCCTGACAGAGCCTGCAAGAGCTCAAGCATCTTAAACTTCATGTAAACTTCTCTAAATCAATTAGGCAAGAAGCTGCAGTGCCCCAACATTGCAATGTTAAGTGCCATAGTATGCCTCCCGTTGTCTCATGCTCATGACACCATGCATTTAAATGTGGCTCGTGAATTTGATTACATGTCACCCTCATGCTGTATCACAAACAGAAGTGGTTGCTGTTGAGGCTTGTCTTAACCAAAAGGGTGGTTTGCAAATGTTTTCTGTTTTGGTTTTTATACACCTAAGCCATGCATTATGCATGTGAAACCCATGGCGTGGATGGCGTGCTTTACTGTCATTATAGAGACTCAAAAGTTTTGTTTTTATTGCTATATAATGATATAGTCTCTGCCCTGTGTTGTACTCTGTATGTGCCAAGGTTAGCTAATTCACCGATCTTTGTATATGCAGTATTCCTTTTGCTCCCCTTTCAGCTTCTGTGACTGCTCTAGATTTTCTTTCCTGTTACTTTTCCCCCATCTTTTATGTTTGAAATCTCATGAGTGATGTGCTATTTTTATACAGCTAAAAGATTTTGTCATGTTTCCTTTCACACGGAATATTACATAACTGGTTTTGAGCATGCATGAAGCTCAGTGGCTGTGCACTATTTGCGCCTATATGTTCATGCATCTGCAAATTTGTGTGTTTATGTGTTCTTATACCTCGACCTGCAAAAGGACCATATATACAGTACATAATGTATTGTAGAAAAACACTTGGAAAACCCTCTGTTTAAAAAGGAATGTAATTCTAGCACTGGGATGATTTGCTCTCAGGTTTCATTCTTTTTCTAAGTGAAGTTTGGGATCAGGGTTTCTACAAAGGTTAAGCTCAGCTGTACGATGTTGCATGTAATAGTCTGCAGGGGGGTCAAGGAATCGATGTAAGTCAGTGAAATACTGCCTGAGGAGCAACACCATGTGCTTTCGTGTGTGTGTTTCCTCAGGGTGTCCTTGTTCGACTACCAGGCCATGTGTAAGATGAACTCGCACTCTGTCAGCAGCGCCCGTCCACTTCTCAGTGTATGTACAGTGTACTCGCTCTGTATGCAATATAATTACCTTAATGGTCTAATCAATTCTCCAGTAACTATAATCTGTTTATCTCTTCAGCCGTTCTATGGTTTGGCTTCAGCCCTCAAGTGGTTCCTCTCCAACTTCCTACTGTAAGTGTTGCTAGGGGAAACCAGAATGTCAGTATATCTAAAATAAGTTTGCTATTAGAACAAAAACTTGTGTAAAAGCAGTGGAAGTTTTTTTCTTGGTTGACAATACAAAATTTTTATTGAAATAGTTTGACATTTTGGGAACTATGATTATTCGCTTTCTTGCCAAGAGTTAGATAAGATGATCAATACCACTCTAATGTCTGTATGGCAAATATGAAGCTACCGCCAACCGTCAGTGAGCTTAGCACAAAGACTGCAAACAGGGGGAAACAGCTAGTCTGGCTCTGTCACAAACGAGCAAAATCAGCCTACCAGAATCTCTGAAGCTGTCTGAACTGACCTATTAGGGTAAATGGACTCATTTATATAGCACTTTTTTAGTGTTAGCGACCACTCAAAGTGCCCAAGGACACTTCATCATATAGACTGCGATGGGGCCAGGACTAAACCACCGACCTTCTCTTCTTCCTGAGCCTAAGCATGTCTTATTTGTTTACCCCTTAATAAAGCCGAATAGTAAAAACGACAATTCACTAGTTAAAGGGAAGTTATGTGCTGGACTTAAAACATTTTTGTTTTTTATTGTAGAGATTTGGTAAGGCTTATCCAGTCATCCAAAAAACAGCTACCAATTAGTGCTGAATAATTTTAGGACCCATTTTCTCATATTCCCATGACACAACTTTGGGTCCTTGCCCAGTTTTTGAAAACTGATTGCAATCTGCTCGCAAGCTGCTTTGGTCTATAATGATGGCCGCCTAATTGACTCCCTCTCTCTGTCCACTCTCCTCTTCTCTCTTCTCCACAAGGTTTCTCCTGGAGTTTAATATCTGTGGCTTCTGGCACATGGAGCATTTCGCTGACGGTGAGCTCTACAAGAAAAAATGTCTATGAAATGTCCTTCCATGTGCATAAATCATGTATATTCCTTAAATCATCACAACCTTCGGAGCAGAGGGGAGTACCACCAAGCGAGATTAGTGGGTTAGCGAAGTATGTTGAGCCTGAAGCCAGAGTTTTAAATGTCACTAAAGTGGCTCTCTTTTAACCTATGCACATTGAATGACACACATGGATGTTGGTATTGTATTGTCAGTTCATTACTAGGAGTGTTTACTGTGACTTGTGTGCAACCTTAATCACCAGTCTAGAAGTCATTATGGAATAACAACATCACATCCTCAGATCCACTCGCCTCTCATCTGTCTCTGTCTTTTCATCGATCACACATTCACCTTTCTCATTACTCCACCTGTCAATCATCCACTCTTCCTCCTACTCCACATCATCATCATCCCTCCATTCAGCCAAGCCATCTTTCAGCTTGTGTGAGTATCTGTCCTGAAGTGTTAGGAACATCAGGGTTCTGTAAAACTACTTGTTTTGCATTTTGTGTGTATTGTAGTGTTTGTAGTATACTTCAAACTAAATCAGATGTGGTGTCTCTGATTATGCGAGTGTGGCTTTCAGTGGGAACAGGTGCCATTGGCAACTTTTACAAAACAAGACCTAAGTATAGTGTTACACTGAAACTAATGTAATTCTGAGGAAGTCACACAGAAAACATAGCTCACAACCAGACATCAAAATTTCAACAAGCCATTATGGCACTTCTTTCTGGTTTCACCCCATCATTGTACATGTACACAGAAACCAAATTCAATTTTGTTTGGAATACACAGGGAGCTAGAGTACCTTTGGTCATGGTAGAAAGAGCAATAAATGGCTAAAGTGTGAAGCATTTAAATAGCACCGCACCCAGCTTTCTCCTGTCACAGACTCTAAGCCTGTCAGTCATCAAGAAAAAGTCACACATACACTTTCATATACACACTTATTGTAATTCCCACCTTGAGACATGACCCATATCTATTTCTCGATTAGCCTCAGCTCATAAGAAAAGAGGGGACATCCTGCAGCCGTGTGACACCGAGTACCCCAGCTTCGTCTACGAGCCATCAGTCAAAGAGACCAACAGCATTATTAAGTGTGGACGCTGCCAGAAGTAAGCACCCACTCATGCACCCTTATTCACACACAAATCTGTAGCGCAGTCCCCTCTAAGCCCTCGACCAGTCGTATTAAATTGTCCATCAAAAATCCATTTTTGGCTTTGCTCTGCTCTGCATACTGAGAGCAGTGTGAGTATCAGAAAGAAGGAAATCAGTAGAAAGGAACAGAAATAGATCTGGGTGCATGGGGTTATAGAAAGACATAGCATAGCAGAGAGAGAGAGAGAGAGACAGAGAGACTGGAAAACAGAGAAAGTATTAAGAGAGGTAAATAAAAAAAGAGATGGGGAGAGTGGATGACAGAAACAGAGATGAAACAAGGAGGTGAAGAAGAGAGAAAGGGAAACATCTTTGTGTGTGTGTTGGTGTGTGTGTGTGTGTGTGTGTGTGTGTGTGTGTGTGTGTGTGTGTGTGTGTGTGTGTTCATAGGTTGAGTGTGAACGCCCTCATGAGGCCAAAAGAGATATAAAGCAGCACAAATACTGCTTACAGCACCACTGCTCAGATTTCAAAATGTTTATTACCCAGTACGACCAACCCATGCAGTCAAGTAATTCTGTAAACATATTTTTTGCATAGAACTTACCCTATAAAGGATTATATGAAACATTATTTGGAGTTGTTGATGTATATATTTTTGATCAGTGTAACAGTCATTGTGGGAATTGTATCTAGCCCCACAGCGCCCCCTACTTGAGAAAGTGTTAATGTCATACAATACATGAGAGGTTTTCTTTTTCTGTGCTTATGTTTGTGTGCACATGTGTTTGTGTGTGTTTCAGGATGTTTGTGGTGCAACAGATACCTGAGAGCAACCTGTTGATGTTGGTGGTGCAGGCAGACTGTGACTGCTCCAGACAGTACCCACCCCTCACCATGCAGCCCAAAGAAGTGAAATATATCCTTTGATATTTTTATATTAATGGATGCTGATTCATCTCGAGAAATGATCTCACCTTAACACACATACTACATTAGATGTTGTTAGAGTTTGCTTTACATACATTAAGTTTGCTGCTCTTGTTGACTTTCTCCGAAAATAAACTAATTTGTATTGCAGTCCCTCTTGCTCTGGAGAGGGTGTAGACAGACCAACAAGGAGTTGCTAATGTTGCAACAAGTCCAGGATCTGTTAGCAGCTTCCCACCTGTGAACACTATAATTGCAAATTGTGTTTTGATTTTCACATTGCACCACGCCTGCCCCACTCGCTCAAATTCTGAGGCTGGGTGTGCACCTGCTGTGGTAAATTTGTGAAATATGTCATTTTCAGTGTAATGATATATGAATGACAACTCAAAAGAAACCTCTGATGCTCCTGTTGTTGCTCCTTGACCCCGCTGTACATAATGCCTCAGTGAAGTGTGACAGGATGAGGTCCCAGAAGATTCGCAGACGCCCCGAGTCCTGCCACGCCTACCACCCCCAGGTCAGCTTCTCATTGGTCCACCCCATTCATTTTTTCATAACCTCCTGGTTCTATGCACCAAATTGTATTAGTGTGCGTTGTTGTAATCAATCCTGTCTTCTATATCTGCTATCATGTTAAGCTTGATTGCATTGAATTTAAATCAAAAGGCAGAAACACAAAGTTAAATCCCTTTCTGTTTTGTCCCTATAGGAGAACGCCAATGACTGTGGAGGAGCTTCTATTATATCTCTCTCTGCCTCTCTCTTTCTCACCTGCCTCTCCTTCTTGGCACTTGTCTCCTGATGATGGACAACGTTGCTGTTTCACCCATTCTCATATAAAGGAGGAGATTGGAATGAATCAAGAGATGTGTTTGGACACTGGACACCTCAAGTGGATTTTTAAAAAACTAATTCTGAACATTTTGTTAATGACAACCACAAACCTTGTCTCTACTGACGGACCATTGATGTGGTTTTTGAGCATTTGTTACTCCTGCAAATTATTACACCTGAACTGAAAACTGCAAAGAAGGCAAGTGAATGGGCTGTTGTTGCCATGGATACTTTTCCCATTAGTTGCTTTCTCATACATCATTTTGCATCTCAAAATGAAAAGGGACTAAAGAGATGCAGGTGGTAGCTATGACGTGCATTGAAATGGGGTGGGGGGGGGTTCATGTTCCACTGAACTAAATATTGCAGACACACATGCATATTGTATATGCAGCTGCAAGCATGCACACCTCGAATACTTTATCATTCTGAATGCTTCATCTACCAACTATCATATGTGCTTTTTTAAACGTTGAATGAGATAAGGGAGAGAAGGGCTACAGCAATATATGGTAAACATTGTTATGTAACATTAGTGTTGCTGCTGACAGTCGTGTTGACCAAGGGTGTTTGCGATATGAGTTTCTCTGAATCTCCTGCAAATCTCAAAGGGTGATGGCTAAGTGCCAAGAACGTATTTGCAGTGGGAGCTGATAAAAATGTAATAAAGATAATCAAAGATCAGAATGAGAAGCTCCTTCACTATCTCGTTTTTTTGAGTTTTTACTTGGATTACATCACAAAAATATTTATTTCTGTGACATATCTTTTTAAAAATGTCTGCCTTTCTCTGTGTCTTTCTGTGTGTTTGTACATACTGTAATGTAATTACATGTATGTAATTATGTTTGGCTGGACATCACTGTGGAAATTGGAGCTCTCACAGGATGTAGATGTACAATCAACATGGATAACACAATGATGGATTCAGACTGTGTTTAGATAAGTTGTTATCATTGTATTGGAAAATACAATTGCATGGTTTCAAAGCAAATCTAGTAAAAAAAAAAGAATACCCTGCAAAAGATGCAGTTTTACCAAAACAAATGTTTCTGGTATTCATGTTTATGGCAGTGACTATGCATTTGTTGGACTGTGGTATTTGGATACTTCACTTGGGCCCCAAGGTCATGTAACTGCTACTTATTACTTGGCGCTTGGCATGAATAACATCATAATTTTATAAATTCATGATAAAAAAGCAAAGATAAAATGGGAACAAGATTGTCATATAGAAGAAAACTGTTTGGAAATGTCATATATGTAATTGCAATATAAATTAACAGTGTAAATCTAATTGCATAGGGTATTTTTGTATTTCCTTGTGTTTCATATCATGTCTGCAATCTTGAACTTCAGCATTTCAATGTATTTGGGCTGTGAGCGTCCCTGTAGTTTTTTTTAATGGTATTTCTGAATCATCTCACAAGCATGTTTTTCAGTTGAGCTTACTCTGATGACAAAATTGCCTGAGAATTTACCTGTTTGTGTAATAGACTCAGTTACATATTGTGTGTGAGTGTGCATCATCACAGTATGTTGTGTCTTGTTGAGATTATATGAGTAATTTTATTAATTTGTCTCAGTTTTGTTTGTAATTTCCACTATACAATATTCTGTATGTTGTATGGTTGACATGTGTCCCAATTGTATGTTGACTGACTGATGTCATGATTTGAACAAAGTAAATTCAATTATCCATATGGTTTTTGTACTGTATTTAGTACTGTATAAAGATACTAACAATAATACCAGGCGAAAACAGAGAATCAGTCAAGGAAGATACTTTTATCATAAATGCATCACAAATCCAAGCGACATTTGTTACAAATTTTACTTTTAAATCATGTAAAACTTCACTGTCATGCATAAATATATTTACAGGTTATCTCATTTTGATGATAATTGGGATCTTAGAAAACCTTAGACTTTGTATTGAAGCTGAACAAAAGTGTCTTGTATCCAAATGAGCTTTCATATTGCACCAGCAACAGGAATAATCCAAAGGTTTGAAATAATCTCTGCTGTGTGATGTTTTACAGAAAAGGTGTAGGTAGTGTGATGGTTGTTCATCTTAACTTGTGTCTCTGAATCCAGTATTACTTCATGCCTTGATTCTATTTCCTTCAACTAAATTATTATTATGAACAGCATTGCAGTACAATGATTATTTGATTTAAATGACTCATCAGCAGCAGCATCCAGTATAGGGTACAGTTTTAGATTTCTGTATTCAGGGATGCTGCCAAATCTAGGCTCCCTGACAAGATGTCAAGCCCCCCCCAGCCGAATGCATATAAAAATAGACAAAAACATTTATTTAAGAAAAATACATGAAAAGTGTGGAATATATATAAAAAAAGAATGGTCAATTCCAAAATTTTAAATAGTAAGTCAAACATAATGTTTTATGCCTACATTATGATAAAATTAGTCAAAATGGTGACCTATTAACTAGGTCATAGCCTACTTTCTACCTAAAATTGTTTGGTAATTTCTTTTCCAGACAAAAAATGACGACTTGACTTGCTCAAGAAAAAAATACTTGACTTGGGACTTCACTTGCCTGAACTAAGGACTCGACTTGACTTAACTTGACATAACCTGTGACTTGACTGACTTCCCCAAGATAAAGTGACTTGAGACTTTTTTGAGACGGACCTGTTATTATTGTGTTTATATGTGGTCTACAGCAGGTGTTGTAATTAGTGAAGTGGACCAGCAGGGGCGCTAGTTGTCCCTCTCTGTCTCATTGTTTGTGGCTCAGTTAGTCAGTGTTGCTCTGCACCGCCGGGCGGAGAGAGCGACGGGAAAGAGGAAAATGGCGGACGGCGTGGATCACATCGACATCTACGCCGACGTAGAGGAGGAATTCAACCAGGTATTACATCTGCATTCGCCTCAATTCGACTAACTGTGCTATTTTCTGTATATATGTGTAAACATGTGTTGTTAGTATGGTCGGGGAATGGTGTGTTTTGCTGGGCAAACGATTTCCCTCGCATACAGGCCCCCTTTCACCATGCTGCAAGCCTGCATCCTCAGCTACAATTATCGGCTCGAAATGTTTCATTGGCGATGTTATCGACATTTAACACGACGTATGCTGCGCGTAGTAATAGACATGCAATGTGCAAAGAGAGTATTTATTTGGGTGAATGCTAAAAGCAACCACTTTCATTGTTCACAGTATCAGGCCTTGAGATGGCCGCCAAACAAACGTAGTTACGTTACATTAGCTAGCTAGCTAGCATTAGCTGTTTTACAAAATCCGTGTAACGTGAGTTAGTAAGTTGCTTGTTTAATCTTGTGTGTTTTCAGTTCATACAAGCAAACTAGGTTGAAACGAAGTTAATTATGGTTAGGCATGAAACGTCTTTTATGAATTATAAAATAATTTTATTAGATTAGCTTTTGACTGCTATATCAGTGTAACGTTAGCATTTAAAGTGTCCGCTGGGTAAAAGTTGTTTTTCCTCCACACACGCCCCTTTTCTGTAGCTAACGTTCCAACCGAATCTGGGATGCAAATCATTTGTTGTGTTTTTTGGCCATTTAGACAACGTTATCTCCACCAACATCTTCCTCCCATAGTGTAGTGTAGGTTATGTTGACCCATTGTACGCACTCAAGGTGCACTCAGCTGCTCATGCTAGAGTTAGGGAAGTTGCACAGTGTGTCATGTTAAATTAGCTTTTTCAGTTACATAATTAAACCCAAACTCAACCGGGCTGATGTATTAGTTAGTCACAGATATACTTCATGCTGGAACGTAAGTGTCAGTATATATGTCAAAAGTTAGTACAAGCATCACTTTGTAATAATTCTAGTTCAATTAAAGCGATAGTTAGGATATTTTGAGGTGGGGTTGTATGAGGTACTTACCCATCGTCAGTGTATTACCTAGATAACCAACGGCACGCCCCCAGGTTGGAAAGCAGGCAGGACTACAGACGTGGAAGCTAAGCAATGTACTTCTGTTGACAGGGCCAGCAAGGGCAGCAGCAACCTTAAAAAATCAATATTGTACTAGTGTTTTATACTACGAAATTTTCACCGATTCGCCTTACCTGCAGGCAGCCCTCTCCAATGGCGAACTAAATCAGTTACATCCATCTATGCTCTCTTCAAAGCAATCAGACTCCTTTGACAAAAACAGTAATTTTACCTCACAGAACATGGGAGTTGCTGGTCTACCACTGCCTTGATCGGCTAGTTTGTTATAGTGCTGGGGGTATGAGGCATACAATTATTTTGTTGTTTGGTTCCGGTTTCCGACCGACCGTGTCAATTAATGTCCGACCCAAATTTATTTTATGAGGTTGGAATAAATTATACAAATTAAATAAATACACAAATAAAAAGTTTGAGGCAAACTATAATTAGTCATCAGTCGTGCATGAATACCTGCAGCAGTGTTTAACACTGAAAACACACAGCTCAGTTCAGCGTTTACTTGCAGCTCTTCTACAGTAGCAGATAACCTTTAACGTTACCTGCTGGTCACATTGTCTCTAAACAGTCCGCTCACAGTGAAGTCCTGCACGGATCAACAGATGTTGGAGTCTGGCGGCTGCTCGCTTTGTTTGTTATAAGGGGCACACCGAGCAGATTAATGCGCTCACAGATCCAATCTTTGCAGATGTTAGCGCTCTGTGTTTGGGTAACTAATAAGCAGTTAGCCTGTTAGCTTGAGCTGTGTCTTGGTCCTCCAATGCATCCAGCTGACACTTTGCTGCAACACAAACAAATATATTTATTCACCTCTGTTCACACATACAATGAGGCATATTTTAAGTTGTGATTGAACTGTATTTTGTTAGTTACTATATAGGCCAACTTTGATCTTTACATATAGGCTAAGCATTCTGTAGCAAATAACAATAACCCCACTATTAATTACATTATCTTAATGCATTGTAACTACTTCAGCATGTAAATAATGCCCCTAAAATACAAAATACATGCACTCTAACAATGCAGCCCTATTTCTGATACAGTGGGGGGCAGAAATGTTGCCGTGGGGGGCCGCCACGGTCAAATCAACATAGAGGAAACACTGCATAATGTTCTGTTTCTGAACGCTCCCAGTGTGGTATGATGCACAGTGCAGCCGAAACACAGCACATCTGCGCCTGGTGGAATCCACACGGTTACACCAGCTTATGCTATCCTTGCATTGCAAGACCTATCTCATCAGCGCTGGAGTAGCCACACTGCTGATCTATTCGGGGATAGGGGAAAATGCTCTGGCTTGTTTGTATTTCTTCAAACCATTCACAACTGGTCTGACCGCAGCGACGGTACCCTTGCAAAATGGATAGCGGCTATAGTGAAAGGGGAGAGACATGTCAGGCTTTATCCCAGCACTTAACATCCTTTAAACCAGACTAGTAGCAGCCTTAATCCTGACATGACCTTATCAATGAGTACATGTCCCCATGTGACTCTACATGTCCCAATCTATGATTGGGAACATTGGCGACACTAAAATAAAATAACACAATCTCTGTGATTTCCCCAATAACCTGTTCTACCTGCAGTCAACTGCATTGTTTGTATATCAGGTTAATTTTATCTTTTCACATGCACAAGACAATATGACTAAGGTATCCATTTGCCAAAGCATCTAAAGAAATCTAGGTGTGTTCAGAGATTAAAGTGTTTTAAAACAGACTTAACTGGTTGGCAATACACACATGCCTTAATAGATGTAATGTAAACATGGACTTTTGACAAAGTTGATCATTTAGGATCTGTCTGTACAAACAGTAAAATGTTTAACTAACTAAATTAGTTAGGATGGGTCAATTGTAGAGGATAGATTCCTTGTATGTGTAAAATGTACTTAATATAGGAAATAAAGGATGTATTTAACTTCACTGGAAATTATTGTGAAATTAACACATACATTTGTCAGTTTATTTGTGCATGTCTGCCAACATATAGACCAATACCATAGGGCTGCTCGATTATGGGAAAAAAATATAATCCCGATTAATTTGGTCAATATTGAAATCATGATAATTTAACACGATTATTTGTTGACTTCTGGAAAGATGTTGCAACTATTGAACTTCAAAAACAGTGGAGAAAGTTAAATAAATAAACAGTAAAAAAGAACGCATACAACTGTGAAATTTGCCTTTTAATACTTTTCCTATTTAAACTTTATTTTTTTCTTTCAGAACACAAGAGAAAATAAGAGTTTACTTGCAAAACGTAATGAGCTAAATAATTGTTTTTCTCGATTATTCTGTTTTTGTGATCATTGGGAGCCAAAATGATAATCACGATTAAATTTCGATTAATTGCACAGCCCTACAATACCATATATTTGAGTGAGAAACAGTTCAGTGTTTCCCACAGAATTAGATTCTATTTGTGGTGGTAGCTGACCCGGCGTGGGGGGTTGCACATGTGGAAAGAGGTGCAGACTTCTTATATTAATTGTTTGACAACAAAGTCCAGTTCATTTGATTAGTATGAAAAGGGCGCAACCGTATCTTTTTCCCAAGGGGCATGTTTTGCTCCTCAGTTGAAAAATGTAGGAGTGACTTACATAAGTTAACTGCTGTTACTGTTGTAGCTAATTTGTACAATAATACAATAGTGTTACGAATACAAAACATTATGAAGTGTTATGTTTTCTATTTTGAAATATTGATAAATTGTCTGTGATGTAGAGTAACAGACTGCTGATACTGATAGATTGCAGCGTGGCGAGCCACCGATAGTAGTCGGAGCTCCGGCGGAGAGTTCTGCGTCCGTTAGCAGCGGTTTCTCGCTGCGCCGCCGGTCCCCAGAGCAGCATGGTCACCTGGAGAGTCCGGTACAGTCTGACTCTGCAAATGCTGACAGCTGAAAATCAGACTTTTTGGCACTCGTGATATTCCTCTGGTGCTGGCTAAAACCTCTTTAAGGGGTGCCAAACTTTCTCTATGCAGTATAAACCCTGAATAAATACCAGTAATAACTCCATAATATTAACTAGGGTTCTGTACCGAAACCTACGCAAACGTAGTATTCAGACCGGATTAGAAGGCAAATTTTGGTTCCGACCGAAATATTTTCCCTTTGTCGCTCCGGACAGCAGCAGATTTTTTTTTTCTTTCTCCCTTTTCTGCCGAGTGGCGAAGGTGCCCGCTCGCAGCGTAAAGCGCATGTCCACGCTATTCTCCGACATGCACTCTACAATCCCTGCTGCTTTTTGTACACGCTCCGAAATGGATGTAAAAATATCACACTTTCTCTCTAGTCTACTGTTGGCTAGCTATCGTAAATGTTCCTGCTAAGCATATTAACCATTGACTCCACGTGATCGCTAGTAAACGTATTACACTTGGTCTGCTAGTCTATCGTTCAGGACAAGACCCTGTAGCCTGGTGGTGGGGGAGGCGGGCCAGCCTCCCTGTCTTCCCGTTCATAATCATACCTGGGTGTACAGGCGTCTTGGACACCATCTGAGAGAGTTTTCTCCTGTGCAGGACATGCCATAAGTCAGGAGAGGTGTCGTATCTTGCCAGAGAAGGCAAATATGGTCATTTTTCTGCAAAAGAACTGCTAAAGTTTGAAGCTGGTTGGCATACCAACAACATTTATTTTGTTACTTGTTAATATTGTAACTGTTATTTGTTAAATTATTGTAGTTATGTGCTGGGTGACTTAAGTTTACTTATTATACATTTAAGTACTTTAAAACGTTAATATATTAAATTTAAATAATTTTCAATAAAAAAAAAACTCCATAAAATGTCATTTTTCATTTTTTCAAGAATCAGGTTAGGAATTGGAATCGTTTTAAAAGTACCGGTTCGGCACCGGAATCGTAAATATCCAAACTGTGCCCAACCCTAATACTAACCATTAAACTCCAGATTGACTCTAGCCGTCTTCTCTGCGGGGAAAAAGATTGATGTCGGTCGTTGTCTTCTTCTGTGTGTTAATTAGCAGATCGCAAACCAAGTTTAAGGCTCATACCACCACCTACATTACTGTACTGGAGTGTGTAAAATAATCTGTGGCAGTGTTGCCTTTAGGATTTTTTTTTTTTTAGCAGTGGGGGCAGGTCTGTCCCAACTAGGGCTGAAACGATTCCTCGAATAATTCGATTACAAAAAATCCTCGAAGCAAAATTCTTTGCCTCGAAGCTTCGTTAAATCAATGTTATTAAGGTTGTACGGCTCACTGTGTTTCCGCACGGAGGATTACTAGCGCACAAGAGGTTTGCGCTTCTGCGGACACAAGCACAGTGAGTATATAAACAGACTGACGGCCCAGATTACAAATGAAGGAAGACGAAAATAGTGAGGGTCTAAGAGAAGAGACAGGCTAGAGAAAACGACAGAAAGTTTGGGATCATTTTAAGCTGCAAACATGCTGCTACATCATCTCTGTAACAAACATCCAGTGTACTCATCTATTCCACGGAGCCAACCCGACACAAGGTAGCTAACGTCTGCTGCTCTCGTCCACCGCGCTGTTTTACACAACTAGCCTACAGCCTGCTACTCTGCTAAGAGCGATGTTTTACACAACTAGCCTACAGCATGCTACTCTGCTAATAGCGATGTTTTACCAAGCTAAAACAAAAGCTGTCGGTTTGTAGTCTAGCTGTTTATTAGTTTGCTTCTATTCTTTGGAAACTTAGCTGCTGCCAGAGACAAACCGGCTCCTCCCCCCAGCATGGCTACTTAATATGCACGTGAATTACGTCAGTGTTTCCTCTAGGATTTCTTTTAGCAGTGGGGGCAGATCTGTTGGAATCCCCCCCCCAATCCGGTGCCACGGCGCCAAATGTTTTACGTATTACACGGAACTGACGCTTCGCTGAAACACAAACAAATACATTTATTCACCACTATTGACACACAATGAGGCAAATTTTGATTGAACTGTATTTTTGAGGAACTTCATAGGGAAACCAAAACCCAAAGTAGGCTATAGTATGAAACCATTCATAATGAAACTAATTGCATATTTGCCTCAGTGGCAAAGTTGGCAGCCTTGCTGTGTGCATTTGATTTTTCTTGGCTTTTGGAAAAATAACTCTAAGGCTACTCTAAGAGTATTTTTTTATATACATTACACAAAAGCTGCGCACCACAGCAGACACCAAAACGGAGGCAGTGCCAGGTTAGGTTATACATGTTCAAAAAAAATACTTTTAATTGTTATTTGACCGTGAATTATGTTGAATGAATTTCCCCCAATATGTTTCGGGACATGAATCTATGAAATAATCACGGTTTAGCCTACTATGCCATGATATTAAGGGCGTTGTATTGAATCAACAGCCACGTGCAATTTAGCTAGCAGGTGAAGGTGAAACTAAAAATGTGCAAGAACTATAGACTAATACAGGCTTAAATGAACTGACAACATAAGTTATACGACTTACAGTTCTCAAGGATGCACACATGCCATCTCAACCGGGTCCTTCGGACAGCCTGTCACTTTTTTCTTTCTCCCTTTTCTCCGAGTGGCACACGTGCCCACTCGCGTTGTGAAGCGCGTGTCCGTGCTATTCTATTACTGCTGATAGACGGCTTTTTGTACATTTCTGATACCGTGGTGGGAGAAATCTAACCGTGGCGGACCGCCACTTGCCAATCAACATAGAGGAAACACTGCGTCATCATGCATTCTTTATTCTTTCTCCTCACCATAGATATATCTATGCTCCTCACTGTGTATTAGGCTTCTGAAAATGTAAAAAACATTTACCCTCTGGTCAGTGAACAGCTCTTTTGCATATCCAGTGCAAAGAGCCAGATGCAAGAAGGGGAATGGGGTGAAAAATATTAACATTTGGGCCACCAAAAATGTTCTATTGTAATGTTTTTTTTTTAAGGGTCTTGGAATTTGGCAATAAAAAATGTTGCTTTTTCTAAAAAAGGAAACCTGTCTTTTGTATATATACAAGCGACAGGTTTCCTTTTTTTTTTTTAGTAAACAGCAATAATAAATATTTACTATTGCTGTTTTCTAAGTATTTCTTACTAAGTATTTCTTATCCGATGACTCAATTAATCGATGGAATAATCGGTAGAATATTCAATTACTAAAATAATCGATAGCTGCAGCCCTAGTCCCAACGTTTTGGCAATATATGTGGAGTTAAACTGGACGGGCCCAATAACCTCTGAATAGTTTTACTTGTTAAATTGCAATGTGAGCGGCAGCCAACGGGGGTGCGTTATGTTGGCAGGATCATTTAAAAGGCAACCACGACTACATTTTTTGTACAGCCCTATTTCTGATACTGTGGTGGCAGAAATTTTGCCTCCTTTACAATAGGGTTGTGCCGATGGACGATATCATCGTCCATCGTGATGGCTGCCCGACATCACGATGGAGAGCCACCGTCGTGATGTGTCCCCCCCCACCCACCCCCGGTCAAACACACTAATCCTAGTCGCGGGCGCTGGACGGGAAATTGACAAGTGCGTCGGTCTTAAACTAGCAAAGACAAGATTGGCTGTAGTGATACATTCTCTCTCTCTCCCTGTCAGTTGTAGCTCGCTCTACCTTCTAGTAATGTTGGACGCAGCGGTCTCGAGTGAGAGAGAAAAAAACGTTAAAAGTGGAGCGCTATCACACTTTCCTTTCTCCCCTCATTGGACTAAGTTTGTCGACACTACTCTGTGCGTGCATCAATAAGTAAGTCTGAGGTCCTGTAGGTACGGGATGATGTTATGCAGGATTTATGAATGTACGTTAGCAACAGTAGTAGAGATGTTCCGGCTCCGATACTGCCTAAAACGCTGGTATCGGGAAGTACTGGAGTTTATGCACCGATCCGATACCACGTAATGAAGCCCTAAAGAAAATCTACGTTAAAGTAGTTTATTTATGTTCTTTTTCATTAAAACTATAAAAGAAAGTTCTGGGGCATTCCTTGTTTGCGTTTGTTCATGTTTCACAAAGAGTTTAACCTGAGCCAGACCGACAACAAAGAAAGAAATCATATCACATCCATACAGAGATAGTAGTATACAGATGTTAAAACATAATGAAATATATGACACGCTGGTATCGGATCGGTACTCGGTATCGGCCGATACGCAAGTTCAGGTATCGGAATCGGTATCGGGAAGCAAAAAAGTGGTATCGGACCATCTCTAAACAGTAGGCTAATTCACGAGGGTGCTATTTTATGTGTGAGCTAATATTGCGCATCTGTTCATGTGCGCTGCAAGAGTTATGTTTCTGTTTATTGAATGCGTTATTCAGTGCAAACATAACCGTGAATGTAGTTTAAACTCCGTAATGATGGTATTGTTGAAGGCAAACGTCCCACTGTACTGTCGTTACGCAGATCACGGACATCTGATTGACTTTACTGCACCGTACTTAAGTGAAAGTAGGTCAAGTTGTAAAACCTGCCAGCAGGGCACCATTTACAGAGGGCATTTAAATGTATCTCTAATCGTTTCTATGTTAACTGTTGGCCCATAGTAGTAGGAAAAAATATTTATGTAAAGCTACCGCTAACCCCCCCCCCCCCGGCTCCGACGACGATATCATCGTCCATCACGATGTTTTACTGTAACCATCGTCAACTGCCAATTTAGGGGACATCGCCCAACCCTACTTTACAACATAAACACACTTGTGTACATAGCTGGACATGTGTTTCAGACACCAGTCACCGCAAGTTTTGACTGTCAGAGTGATGTACAGTGTCAACAGTGGGATTCTGCTGCGTTACATCAAGTAGCTAAACAAACAGCCAGACCCAGATCCGCTAGCCTCTGACCTCACATCAGCTGCAACAGGGTTTTAAAACCGAGCCGGTAAGCTTGCTAGCGATCTTTATTGTTTGTTTATTGTTAACGTTACCTGTTAGATAACGTTAGCTTGTTTAATTGCAAGTTACAGTCAGCAGCGGTTTATCGCTGCGCTGCCGGTCCCCAGAGCAACACGGTCACCGGTACAGTCTGACTCTGCAAATGGAGATACCATTGGCACTATACAGGAGTGTTCAGATCCAGTATATACAGTAGTGGCTGTGGATGAAAGGGAGGCTGGCTGCTGAAAATGAGACGTTTTTGACGCTCGTGATATTCCTTTGGCGCTGGCTAAAACCTCTTTTGGGGGGTGCCAAAACTTTCTCTATGCAGGAAAAACCCTGGTGGATAAAAATAAACTGCTTTTTCTTGAATCATTTATTCCACATTGGACAAATCATCAGGTTTTCCTGTCCTAACAGTTACTGCTGAAATCAAATCAAATAAAGAAAACTAAACACAAATTATACCCCTGGTGTTATGTATGTACTGAAAAATCTAAACATTATTGGGGGATTCTACACATTTTGGTACTGAATAGCATTGTACAATTGTCTCAGATTTACTCACAGGTATAATCAGTGTTGTGAAACTGCTCATAATGCGTCACACATGTTTGACTGAACCGTTGCTGTCAAACTCAACAGGAAGCTGACTACCCAGTCCACGAACAGATTGACCTGTATGATGATGTAATATCCCCATCAGCCAACAATGGTGATGCTCCAGAAGACCGCGACTACCTGGACACACTGCCTACACCAGGTGGCTCAGAGGGAGGGAAGAGTTCTCAGCCCAATGTGGTGTACACTTACACAGGCAAAAGGATTGCCCTGTACATAGGAAACCTCACATGGGTGGGTATCAGAGAATTCTGTTAGTGCTAGGCTATGTGGAGGAAAATATTGAATAAACTCCATTTTAAGAGCATAAATAAATAAAGTAGCAACATTTTCTTTAAAGTAAAGTCGTTGAAGACCTGTAAACAAGGTATTGTGCCATGCCAAATGTAGACCCTTGCATTGATCTGTAAGTTGTGAAACATGACACAATTATCAAATTAAGCAAATCAGTGCAAATATACTGATGGTGCTGTCTTCTCTTGTGCAGTGGACGACAGACGAGGACCTGACAGAAGCTATCCGGTCAGTAGGCATCACAGATGTGCTGGAGATCAAGTTCTTTGAAAACCGAGCCAATGGCCAGTCAAAAGGGTGAGATCTTTATTTTCTATGTGTGACATGATTGGACTAAATTGCAGCCTGCTATAGGTTAGGATAATTACTTCTTGGTGCATGTTAGGGCTGCACAATTAATCAAATTTTAATCGCGATCACGATTTGGGCTTCCCACGATCAAATTTGCTTGATCGAGCAATATTTAAAATGCATCATTCCGTTCATAGAACGCTCCCTACCAAAGTTTTTGCAAAGCCAATCTAGCGCTCCATAAACCACTGTCTGATCACGTACCTCCATGAGCCAATCAGAGTTGTTCCCTGCACCACGCAGCTTAGTTTTTGGATGTAGACAGTCACAGAGGACAGAGTAACGTGAGGAAAATTCGGTCGGTCATCATAAGCCGGTCACAATGTTTACCAGTTTACCAGTAAATGCAACATTTTGTCCCGTCTGTTTTGTTTTTCAGACAACAGCAGTGACCAGTGCTAGTTTGTGTCTTTTAGCTCATAGCTTTAGCAGCAGTTTGATGTCCTGCTGTTGGAATCCTCTATAGTGAAATACAGTCACACTACACCGTTTAGCTGTCAGCATTTTAGCCGTGTTTAATCCAGTTACTACTGTAGCTAATGGTAGGCTAACATTACCTGCTGTGTAATGTGTTATTAGTGTTTACTAGCGTGACATGCAGCGATGTTTATGTTGCCTCTAAAGTGGGTTTCGGAGCATCAGAACGCAATGCAGACATGTAAGTAGAAGTGTCATGATCCACCGAAATCTGCGTTGCTATTTCGTCAGGTAGATACCTTTACAGCAAACGTGCATGTATGGAAAGCGGTCGCACAACAGCTGAAATGGCATACTCATTCACAGTATCCTTCAATAAAGGAGGAATGTAGCACAATATGGATGTATTAGCAGGAATGTAGAACAATATAGATGTAAAAGCAGTTATAATTAGCCTATGTGACAATAAAATTTGTTTTGGTTAAAATCAACAAATCGTGATAATTAATCTTGATCTCAATATTGATCAAAAATAATCATTATCATTTTGGTCATAATCGTGCAGCCCTAGTACATGTTGAGAATCATGAGTGGAATCCCATGTTGGATGGGGGTAATTTTATCCATATCTAGTCATAGTGCTTTCAAGAGACTATTATGTATACAGATGGAAATAAGTATGAGCTTAACACTAGAAATAAACATTTTTATTTAAATTTTTAAGTGTGTGTATTCGAGCACTTGGGCTGATTTGTTTGTATAAATGTGGTTGCGTATATCCTCTACATTCATCTTACAGGTTTGCACTGGTGTGTGTGGCCTCGGAGGCATCATCCAGGAAGTTAATGGAGCTGCTGTCGAAGAGGGAGCTCCATGGTCAGAATCCCATCGTCACGCCGTGCAACAAACAGTCCCTCAGCCAGTTTGAGATGCAGTCACGCAAAAGTAAGTAGATAAATGCACACTTGGCATCGCTATATTTTAAAATGCACTCAGCAAGAGTTAACCATGCTGGTTTAACACTAGAACCGCCAGAGCCGACACCATTGAACATTTTGATTCAAAGATGTAAATTAGTCCGCCATTGTTATTGCCATGCTTCCTTTCTGCCCTGACTTTTCATAAATACCTATTCTGTACATGCCTATATTGTCATAGTGAAAGACTAACGTTTAGAAAATCAAATAGAGGGGTTTTTGGTGGTGTTTTTCAAAAAACAACCCATTCAGCCGCCAAGGGCAACGCCGATTAACGTTGGTACTCTCCTCCGGCAGCCGAATGGACGTACAGCGCATTGAGACAATGAATGGAATGTAGAAACTCATTTGAACGCCATTATTCACTCACTCATCATGCACTTATAATCACATTAAGGTACATAGGCCCACAGTATTAATCCTTTTCAATGTATAAAATATAATATATAAAAATTTAATGAAAACAAAACTAATCCATTGGACTATAAAAGTTGTGTCCCAACACAGGAGTCCCATGTGTGCACTATACGCTATAATAAAATCAGGAATGATATTTATGTGATTTATTTGAACAAAACACTAACGTTTCTAAATTGTATTATTTTATAGGTTGGTGTGGAAGTGCGCGATCAGATGGCAAGTTGTGTGTTGACTGTTGAACTGAAAGACACTGCACACAGACACACACGTTAGACATTTAGACAAAATGTGATAATGTAATCATTTGCACCGTGATCATATTTACCATCAAGTTTACTTGCCTAAAAAAATGCTGAAATTGATTACAGTGTTTTAGCATTTGGTTTGTGCCTTTTTATGTTTTATGCTGCAAGTTATACACTGCTTATAATGTAGAACAGCATCAGTTCAAGCTTTTAGATAGACTAACTGGCTGTGTATTTTGTGTGGGGGCTGCCAGTGTCCTTGCTGCTATAGAGATTAACGCAGCACTATAGAGGTGGAGAGGGATGCAGGCTGAGGGATGATGCACTTATCAGACAAAACAAAAGCATACAGATGCTCTTAAGGCTCATTCAGACCAGGAAAAGTGATCCGACGATGTGCGCAGGGTTGTGCAGCGGTGTGAGTGTCACTTACATGGCCTATTTGTGTGATGTCCTGTTGTTATTTAACTACCCAATGTAGCACAAGTAGACTCTATAGACTTTCTAAATTATTGTTTTCCGTCAGATCGTTAATAGATCTCGACATTTCCAACCACACTTGAAGGCAGCTTCTTTTCACAGAGAAAGCTAGAAAGAAAAGAGACAAAGGGACAGTGCTTTGTTGTTGCAGGAAACAGTCAGCTGTTACCCAAACTCCTGGGCAGTTAAATGCTTGTGTTTTTATTTTTTACCCCTGAGGTTTTATAAAACTCATGTGGCAGCGATAGAGGCAGTGATGTTTACTGTATGGGACTCTCACCGCCTCATAATGGACTGCAAAGTCCGATTGCAGGTTACATGAATGGCCACAGCAGGGTGATTAGCGGGGATAAGCTTCGGAGCGAGTACCGGAGACGGAGAAACAAAGTGTCTTCCCTGTGCTTTCTGAACTCAGTCGGAAAGCTTTAACAGGAAAAGTTAACCCTCCTTGATTTCATGTTCATGGAGAAGGAGAACCCGGAAATGAGTAGAGGGAAATGTGACTCTACTAAGCCCAGCCAAGCGGACCAATCACAGTCATTGCAATCCGCGTAGCCACAGCGTGCAGTTACATTTCTGGCGAGGTGCACATCAGGCTACGACTTAGAGTCCGAATCTACGCGTACCTATATACATACCTACTGTGTAGATTCAATGCAGAACCATAAATCAAGCTTTAGGTGTCGGGTCTGGCGGTTATAGTACCCCTAAAGTGTCTGGCGGTGCTAGTGTTATGTGCTAGAGGTCATGTATATGATAGATATTTGCAAATGCTCTGACACATCAGTTAGTCTCCTGAAAATGCACAAAATGGACATTAGATACATGGACATATATCTTACATACTGTCATATACACTTAACACATGTATTTTCTTCAGTTATAGAACCAGTCTTGTTTTAAATCTGCACACAATGAACACACTTATTATTTATTGCATATTAAATTGAAAACTAAGATACTGTTGTCTCTTTATTTCACAGGTACCCAGTCAGGCCAGATGTCTGGGGAAGGTAAAGCTGGCCCCCCTGGCGCTGGCCCTCGTGGGGGTTTCCCCATGGGTCGAGGCAGAGGCAGGTTTCCTGGACCACCTGGCCCAGGTGGAGACCGCTTCCCTGGTCCTGTTGGGCCTGGAGGACCGCCACCACATTTCCCTGGTTAGTTTAACAAGTCTCTGTGCTATTATGGTAGTGACAAAGCCCCTCTCAGTTCACAAAGTTAAAATATTATATTTAAAAACTGAAATCCGATGGGTTAGGAAGTAGATTTGATTTGAAAAGTCTGAATCAATATATTGGACCTTGTTGAGTGAATTGGTTTTGCTATATCAAAACAAGGTGAGTTCATGGCATAAAAGATGTGTTCATATTTTGATTTTTGTTTTCAGGTTTTTGTCATCCATGTAGTGTTTATTTTTGTTTACAATAATAAAGCAGTGCAACAGATTGAAATAATCATCATAGTGTGACACATGCCTTGAAAACTCAATATGAGATTTAAGTAAAATTCTGCTTTCTGTCTGGCAGTGCTGCTCTGTTAGCACAGTCCAAGCTTTGCTAGTACTCACACCCGCATGGAACCAAGGCTATTCTATGGTAGTGTGTGTTTCTTGTGAGGGATCTTTCACCCATTAAATCTCTCTTGGCAGGGCTGTGTCTTTGCATGTTCCCCTCCCAATTTGGTTTATTCTTTCGTTGTCCCTTTTCACCTCCAGTTGAACAAATAATCCTTCCCTGGCTTGAATTTTCTGCTTACTGACAATTTCCAACACCATTCAGGAGAAGCAGTCTGCTCAAAGCTTTATTTGCCAAGCTACCAATCTTAAACTCGCAAATCTTGGATTGGCCGCCTTACACACATAGTGGGACAAAATGGAGTTGCCAGCTTCTCTCATTTTTGCGTCTTTTTCCCTCCATCCCACCTTTTTTCAAATCCTTTATTTCGCTTAGTGTCTGGTGCCTTGTGATGCTGGGCTGTGACAGGCCTTCAGTTAGTAGGGGGAAGTTTATGAAGGGAAGAGTTGTGATTGGTTTGCTTTCTTCCCCATTAGGCCCAGGGATGAGACCAGATCTGATTAGGCACCAAGATGGCCCTCTGATGGATATGAGTTTCAATCCCTTCCCGCCGGGGGGCAGGAACGGGAGCTGGCGTGGCAGAGGTGAAACACCTCGATTGATCTGATTGAATAGATTGATCACCTTTTATCCTAACCCTCAGCTGTTTATTGGTAGGAGTTATGCCATTGGTTGACTGCCCCAAAAACAGCTGAATTTCTCACCAAGCTCTCTAAGTCCCATAATAGACAGTTTCCATCAAAAACTGTTGGCCTTACAAGAGACCAGAGTATAACGTGTGTTCAAAGTAAAACATTTTAGAGAAACACACCATTTAGAAATGTACTTCGTTCTTTTGAGGTCAGTTCAGTTAAAAAAAATCACAATCTAACAAAACTGATAAAGATGGAAGAAAAAATTTACTGTTTTTTTATTATTAAACAATAAATAGTACACCAGCAAATAGATTATTGATAAATAATTGTCAACATCAACACGAATTACAATTGAAGTGTTGACCTTTTACATTTGCCAACAAATTGGTCAAAGCAGGAAATAAAAGTCCTGTGTGTGTGTGTATATATGTATGTATGTATATGTGTGTATGTATGTATACACACACACACATATATATATATATATATATATATATAAATAAATAAATAAATAAATAAATAAATAAGACTGTAAATCAGTATCTGTACCATTTGAAACAGATACCCGATCCAGCTATTTGAGTCAGTATCGGCCCAATATCAGTATTGGATCTGTGCATCCCTAATTAAATCTAGTCAGAATACAACCGTACTTCTGTACCTCTTCTGCTCTTCTATCCTGTGTAATGGCTCAATGATCAACAATCAACACTTCCCTTTAAATTCCTTCATGCCGCTGCATGACAAAAATGTATGAATCTGACAAAAGCCTTTTAGTCCCCATTTGCCTTAAATGACATTTCACGAGTGGCCCTTGCATGGAAATAATCTTTTTGCTAACTGAAGTATATACAGTTTTTCAGATATATGTAAGCTTGCCATGCTAAAGTGTTGGGGCTCTTGACAGCTTTAGCAATGCACCCTCTCAATTAAGTGTTGATGAAAAAGAGTCCAGCCCTGCAGGGTATCTAGTTAAAAAAAGCCTGCTTGAATTAAATTGCTATGAGTGGATCTCATCTGTTCTGTTGCCTTCTGATTTAATTTGCAGCATTACTTCGTGACCTTTTGACATGAGTTGTTCCCTGTAGCTATGGCTTGCTCTTCCTTATCTGTTTGTGTTATTGCTGTGGTAGGCACTTTATTTTTGCCGTTGTTGGTCAAAAAGTCCATAGTAAAAAAAAAAAAAAAAAATCAGCATGATGTAATTCAATGTCTGCACATCGTCTTTGCTCTGTAGTCGGCATTAAAATATGTAGCAGCCACAGGAGACTGGTCAATCACAGGTCATTTTAGAGAAAGGGCGGTCCTATTGGCTGTTCTGTTCACGCATTGCCTATGCGACAAACAGGGGAGAGGGTGAGCTGCGGAAGAAGTCTCATTCTACTTCAAATTCTTCAAATGTTTGCGTTCTACACACTGCAGCTTTAATAAGTACCTATGAGTATCTACATTTGAAAGTAATCATGGAAAATACTGGCTACTGCAGGATATCAAATTAGAGCTTGACCGTTGAATCGGCCGTGCCACACGCATGTGTTTTGTTTCATTTTATTTTAATTAGAAAAGTCTTAGTGATGTCTTACCAGCACACTTATTTCCCCATCATACTCTAATATTTTGGGGAGAACTCTATCTTTTGTTTATGTTATAGCAGGTAAAGAGTTCACTAGATCTTACTTTGTCTTCTGCACTTCTGTTGTGTTCCTTGTGTTCTCTTTTAGGTGGAATGCAGGGTCCCCCACGTCCCCCTCCCGGTCCACCTGGTCCTCCAGGGCCTCCACCTCCTGGCCAGGGCCTCCCCCCTCCCCTCGCTGGTCCTCCAAATCGTGGGGACAGGCCTCCTCCCCCAGTTCTCTTCCCTGGTCAGTTTGGCCAGCCTCCAATGGGACCCCTACCCCCAGGCCCACCTCCTCCAGGTTATGGCCCTCCCCCTGGTCCCCCACCCCCTCAACAGGGCCCACCACCCCCAGGACCCTTCCCTCCACGCCCCCCTGGCCCCATTGGGCCCCCCATGGCTTTGGCGCCACCTCCACACATGCCAGGTCCCCCACCAGGTGGACCACCACCAGCACCCCATGTCAACCCTGCCTTTTTCCCCCCACCTGGCAACAACAACATGCCCCCCAACGACAGCCGAGGCCCCCCTGGACCAAACGACCCATACGGACGCCCGCCACCATATGAAAGAGGGGACTATGGTCCTGGAGGCCGGTAAGAATGGGTGTTGGATGTGTAACAAATAATCAAAACAGCAATTCATATAATGTTCTGTCACAATATGCTATCAATGCATTGGCACAAATTGTTAATATTTTTATCAAGTGCTAACATTCTGGATTTGCACATTAAGTTGCTGATTTACACTTTAAAGTTTTTGGTTGCAAAGATAACATCCTTCATAACTCTGGAACTTAAAGGAATATTTCACCGCTGGAAAGCTGAATATATCTTTTAAATTGGGTCACTTATGTAGTAGAAATGTGAATTTCTTTTTTAAATTGGTGCCTTCTAGGCTGAGAAAAGCCAGAAAATGTGTTTTTGGCTTATATGGATGAAAGACACCAAATCCCAGAATGCACCTGCTTTGCTGCTTTGAGTCCACTCCCAAGCCACACCTACCGCTTGACAGACAGACAGAGGCATTCAACTCAACTCAAGCGTGTTTTATTGTCATTTCAACCATATACACGAAACAACGTTTCATTGTGACTCAAGTGGCGTTACACATTTAAAATATATAAAAACGACATACGAAACATTTGATAGGCTCCGTGAAGTTCAGCTAATGCATACTAGCATTAGTGCTTGGTGGGTTGTAAACAGAGTATAAACACAGCCGTGAATTAGCGTGGAATGTAGAATGGTCGGCATTTAACATTCACAAACTCCACCAGCAATTAGCAGTTAAATGGATACAAATCACCACATTCCTGCACCACTCCGTGTTAACACAGCCCACCTCTTTTACCCGCACAGAGCATCTCTAGCTCGGAGGGCTAGCAGGCCTGGTAGCTGGACAGTCCGGTACACTATTCAGGCATGTTTCCACAACAACAAAAACACCAGTCTCTGAACTCACGTTGGGAGTTTCGTTGAAGGTGGATGTAGTCCAGTTTATTGTTTAATGAGCGGACGCTTGCAAGCAGGATTGATGGGACAGGTGGCCAGCTAGCATTAGCTTTCCACCTACCCGATGAGGATGTCCCCTAGCTGGCTAGCGGCATTGAGCAACACCGCTGGTCTCCGTGCAGGCGAAGCTCGCGTAGTGTGCCGAGTATTCCGTCTGTAATAACGTTTCCTCCATATTCTCCGATCTGTACCAATGTATCCCGGTGGTACACACGTGCGGTAGTTTGAATGCACATAATTGTTGTAAATGTTTGCTGCTGAAAACAGAGAGCCTATTTAGCGAAGCTTCAAGATGGCTGACAGTCGTTTTCATTCAGAATACCTCGGCCAGAATCGGCAGTCCAACCCCCTGTGGGCGGGTTGAAAACATGCGGAAGTAGCTCCTACTACTGGCTGTAGTCCTTTGCCTCTGGCCAAAAAATTCATTTTAGCCAGTCCGATGACGTCATTTTACGCCATCGAAATTTTTTTTCCCAGACACCTAATGCAGAGATCTCTCGTCTCAGGGGGACATGAGGGAGGGAAGCACGGTCATTCAGAAATACTACCAGGTTTCTACTGATACAAAGCTGAATGCTTGAAGTATCCCTTTAACACATGCTCTGACCCTTGTGTGTATTTGTAGGGAGATGGAGGCGTCACGGACCCCTCTGAGTGAGGCAGAGTTTGAGGAGATCATGAACAGAAACCGAGCCATCTCCTCCAGTGCCATATCTAGAGCAGTGTCTGATGCCAGTGCAGGTAACGTACATAATAATATAGGATACATACAACCAAAAGTAATTACTTACCGTGGGTGTGCTCACATTTTATGCCAACAAGACAAAAATTAGGAGCCAATTAAAGCTTATTGCAACCATGTGTTCTTTTTAGCGGACTATGGAAGTGCTATAGAGACCTTGGTGACAGCGATTAGTCTGATTAAGCAGTCCAAAGTGTCAGCAGACGACCGCTGTAAGGTCCTCATCAGTTCCCTGCAGGACTGTCTTCACGGCATTGAGTCAAAAAGTTACGGTTCCGCTTCCAGGTAAGATTTTTATTTTGTGCAGTAGCCATTAAATGTGACACTGACTCGGTTTACAAGCTATGCTAAAAAAGAGACACAAACCACTTGTCAGACAGAATTTTTTGGATCTAGCACAAAGGTAAAAAATTGTGCCAGCCAGATTTAAAGATGTATGGACTATTTGATATCCCATTTTATATGGTTTTCTTGTATTTTCTAGCCTGCATTAACTGTAATTCTGACTGTATCTTAATTATTTATTCCAAATGGGAATTGGCCCTGTAAGAGTTGATATTTGAAACTTTGAAACCCCTGTACACAGTCCAATGATGCTTGTCCATGCCAGGCGAGAACGTTCCAGGGAACGAGACCACAGCCGCTCTAGAGAAAAGAGCCGGCGTCACAAGTCCCGCAGTCGTGACCGGCATGAGGACTATTACCGAGAACGCAGCCGGGAGCGGGACCGTCATCGGGAGAGGGACCGTGACCGAGACCGGGAGAGGGAGAGGGAGAGGGAGTACAGACACCGCTAAGCGAGAAGGGAGGTGGGTACAACGTTTCCCATGGTATTTTATTCGCCATAAACTCTTTGTCTTCTTCATCACTACATTCTTTAGACCTGGACCAGGCCAGTCCAGTTCAGGCTCAAATAGCCTAAACTACATGGCAGAAGATGTTTGAAAAAGTCTGCTTTGATTGCTTATCTCCTCTCTTCTTAATCAGATTAAAGGTTTCAGTTTAGTTTAGGGTTTTCTGTGCCCATGACATATTTGGTCAACATTTAATCTATAGAGGGCGTGGTATGTTATTACCCAGAATAATAAACTATCTAGGAAATTTTGTATTTGTCCTCATGAGTACAGTCACATATAGGCCATAAATCATTAAACATTTTAAAAATGTTTGAAGTCATAATCTACAGTAAAGAATGACATTCCTTCATTTAAATGTCTCTATAAATATATGAGCAAGGGGACAAGGAGAGATGAGGTAAGCAAGGAAAAGACTTCTAAAACTCAGTACTTTGATTTCAGGTAGGTGTAAGGTAAGTCTACTTCCCTTAAAATGTCATAATTGGTAATCACCGCTGTGTTGTGTATCCGGAATATCAGACAATGTGTAATACACTTGCTGTATTCACCATGCTGCATTGCAAAGAAGGGTTTGTAAGAGTTGTATCAATACTGTGGTTCTCTCAGAAAATACACTGATAGTTAATGGAAATTGACTTTGTGGATGCATTGTTACTTTTTGGTCTACATGCTTCTGAGGCTGGTAATTTGCTAAATTTGTTGGCCACTTTTTGTGTTCTGCCAAATAAATTTCAAAATATGTTACAGATCACATGGCAAGAAATTAGTACCAGCTCTGTTGCTTGTACTGTACGTTGGGTAAAGTTTTGTACTAGTTCTGCCTTGCAGTTTTTGAGACTCCATAAATACACCTTTACACCTAATCTTCATCGATCCATTTGGCTGATAAAAAGTGGAAATTAT
Organism: Perca fluviatilis; assembly: GCF_010015445.1. Lineage (NCBI taxonomy): Eukaryota > Metazoa > Chordata > Actinopteri > Perciformes > Percidae > Perca > Perca fluviatilis. Next base: position 13,465,273 of record NC_053134.1, read on the forward strand.
CAAATTTTGTTTTTTACCAGTAGCTATGGCCAGTGGACCAAAGAGTTTCTGGCTTGAATTTTAAGATTCAATAATGAATTGCCATTTCATTATCTGTGAGTTTAATTGAAGTGTACTGTTACTGCTGAGTTGGTTTGTCAGTGTGCTTGTAATAATAGTTCCTTGACTGATTGGCAAGTTTCAGATGTCAAAGTTCCCTGATCATTTACAGTACTTACTACAGATTGAGCATTTTGTGTGATCTATTCAAATTGGATTGTATTTTTTTGGAAGATAGAAAAAAATGGCAATGTTCAACTTGTCGATAGTTGACCAATCTACACTTTGTAAATGTTCCATTCACAGTATTGTTGTATGCGAATCCCATTTCAGTTTAAAAGTATATATATCTCATTTTCGTGTTTATAATTAAGAGAAGGTGAACATTTATTTATCAGTGTTGATATCTGCTGATTTTTGGACACAGATTATTTTGCATTAGGTATACATTAAGGATCAGTGCGTAATTAATTGCAGGAGCTTACAGATATGATTGGAAAGAGTAAGTTACATGTAAACATTTAATAACAAATTGAAAGCTAGGATCAGAAAATTAATGTTTTCAGATTACAAGTTTTTTTAGTTAAAATGAATTTTAAACTGTATTTTATCTGTGAGAACTTGTAAATAATATTGAAGGTATACATCAAATAATTTTTAATGTCAATGCAGCAGATTCATGATTATATGCTAATTGTTATTTCACATTGACTGATACATAGAAATCTACATTTTAATATTTGTTTTTTATGACTCTTGTATGTACTTTGAAATGATAACCAGTGAGGCTGCAGTGTTGATTTTTAAATAATAAATCATCCTAGATTGGCAAGAGATCATGCAAGTGTTTTTTAGTATTTTGGCTCAAAGCATTGTGTTTTGCTGACTTTTTGGATGCTAAGTAATATTACGGATTAGTTGTAGATTAATTTATCAAACTATTTAACACCAGCTTCTGCACAATTAATATTGATACCATTGTCAATGGTTTGCTGCTTTCAAATGATTTGAAGTAAATATTTAGTCTAATCGTCTGGCTCAGTGTTAGGTAGGAAGATGCTGCTTCTATTGCGTCACTCGCACAAGTTTTGGAACTCTAGTTGACTTATCTGGTTTGATCGATTTTGTGTCGTTCTCATGTCTGCCGAAGAACTTAAGATGTCTGTGGTGTTGTGTATAAACCAGTCCTTCTAGTAGTAGAGTCTAGTAGGTTACATGGACCCTTCAGCATCTCTGTACTTTTGCACATCACCCCAAATAATATTTCTCATAATTTTAAATTAGCTTTCAGACATAAACTACATTCACTCTTAAGACATTAATGTCTTAATAAAGTGGCTCTATACAGTAGACATATTATTTATATATGCACTGTGTCTTAAGTTTCTCTCATACTGAGAAATATTAACTGGGGTGGTCATCCTTGTGGGGTTGCTGAATTCTGAAAGCAGGCAAAACTAATATCAAAAGAATACTATCCTATACCAACAGTTTTTACTGAAAAGTAAGACTTTGTTTCCACTGGGAACCTCTTTGCAAAAGATGACTTTCAAATTTAATTTTTTTCATGTTTCCTTTCACCTGCAGCATTGCGTTTTTACTTTTTTTGAGTGGCAACAGCTAAATGTAAAAATCTTTTTAAACGAGCATTGTATTTCATTAGTAGCATTGCAACCGCAATTACTGCAGTCTCCTAACACACATTTTGTTATCTCTGTTGGATAAGAGTTCCCCAGTGGACACAGGGCCTAATAATAACTTTTGGTAATTTGTAGATGCCAAAAATGCATTTGAGTATTTTACATAAATGTTTCTAGCTGTATAAAATCCACCTTTTGCATTCAGTCTGATATCTTAGAGCATTGTCATCAGAAAAAAAGAACTAAGCATATTGCTTTTAATCTTGATGATAGTTTGGCTATTTGTTATGTCCACAGATATGCTTTAACACTGTTTTATCTGTTCATATTGACATGGGGGAATGTACACCATTTGCACCAGACTGCAATTTTTTATGCTACCTCTCTAGTCTGTCTGCAGGTGCATGTGTGCTGGGGATCACAGTCCTTTTCAAACAAGCATACTATTTGATCAGGTAAAACCAGGGTCAAACAGAGTTTCGTTACAAATCAGCAATAACCAGTCATACCCATTTAAATAATATGCATGACTCTGAGAGATGGCCTATGGGCAATGTATAAAATAAGATTATTAGAATTAGCCGCATCAATAAAGGCTTTTTAATATTTTCTTCAACAAGAGTGCCTTGGTGTTCATGCCATTCTGATGCAATAAGATAATTACAAATTTGACTTAATTTGGCTCAGCTAAAACTACTGTAGACAATTGTAATGCTATAATTATGTTTAGTTCTCAGGTTATTAGTCAACAAATCGGCTATGTAGTTTAAATACCAGAAGCATTCTATAAGTTTTTCTGACGACATGATTGACAGTGAAAGCAAAGCTTATACCCACAGCGACAAGCTTCCTACAATGTCCAAATGTAAACTGTAAAATAGGAATTTTAAAATGGGACGTTTCCCCATCTTAGGCTGTTTTGTAACCAATAAACAAGTTAGCGGTCTCAGAAAAGAGTAGTTCATGGACTGTTTGACCCTGGTTTGGCTCTGTCCTGTTTCATTTCCATGCTGTATTAGCTGGCACCGTGCAGCATATTTAAATATTTTCTATGAACTAGAGTATTCTATAATGAACGTAGGTTCAAGTAGAGAAAAGTTAGTCTGATATTTGGATGTAATTTCACCGTTGACAAAAGTTCAGTCATGCCCCTTCCCACTTGTACTGGATGTTATGGTCCCTTTAAATAATAGTGTGACAAAGAGTACATTGAGTTTGACTACTGTGTTTTGTAAAATATTGTTGTCAGCTAAACTGTTTTGTCTGTAGTCATGCACCGTGTTAAAACCCTTTCTACAGCAAAAACGTATCAATAAGTAAAAGTTTCAATATGCATTTGAATCTTTGAACCATGTAAAATCATCTGTACTTATTTGGCATGCCTGTAAGTAAGGCCTTTTTGGTGCAGATACCAGTTCTAATTCACCCTGTGAGGCAAAACTTTGCATCACCAAGGCCTAAAAAATTATATTTTAAATTAATAGAAAACCTAGGAAATTCAAAATTACTTTAACAGAACTGTTCACTGTCATTTCATTTGATAAATTTACCATTTCTGTTAAGAGGTGCTTTAAATTGGGTAGAACTGTAATCCGTTCAGTAGACCATTGTTGGTAGTCTAACTGCCATTTCTAATTATGATAAAGAGGCTGCCTTTCCAGTTTCCTGTACCTTGCATGCTGGACTTTGTCTTTCTCAATTCTAAGTGCAAAATATTGCAGCTTATTGGCTGTCAACTAGACTAGGGGTATTCTCAATTACATTGACACTATTTTTTTCTGTTGTATGTATATACAAAATATATATTGGTATGCTTATGGCAACCATATCACTGGGTGGTTGTGGCAAAGTAACTTACTGTATCTGAGTCAGATGCGTGCCTACCTCTTCATAGTTTTGTGTTTTTATCGACCACTCTTTTTGTCCTTTCTGTGTCTCTTACTCCTATATTGCTTAATTTCCTGAAAAATTTGGTTGTGACAACCAATCATGCAGTGTTTCTATGTTATGTGTCAACAGTGGTTAAAGTTTTTGGTGTTGAGTTTTTAGCTCTGTACCTAATTCCTACCATTACCAGTTGGTTGTAAGGAAAATGTATTCTTGAAATAGATGTATGACAAACATAGGGTCCATTTTGCTATGGTTGCGAGAAGTGGCTAATACATGGGGAAATAATTATTTTTTAAATTTTTTGTCAATATATTAAAATTACTAGGGGTGTGCATCTCTACCTTTTATAAGAGGATTTGATCTGTATCTAGATAAATGGGCTACGATACGGTTCAGGGACGATACATTTTAATCTGGAACGATTCAGTTGGATTCGATTCAATCTGATAGATACACTTAATATTCGTTTAATGTACACATACATGCTAACTTCAACTTAATTGGCTTTTAAAACCATAACATCCACATCAGCTCCATGTTAAATTAAACCGCCTCCTTGCTGCTGTAATTTTAGAGTCAGTAACTCAAACATAGGTCCAATAATAATCATATACAGTATTACGTGAGCACAATAATACGGTTGTAAGCGTTAGCATGCGGCTGGTGGACTTTTGGGCTAATCTAACTGAACGTCTCAGAACATATAAACTTCAATATAAACTTAACACACCCAAATAATATCTATACATATTTATACGAGTCTACTTACATGTCCATGAACACACACGTGGATGGATGACTCAGACTGCAGCTGATACAATTTACTATATCCACATTGTATTCCTCTTCAGCCACTTTCACCAATAACTCCAAAAACAAAACTTAGCAGTCGGCACGTTTTCTCTGCAAACCCAAACAAAGGCACTGATTGGCCGATTCCCGTCATCCCGAACATGATTGACCAAGTCCTTCATCACACAGATGGTGAGGCTTTTGTCTCCCTCGCAAATAAACACACACCCGTCTTACAACAGCATTGCGCACACCGCAGCAGGTTTGTTGAATTGACAGCAAAGCTTCAAACGATTCTTAACGTTAGCCATCGGCCAAATCTTGGTCCATTTAGACCGATCCAGGAGCCGTGTATCGATGTAGTCGTTATCTGTGATAATGCAACCGGATACCGATTCGTATCGGTGAATCTTTACACACCTAAAAACTACCAATGACCCGTTAATAAAAAAAATAAAAAAAAACACTGATAGGAATATTTATGACCAATTTTCCAAGACTTTTCATGTTTTTGCAAATCACACAAAACCGACAAAATGCTACATTGCAGAATTGATCCTGCAAAGCCAAGTGCACACTATTTAACTTCAGGCTCAATTCAGCTTGACGCAATAAGAGGATACATTTTGTTCTACCCAGCATAGCTTTGCCATTTAGATCCTATAAACATTTCCCCTCACGTCCATCCCTGAATTTTAAATTCAGTATACTCTGTTGACAATTGTGTAACAAATGTCCAACTTCGCTGTCCTGAGTCTATACATATACTATATTTTATATATGGATGTCAATTCTTGTCTGTTAAGAGCTACGTGTAACGTGCAAGCATTTATATGACTTTACTTAATAGGCATATAAACAATTTCAAATCAATGTTTAAAAAACTGATACTTAAAATGGCTCAACTGCATATTGTTTTATGTCCAGCGTGTGTACATACTGACTACATTGCCATGCACAAATTATTCTGGGGTTTGCCCTTATTCCAAAAAAGACTATTACTACTGTTTACATGGCTAATGAAAATGAATATTCAATTAATATACCAGTTTACATGCAGCCGTGCATACTCTGTTTAACGTAACGTAAAATACTTTTTCCAATTTTTCCACTGTACGAACACAGCCTCCCTCTTTTATTCCTTTAACCAACTATGAAATGTGGGCTTTTCTTTTGGACATGAATCTTTACCCCAGCCTTACAAACTGCGGTAAAACTTCCAGTTGAGACGCATATTCGGAATGCGCTGTATAGTTAATGCTTCTTCTAAAACCCAAATAATATTGGCATTTCTCATGTATTAATCGGAAAATGCTACATTCGCAATAAGGCGTAATTCGGAATATCCATACGGAATATGCTGTTTACATGACAGGTATCAAATTTGGAATAAAAGTGGAATATTAATGTGCATGTAAATGTAGTCGCTGATAGATTTTAGAGTTGCTTCTTGAATATTTCCTGTTCAAGTTTGCATGATGATGTTTCTGTCTGCGCCAGGGTTGGGTGCAATACACAGTCAACTGAGCATTAAGAAAAACAAAAGTTTATGTCCTAACAGGGTATTCTACAATTTGTGCCTTATTTTCAGAGACTTAAGTTTTGCTGACCACCCCTTGTTACAATAACTTGTTTGGTACATTGTTAGGTACGGTGTACTTGGACAATCTCCAACCTTGTGACTCAAAGTGATGGTGAATTGAACCCAGCCCTGGTGTGCACTATGTATGTGTAGTCTAGAGGTTGAATGATGAGGGGGGAAAGTGTTCACTGTTGGGCTGCCTCGAAACCAAACTCCACCCTTCGTTCCACCTTTCAGCTTACGAGGATCAAGGATGGATGTAAGGAAAAGGGGAAAGAATTTCAATGCGCCACCACCTCCCTACCCTGCATGACCGGACAGGATTACAACCACCACCTCTTCCTCCATCTCTCCTCTCCACCCATCCATCTCTCTTGTCTGTTCATCTTTGCTGCCTGAATAAGAGCAGTGGATGGAAGACCCTGACCTGTGTAAGGCTATGTTATCCAAACATCTATACTCATGGTAACTAAAGATGAAAGAAAAAAAACTTTCCAAACAGTTCTTTTATTTTTATGGTTTTATTTGACATGAAGATGACTGTGTGATGCTTTTTTGCAAAGAAACAATAAATTGTCCCTCACATCCCCAACTAAAAGACATAAACATTACATCCTTTTTTCTTTTTTCCCCCTGGCTCGCTGTACTGTGTACATTCAGTTTAGTTTTTATAGGGTACATATTTGATGTGTTCTCCCACCCCTCTTGCTCATTTTCATTTATTCTTTTCGTTGTTAGAATGTTTGTAAATGTCTCTGCTTTGATTGAAAACTAGATGGTGTTGTAATAAAAAATGTTAACTGAGGTTCTCAATGAATTTGGTGAATTCCTCTATATGTTTGGCTCATTTATATTAAATGTGTATTTTGGACTGCAAACTAATTTTCATATTAAATTGGTCTATGATTAGATTATATATTTGTAGCTGTATTAGCAAGCGGCTTTATGGTTAGAACATTTTTTTTGTTATTCAAATGGTTTAAACGTTTACAAGGTAAGACAAATTAGACAAATGTACTTTATTTGGAATGTGAATTGATGGGTGGATGGGAAGACGTATACCTTGAAGAAATGGAAGGTCTAAATGTACATGCAGCTCTGAATAATTTTGGTCAACCCTGGACAACCCACCGTAAACTAAAAAAAAAATGAAAATACTGTTCAGTGTAATCACACTGAATGCCTATTATACCAAGAACATCCAAATTGTCTTTGAAATGTATGTTGATGTGAAATAGTCATTGTTGATTTAGTAATCCAATCGAGCAGCCATTGTAGTTGCATGGTTGGTGGCATTGATAATGCTTCAAATATCAATTAATCTCATTTGGTGATTTGCCATTTCAAGTAAATGCTTTTTTGCTCCTATGTTCTACACCGAGCATGTTTTGTATGTTCATTTTTAGGACTACGCTGTCACACCAGGTAAACTTTTGAACACGGCGTAAGGGAACCCATTTAGTGCTACTGGCTCTATATATGCAATTTATTAAATATGCACCATAACATTGTCCTCATATGCAAGGCAATGTCTTTCATTCCACCATGTTCAGGTCTTGCACTTTTGTTGAAATAGACTCACTTTGTGATACAGAGCTTTTGGTTTTTAGTATTTAAGATCGGTTTGGAAAATATGCTCAGTTACATGTCTGTTTTTTTTACTGTCTGGTCAATATTTACAAAAAAATATTAGGCCTAGATGACCTAATATGGGGGAGGGGGTGCTATTACAGTTAGTTCCTTTTGCACTCCCTAACTTTGTTAGGGTTAGGAATATGGATTTAAAAAAAAGTCCTGTTTATATGGTCCACAATAACTCAGTTTACTCTAAGAATAATCCTCGTGTTATTTTTTTGTCTTCATGGAGATTAGTGGTTTCCTTGTCAAGATTTATTTATTTTTTCTTTTGTTTGTTTTTTGTCCGTCATCTCGGTTCAAATTCATGGCCATCCCCTGAAATATTTCATGTCAAAGTATTTGATTGTAAAGATTGTGGACCCTACTGCTACAGGAATTACTCTGAACTTTGATGAAAAGATGTGAATCAGACTGTAACATCATCCAAATGTTTTTAATACCCTAATGATGCTCTTGATTGTAATCTTATTTAACAGTATACTTTAAAGAGTGTTATATATTCACATATATTAATTAATTTGCTCCCATAACCTTGTAAATGAGTAATGAAGCCTTGTAAATTGGGTTTTTGTACAAAAAATGTGAAAAGTGGAACATTTTGCACTTAAGGGGGAAAACTCGCTTTCCCCTCTTCTGTTGTACCTATAAGGGCTTGATGCCTTACAACTTTGATTCTTTTATGTACATTGACTTTTGTGATCTGAGCAAACTCTCAATATCAGCCTGAACAGATGTCTAATCAGCCAGAATAAGAACATGTTTGTGCAAGGTTTTCAGTAAGAATACTTAGGTGTCACTTTGCCTTATGCTGACTTCTCTCCACAGAACTGAAGGTAAGTGTTTAAGTTCTACATCACGACAAGTGGAAACAGTCCAGTCCAGAGGAAGTCTGGCTGACTTCTGCATCTAGCCAGACCAAGACTACCTCTCACAAGCAGCTGGAAAGTATCTTTTTTGGGGGGGTTTTAGTATTTGACTTGGACAGTGTAATGGTAGGATGTATTTTCACTCATTACCTGATCTTCAGCTACTTTTTTAATCGCCTGTAACAGATGTTTAGAAATTTAGCCACGTGACCCCAAGCTGAAGCTCCACACAGGTGTAAAATGGGGGAAATGTATCACTGTATTATATAACTGGTAATTTACAGTTGAGTTGTCTGCCTGTAACTGCAATTGATCAGCATAGCTATGCACTTCTCAGGGCTACATGACATTAAAAAAAGAGTTGAGTATCCATTATTGTTACTTTGGTTTTTAGATTAATGGGGTAATTTCTTGATTATTTTTAGGGACTTGTTCCATTTCTTGTTCTAATTACACATTTCCAGTCAGGGAAAGGTACATGATAGCTAAAATTAATCAAATGGTTATTGGTCCCAAAAAATAAAACCTTTCTAAATGCGGTTTGATTTTGTGGCTTTCCTTTGTATATTATGCATCTAATTAGTTTTCAGAGTGGGCATCAGGTAAGGAGAGGTTTGTTTGCATCAAGCCAATCAATGTAAATTGTAGTATACCTTGAGTAGGAAACCTTTTTTTTTAAATGCATTCTATCAAATTATTAAGGGTTTATACAGGTGACTACACAACATTTTCAAAAATATAAGATGCTAAGATTTATCATTTTGTAGGCAAAATGTATTGCAAAATCCTATTAAAGAGAAATTTGCATTAAAAATATTTACATAAGTGAGTAAAAATGCCTAAAACTTCCCTAATTGAGGGCCATTATCTACAATCTCTTTAAATAGCTGTAAACCTTTTGGCCTTTATTTATTGCAATAGTGCTAATCTGCTTTATTAGTGATTAACTTGGTAACTGTAGTACATTAACATTGTCACATAGTGACTTGCATGTCCTTGTTTTTTACACTGTTGTATTGTGTTCTAAAATTTTATTTCGTGTAATCTCGGCTAAATTGAATAGAGGGCTTGCCCTCGATTGTATCTCCGAAAACTAAATAAAGGTTGATGATATGAGGGGAGTTAACCAAGGAAAACTTACAACTGATCGTGCAAACGAGCAGTTGTTTCAAACACCCGTACGAAAGATTTAAAAGTTAGAGGTTTCCTTATCTCCATTTTGTGCAGATACTGTAATTTGGTCAAATTACTTATCAATGTTAAAAATGAAAGTGGTGTTTGCAGTGTGGGTGAGACCAAACTAAGGTTTATATATAAATTAATACATGCAACATCCTACTTTTCCGATGTTATTGATACCATCAGCCGGAACCTTAACGTGTCCATGTCGCGCTCTTACCGTACAATTTAACAAGTTACACTTGTCACTTCCGGCGCTTGTTTGGCTGGTTTGAAATGAGAACGTTCGCCGTATAAAGCATAATTTTAATGCTTTAATGGCAGGTTTATTAAATGTGGATACACGCTGGGAGACAAGACGAGTCCTATAGAGTGTACTACTGGATCAACTTAACTCTTGCTACCGTACTATGTTCAAAAAGATGACTGAATTTGGTCCAGATTCCGGGGGACGAGTTAAGGTAACGTTAACACTAAAGCAGTCTGTTTTTTTTTTATGAAAACATACAACTCGTACTGCAGTTTCATAATTAAGCAAAGAAATTTACAAGAACTACAAGTTAGAATCAATGTAACGTTACCCACAGTCAGATTGTTTTGTTTGTTTACTACTTTGTATTTGGGAGTATTTTAACAGGAACACGTTCATATGATTTTATATGTTTTCCCTTTGTGATCTGCAGGGAATAACCATTGTGAAGCCCATTGTGTTTGGGAACGTTGCCCGTTACTTTGGAAAAAAGAGAGAGGAGGATGGACACACACATCAGTGGTCTGTCTATGTGAAGCCTTACAGAAATGAGGTTGGCTATCCAGATCACTTAAAGACTTTTGCAATACTGCCATTTATGTTGACAAATTAATTAGTTGGAAAGATAATGGCCAACCACTTCTACTGTCAAGGTTTTTTCTTCTTAAATGTTTACATAAATATATAGCATTGTTCTTCCAGGATATGTCTGCTTATGTGAAAAAGATCCAGTTTAAGCTACATGAGAGCTATGGTAACCCACTGAGAGGTGAGTAGTCATTTACATAATAAAATGTGGAATAACTGCATTTGAATGCATCTGTTTTTGTTGTCAGAGGGGATGCATTGTTTACTCTGGATTGTACTTAATTATATTAAAGAAAATGTGACAAATGCAATAAAAGTAAGAAGAAAATGTGAATGGAAATCGATAATACGTTGATAGTACAGTGTATAGTGGCTCACTGTGTTTCTCTTTCTTCCAGTGGTGACTAAGCCTCCATATGAGATTACAGAGACGGGCTGGGGGGAGTTTGAAATCATCATCAAGATCTTCTTCATTGACCCCAATGAGAGACCTGTGAGAGACTAACTATTTAGTAGGCAGTGTGATGCAGGAATTTTGAACTTTACCTCCTTGTATGTATGCTTATATTGACGTGTGTGTGTGTGTGTGTGTGTGTGTGTGTGTGTGTGTGTGTGTGTGTGTGTGTGTGTGTGTGTGTGTGTGTGTGTGTGTGTGTGTGTGTGTGTGTGTGTGTGTGTGTGTCAGGTGACTTTGTACCATCTGTTGAAGCTGTTCCAGTCAGACTCCAGTGCCATGCCTAAGAAGACCGTTGTCTCTGAATTCTATGATGAAATGGTATGCCTGTTTTCTTGCTGCAGCTCATGACCACAGTTACTGTACTGCATCGATTTCTGTGTTGCTTTACTGTGGCAATGCAATGCTCCTATTAATTATTATCTACTAATATTTAATCTCTCCACCATAAATAAATGGTTAAGTACATAAATCACATATCGCTTTCAAAGTTTCCACACACCTAGAACTTTGTTAAATTTAGAATTTGTGTGAGACTGGGAGAGATGCACCTGACATTGTCATTTCTTTCAGATCTTCCAGGATCCTACAGCCATGATGCAGCAGCTACTGACCACGTCGAGACAACTCACCCTTGGAGCATACAAGCATGAGACAGAATGTATGTACACACACACACAATGAACACACGCAAAGAAACACAAGACACACATGTTTAAATACAGACTAGTATATACTTATTTTGACATCAGTGCCCTGCATAAGGGAAAATATAGTGTGTCCTTCTGGACAGAAGAGCAGCATTCATAGTTTGTGTCACTGTCATCATGCTTGTGTGTGTCTGTGTCTGCAGTCGGTGAGCTGGAGCAGAGGACCAAGGAAAAAATGGAAGCAGCAAAGAAGAGAACCAGCCAGGAAATCACAGAGCTGAAAGATAAACTAAAAGCCAGCAGAGAAAACATCAACCACCTAAAGGCAGAAATCCGGAAACTGGAGGAGGACGGAGACCACAAGGACCACTGAGAAATGAGCAAACACAGACAGAAGTGATTTAAAAAAACAAACAGGCATTGTTGTGACATATTTTGATTACACTTTTTTGTTATTTAGTGTGTGTGTGTGTGTTTTTTTTTTTACATGATCTCTTAACATCACATAGCTCAGAGAAGACATAAAATGATTTCCCCATAAAATATTTACTACTGCAGCACTGAAAAAAATGACATCTTGCTTGTGGCTGAAACATGGATTTTGTGATTGCTTCTTTTTAGACCTGTCATTGTTTTCTTTTCTACCCAAACATTACTGGATCAGCTGGTTGTAAGGTAGAATGACGACATGTAATTTTGTTATACATGTTTTTGCAATATTAATCTTGTCCAATCCTCTTGATGTAATTGATCCCTGTGAAGTGAGCCTGAGCAGAGGTCTAATCACCCAAAATTAAGCATCCCCATAGTATTCACACCTACCTGATGAGATGTCCACATTTGTGTAAACAGTTTTGAATGTGAATAGCTCATTTGTTTTTTACTGAGCTTTCGGTTTTCTATATAAAGTAAATGTCTTACAGGATTGCTTGTATATGTTTTTTTTTCTGTTGTAACCATTTGGGTGAAGTCTTTTGAAAAACTGTTAAAAAGAGAACTTGTCACCAAAACTGAGCACCTGCTTGACCCATTACGGTTTGCGTATAGGACTGGGCGAGGGGCAGAAAATGCTATCACCACTCTGCTAAACCTTGTTTTTAAACATCTTGAAGGCAGCAAAACCCACGCCAAGCTGCTATTTGTGGATTTCTCGTCTGCTTTTAATACAATACAATCCAACCCCACATTTGAATCTAAAAGCTCATTAAGAACTTTGGTTTGGATTTAAATGTTATGGGCTGGATCCTCTCTTTTTTTTTTTAACTAACAGAAGTCAGAGAGTGAGGGTGAATGGATGCATGTCAGGAGAATTAAGTTCAACTACAGGGTTCCCTCAGGGCTGCGTCCTTTCTCCACTACTCTATATTCTGGAAAATAATGACTGCTGCAGCCGTTGTGACACAAGATTCATTTTAAAGTTTGCAGATGACTCTGTCATAGTCAGTCTTCTTCATGCTTGTGAAAACAGCCACGGTCCTGTTGATGAGTTTGTACAGTGGTGTGACAGCAAGTACCTGGGGAATTGTATTGATGACATGCTGAATTTTAATTATAACTCTTGAGATGCTGTGTAAGAAGGGTCAGCCACGTTTGTTCTGCCTCCGGAAGTTATCTCAGTTTCATGTTGATAAGACCCTCATGATTCCATTTTACAGATGTTATATCGAGTCCGTTTGAACCTTTTCTTTAATCTGTTGGTGCAGGAACCTCGGCAACACCCACCCTCTTTACTCTGAATTTCAAATGATGTCTTCTGGCTCTAGGTTCAGATTCCCCGTGATTAAGGTGTCAGGTACAAGCATTCCTTCATCCCCACAGCCATCTCACTTGTGAACTCAGGCCCGGGGGAGGAGGTAATAACTCATAACTCACTTGGCAAAATGTGTAGTTTAGTTAGCGATATGATGTGGTTGGTGATGATGATGATGATGATGATGATGATGATTATGATAATGATGTCTATGATGCTGATGTGGTCAGTTTGTGTTATGATGGAAGAGATGTTGATCATGTATTCAACATGCCTGGTCACTTTGCACTTTATTGTGGGTATTTGTAGCTTTTTCGTCATTCTGCCGCATTTTTAGATGTTATTGATACTATGCTTTCTACACAAGTCTGTCGCCAGTGACTATTGTTGGTCTTCCAGCCCACTGGTATTCAGGTCACCCCCATCTCCTTCTGTATTGTATGACTATGTTGTTTTTCATGTATTGTATACCTTGCTGCAAAATCAGTTGTCCTCCGGGGATAAAATAAAGTTGAAAGTTGGGTTTGATGACGGTTGATTCATGAAACATGATGGAATACAGGTGTTGCGCTACAACCAATAGCATACTTGTCAACATCACTAAAAGGACAATTTACACCAAGCACTATGCACAACAACATATGTTCTGACACGTTAGAGCCAAACAGGTTTAACCCTGATCTTTCATGCTAAGTGGAGCAGAGTTAAACATGCTTCTCAGTCCTGAACCTGTCTACTTTGTAGGATCCACACTTTCCTGCTGACATTTATTTAACACCCAGCTAGTTATCCATAACTAGATGGGTGTTAAATAAATGGTTTAAAGTGAAAGAGGTTCAGGGGCACATAAATAGCTGTTGCAGTGAAAGTGCATGGTTGTTTTTTTTTGTTTGATGCAACAATGAAGTTTGTACCCACTGAAATACAAAGGTGATGTTTTCTGCCCTATTCAAGTAATTAAATATCTTAGGAGTAATAATTTCTGTTTAAATATTGGCATCGCCAGTTGGTACGTTGCAATAGTTGGTGAAATTAAATTAAATGTCAAAAACTATTAAAGCATTACCATAAACTTTAGCTACGATATGTAAATTTTCAGATTTCCGAGAGTCCGTGAAAGCATCTAGCAGGAAGCTCAAACAACTTTTGCTGTCCGGACCGACATTGTTCTCGAGCTGTACACAAATGCAACTTTGTGTCCTCTGGCTGTTCTTTAAAACTCCCAAACAAATATGGCAAAATACAAAAAGCTAGAATGGAACCAGTGTTGTGCAGGCCTGTACATTTGTTGCTGGCGTATAGATGTAAGTCTAGTAAATACACCGAGCGAGTGAATGCAGTTTATGTGCTCGGGTTCAACTGGCTCCAGGTGTCCTTCATTAGGAGACGGACTTCAAGGTAAGTACACTTTCACGTTAAATATAAATAAAAACGCACCATAATACACATATGTATAGAGTCCTCGTGGGAGCATAGTAGCTTGGCAGAGATGTGCTTAGGGTTTGAGTCGTTATTTCACACTTTTTCTCAGTTATATCTAAAATTACTCAAATTTAAGAAGAAATGTATGCCAGCAATGAGTTTTTTTGTAGTCCGTGCTGAGGAGACATGCAAACATAAAATGACTTTTGCTATGAATGAGAGTGGGAAACTTCACTAGCAATATATATTTTATGTCCGGGTCATAGGATGATACATTTTTCCAGGTAGGAAACCACTATGGTGATTGTTGGTCAAATGTATTAAATGCATTTTAATTCAAGTGATTACATTTTATTTTAGTTCTAAATTTAAAATATTAAATATAGGCAGTATAAGCTACACTTTTTTTTTTGCGGATGTGCAAATAGCCACGTTGGACTAGATGGGTCAAACTTAAATTAATAACAAAAAATTAACTTAAGTAGTAAGATAATTAACTAAGTGATCAAATATGTTAATAAATTACATGCATAAATCTATTTGCCTTAATAAGGAGACAAAATAAACAAGCAGTGATGTATTAAGAAAATAAATCGGCTAACGTTACCTTTCTTTACCGTATTAAATATTATTGGTAATTTTCTTTACCAAGTTATTAAGCATAATAAAATATGTTTATAATAAAATATTATAAACAGTTATTATAATAATAATAATAATAATAATAATAATAATAATAAGCAAGATACACTTTTTGAAATGTTTATATATAAGTAATTTACTTTTTATTATTTTAATGTACAAAATATTCCCCTCGCTTCGCTCTTAGTTATCTATTAAACCGCCCGCGAGAGTTTTTCGGGTAGTCACGTGATCAGAGGGTTTAGCACCGACGTCAGAGAAACAGAGCTGGTAATGATCCTCACCGTGCTGCTTCCTACGTTTTAAACTTCACGTCTTACTATTTAAAAAGACATATTTCCAACAGCGGAATTAATATTCCACTCGCTAGTGTGTAAAAGATACGTCATAGTAATGTAAACCGTAACGTTACTGGAAATGCAGAGGGAACCGTATAGCTCCTAATAATGTTACCCAGCTCGCATTAACATAGTATAACAATTATGGCTAAACTAAATGCAGCAAACATGTCTCCTCGCTAAGAAAACAACTGGTGGTATTCTGTTGCGTTCAAGTTTTCAGGTAAGTCGGCTGAAAATAGGCATGTGGCTAGGGTACTCGACAGTGAGTGTGTGGTGTTTTCCCCAAGGGACCAATTTTGCTGGGCTAGCTACATTCATGTTAAAATGCCTTATAGCTTCGTATTACTACATTTCCTATTTGGCAAATACGTTAAGCCAGTGCTGTTCTTGCTGCCTTTCCTCTTGTGTCAATGTGTCGGGAAATATTTGAAGACTTCTAAAGATGTTAAGGCTTTTTTATCAAATGGTTTTGCAGTTAGTGAGTATCCTAGGGACTATCATGTTTAGACTTGTGTGTGATGCTGTCATGAAAATTATAGCAGTAATATAATTCATTTGTTTGGGACACTTGCTTTCATGAGGGAAACTTGGGCTAAGTAAATGGTATAATCTGCAATTGACTTTCCTTCACAAATATTGTACAACTCTTGTCTGATAACTTAATAGAAAGATTGAAATAAACTTGACTACAGAAAAGGAGAGAAACTTCAGGCTATATGTTGCTCATATGACCACATCAGGCACGCTGGCTGGCTACATAGATCTTTGGTTGTCATCCACAGAGCTCCATTGTTGTCCCAGAGACTGTGTTTGTGCAGTTAAAGTCCATTCATGAGACTGAGTGCATCATCAGCACACCATACCTTTTTAATGTATCGAGTTCCCGCAAATGGGACAAGTGCGTTGTGGGGCTTCTGTTGCAGTACTGCATTGGTGTGTATACCTGGCATAGTCATACATGTCTCGTAGCACAACAGAGGATCCATCTTTTAGAATAGCCTCATCAATATCATGCCATGAAGGGACCACATCTTACAAATCTCTTCAATCAATATGGGATAGCAAAGAAGGCCACCCTCAAGTGCATTCTCTCTATAAGTGCATGAAGGAATCATTTGAGTGGATAGTAGTTAGTAAGGGTGTGTGCTGCACTGTGATTGCTGTAGATAATAGCAGGATGAGGAAGGGCTGTGATTAGGCTTGCTGGCTTTGGGGTGTGTAGGTCCAACACAAATTGATGTGCCTAGTAAATGAAGGTGTTTCTTTTCCTATCCCTAAACTAAAATTTCAAATTAACTCATATTTTGCAACTTGTCCTACAAAGGGGATTATTTCTTTAAGTCACACAGTCAGTCTAGGATTCTTTTATATTACCTTGGGTCAGCTCAGCTGAAAGGAGACTTGTAGCTCAGTGTAGGGCTCAACTAAAAGTTTAATATTGCACCACCATGTTTGAGGTGGATATTTTCTAAGAAGGAATTACTCAGAGCAGTTTCGGCTGTTGCACTGGGCCTGTAATAGGCCTGTATAAAGTAACAATATGGTTTGAGTACAGCTAAGTAAGATTCTAGTCTGGCCTAATCACTTGGTATTAATAGTTAATGTGGCTTTTTTTGAACATGGATTGCCTTCATTATTTCTGTATTATGTATGCATCCGTTACTTTCCAATCAGTATTACACAAAAGAAAGTGCTCTTTGTGTATTTTTCATCTGTCACCCTCACCATGTAACTTGTCATATTAATCTTTCCTGCCAGCAAGAAGACATAAGGTATTAGTAAGTTTAGCTAGGTGTGGTCTGAAACAAGGTTGAGGCATTGAATTTGGTGCACTGTGTTAGCACTATTTCACCCCTGATAGCATTGTCATTTGAATACAGTGAAGCTGGTGTGTGTGTCTGTGTGTGTCTGTGTGTGTGTGTGTCTGTGTCTGATTATCATCTTTCTGTCTCATATGCAAACTATTATGGTTTAACTGTCCGCTGCTTAATGTGCTTGTTGCAGTATGAATGTGTAAGGCTGTCCACATTCTCAGCAGCTTCTGGTGCACCTTTTAAGCAAGGCATGTGACCCCTGGATGCTTCAGAAGAGCAGTTTGAGCTGTGGTTCTACTGACTGAAGCACTTTGTAACTATGTTGTTTAAAGTGTTTGTTTGTGTGTGCTAGGTGTAGTGGTGAGCCCATGGATAAGCCATCATCTTCAGGCAGAGCAGCACTGGAGGAGAGAAAAGGCCTGGTGGGGGTAAGCAGCCTACTACTCACAACTAGATCAGTAACAAGATGTGATATGTGGTAAATTCTAACTTGTAATATAAAGTCAGTTACTGGCGGTATAACATTTTACAGTGAAATTCATGTTTCTGAACTCCTCTAGGAGACTCTTGTTTTGTCTGGTGATATGTGTTTCTGCTGTTGTTGGCTGTCTAAATATGGTTACAAATTTGCGATCAAAATTGATTTTCTTTTTGATTTTTTTCACAGCAGACATTTTGACTTGTCATAGCAGGAAAAGCACAGGTGGAACAAATGACATTACTGATCGTTCATTTCTATCTAAGTGTCCCAGTAAGCCATTCTAGTGAACCAGCATGCAAAATAGCAGGTACTGCTAATCTCAATGGAAATGCAGCTGTTATCAGTATTATTGATTACACCTGTAGTTTTCTTACTCTCAGCAGACATTTTGACTATTTTTTTTTTTTCTGCTGTAAACAATTTCTATTCACTGTTGAGGTACTTGACTCATGCTCTACCTGTTTAAGGGTAACTCCGCAGATTTTACACATCAAAGTCTGTTTAGAGGTATTGGGAGTACTACTGCAAATGTGAAAAAAGTAGTATAAAGTCTTTGTGGTTCCAGGAGGAGCTGTGTGAAATCTGATAAACTGCTTCATGTGATGTCATTTGTCATGTCTTTTGGGGCTGAAAACTACAAGATTGAAAATGAAAAAAAAAAAAAAAAAGATCTGGCAGTCTGTAGTAAGAAAGCAGTGAGCTTACCAGACCTCTTAAGCCTGCTCCTCATCTCTGCTTGAGGCTAGTGGCTTGAAGCTCCATTAGCTGCTACTAATAATGCACCCAAATCTCTGACTTAACTGTTGGTGGGCGAGTTGCATTGTGGGTAATGTAGGCATCAGATTTTGACAAGGAAGAAGAATGCATGAAATAAAATGGGAAGATATCTTTGCTTCTGCTGTATTGATTGTGACTCTTTTTTTAACTGTCCATCATGAGTCTGACAGTGTTAGAGGAGTGTAATGTTAAGTGGGTGCAGAACTCTGATGATAATAGTAAAGGTGGGATTGTTACACTCAAAGCTACCAGAATCTGAACATGATTCCAATTAGTCTTTCTTTTAATTTGAGGGCACAATAAGATGTCTTGATGATGGTTGGTTATGTGGTTGGTGATGCTAATTACCCATCATGTTTAAAATGCCTTAGACAATGCAAATTGAATCCATCACTGTGGGTCTTTGCTTGTACCTGTACTCCAGGATGGTGGGGTGCTGAGAGGTGCTGAGGGTGGAGAGGTAAATCCTCAGACCCAGAGGAAGAGCAGCTCCTCTCGTTCCTCCCGCAAGAGCTTCCGCTTGGACTACCGGCTGGAGGTAAAACCTCACTTCCCATCAGCCCCCTGTCCCCTAAAACCTCTAGCTAAACACAACCGACTTTACCTCATTTCCATAAACATCCCTTAACATGCCATCTCTACAGTTCTCTACTTATTGTGTTTTAACCTTACGTCGTTTGAAATGCCCTTCTTTAAGCCTAAAATAAATGGCAAAAATGTCATTGTTTACTTTTATTATAGGAGGAAGTGACAAAGTCCTGTCAGGACAAACATGGTCGCTGGACAAACCCCTGGCCCACATGGCGGTTCCCTTCCTACACCACCCTGCTCAGATTCCTGTTGTTGGATAAAAATCACAGCAATATACCAACTAGTAAAGAGGTGGGTACTTATAAGAATAAAAATGTAAAGCCACGATATGAGGAAAATGTCAAATTGCGATTATTTTGACTGATGTCGCAAGTGCAATATGATTCACGATATGGGAGGTAATGATCAATTTTTTGGATCATTATTTTCATTGAAACACAAATAAAAATGTACTATAGTCATGTAGTGTGATTTTTTTGCAAGAATCTGTACCAAACAAAGATGTGTTCCTTTAGTCTGTAGGATGGAATTTGTAGGTCCAGGGCGACTGCAGCCCCACAATACTTCATTCTGAATGGTTAGACATGTTTTGCCTTTAACAAATATTGCGCCCCCCTGCCATTTGGATATTGCACTAGTCCATATTGCTATTTCGATAACATTGCAATTAATTGCGCAGCCCTACAATTAACTACATTTTTCATAAGTAACTCCAAATAGTGTTGAATCAGTAATCTGTTTTAAATTTAACCTTCCCAATGTAATACTGTGTGTGTGTGTGTGTGTGTGTGTGTGTGTGTGTGTGTGTGTGTGTGTGTGTGTGTGTGTGTGTGTGTGTGTGTGTGTGTGTGTGTGTGTGTGTGTGTGTGTGTGTGTGTGTGTGTGTGTGTGTATGACACTTTTAAAAAGCTGCAAATGTATGGCTTTACTCGTATTATCCTCATAGTGATCCATATTAGAGTTCATATACAGTATTTCCCACCTCTTAGTGGGATTATTGCCCTTGAGTATTTATAGCTCCTAGTGGAAACCTTGCTGAGCTCCGTAAGACCTTAACAGGCTTCAAAAACTGCATTCACACAGCAACAGAAACATTTTTAACCCCTTAATTGCACATTTTTGATGTTTTATAAAATGTGAATGGGTGTAAAAAATAAACAACCAGAGAGGTCATAGATCAACATTTTAATGGAAAGGTAGTTTGCAACATTATGTAAATATATTGTGCTAGGATCCTATAAATTACATGATAGATCAAACTTCACGGCACACAAAAGTAAATTGTTCAAAGAGCTTTTTGTTTTTTTGTTTTTTAATTGAGAATACATCATACATCACAAGCAGCAACAAAAACATGTTGATCCATGTGTTTAGAGTGGAGCAACCAGTGCAGGACTATAACATTTGCAGAGCCCAGAACAGTGAGTCTATTATTAGGGTGCGAGGGGATTAGTGTTCATTTTTGAAAAGTATGATTACTGAAACATCCTATTCCTTATAATCAGTATGTGGTTGTTTGCTCTCCCTGTCATTCTGTGCTACTTCTTCTCTCTTCCTTTCTTCTGTATCCTTCCCTTTTATTCCTCCATCTACCTCTCTCTGTTGCTCTTACTGTCATTCTCTTTTCCCCTCCCTGTGAAGGCTCTGGACAGTGAGCTCCCAGTGATGGAACCGTACTTTGTCCAGAACCCAGACCTCTCTGACTCTGGTCCAGGTCTGAGAGTCACCTGGCTTGGCCACGCCACGGTTCTGGTTGAAATGGACGGGCTGAATATTCTGACAGACCCTATCTTCAGCCAGAGGGCCTCACCGTTTCAGTTTATGGGACCCAAAAGATACAGAGGCCCCCCCTGCAATGTGGAACAGGTTAAGTACTTTGTTTTTTCCCTTAAATTCAATAGTTCACCTTTTTTTCCAAAAAGTTAGTTTCTTTGGCTGCTTCCTTTATACCTCGTTTTCATGGTTTATCCTTCTGCCAACAGCTGCCCAGGATCGACGCTGTCGTCATCAGTCATTCTCATTACGACCATCTGGATGCTGGGTCTGTGGCCAGCCTTAATGCACGCTTTGGAGGGGAGCTACGCTGGTACGTGTCTTGGATATATAGTCAACAGTAATGTAGTTACTGTTGACTATATATCCATGTATTCATTGTAGTTCATGTATTCTGCTTACAGCTGCTCAGGAAAGCAAAATGTATTTCAGCGTGAATTGACAATAAAGTTGTATCGTATTATGTAGTATGCCGGAATATTGGAATTATCATGTCCCTATTATGTAAGTGTGATAATGTATGTATGTGTGTTTCCCAGGTTCGTGCCCCTGGGTTTGATGGACTGGCTGGTGAAGATGGACTGTGAGAATGTGATGGAGCTGGATTGGTGGGAGGAGAACTGTGTCCCGGGTCATGATGATGTCACATTTGTCTGCACACCATCTCAGCACTGGAGCAAACGCACCGCACTGGATGATAACAAGGTAATAATACCTTTTATGTATGAATTAATTGTTTTATTTATAGTATCAAATCATAAGAAGTTATCTCAAGACACTTTACAGAGAGTAGGTCTAGACCACACTATAATTTACAAAGACTCAACCATTCCAATAATTCCCCCAAGAGCAAGCATTTAGTGCAACAGGGGCGAGTCATGCAGAAAAAGGCAGTTTCAATAGTTTTATTTTGAGTTTAAAGCATATTTAGTACATACACTTAACTATTTGTCTTTTTCTCTCAGTCGTTATGGGGCAGCTGGTCTATTTTGGGTCCGGACCATCGGTTTTTCTTCGCTGGCGATACCGGCTACTGCACTTCCTTCCACGAGATTGGACGACGCTTCGGACCGTTTGACCTTGCAGCAATCCCCATCGGAGCTTACCTGCCCAGGTTCTGTGCATAATACACACAGTGTCCATGTTATTAGGTACAATGTAATACAACTGTAAAGTCTACTTTTGTAATGTCCAGTTTTTTTTTTATAAAACTGTTAATTCAGTTGTGTTCCAGCATAGACCTTTTTCACAGCAGACATTTTGGCTCGTCGTAGTAGGAAAGTACAGTTGGAAGTAATTTTGTTAACGATGGACATTTGAGCCATTGTTAATGAAATTAGTTGAACTATACTAATATGACAAGTCAAATGTCTGCAGTGAAAAAGGTGTAGTTGTACTGGACTACATTATATTGAGGTATTTCCCCCCCCCCCCCATGTTTTTAAATGGGGAGAAAAAAAAACCACCTCAATATGTTAGAGATTTTTGACAGTCAACAAAAACTGAACATTACAAATCTTTTGTAAAGGTAGAATTTATGGCAGAGATGGTGACTACTGTCTTCTGCATATAGAACATACGTTTATTGCTATACTGTATGTAATGCACAGACATGTAAGAATCTTTTTTTTTTCCCAGGAATATGATGCAGGGGCAGCATGTAGATCCAGAAGAGGCTGTTCAGATTCACCAAGACCTTCAGGCCAAACAGTCTGTGGCCATTCACTGGGGAACCTTTGCCCTTGCCTATGAGGTATACAGATCCTTTAGTTAGTGAATTAGTGGTTTAAAAAAGAAAGTTAGACATATTATTCAATTTCTTGCCAAGTGTTAGATAAGATGACACCACTCTATCAATCTTCTCATCTAACTGCAGAAAAAAAGTGAATTTTCCAAAATGTCAAACTAATCCTTTTAACCCACAAGCAAATGGAGGTTAAGGCTAGAATTGTGACATTTTGTAATTAAAGTGTACACTCACTGCAGCGAGTCAGAGATAGTCCTGTATCTTAACAACAATAGCATCTTTATTATATTCCAGTAAATAAACTAACAGCATGTCAAAGCACTAACCTCTGGCGTTTAGTCCTCTGTGAAAACGGGCTGCTGTAATAGTGAACTGATGCATCGGCTCAGTCTGTAGAAAAATGTATTTAAAACAGTTGCCAGTTTATTAGGTACAGCTAGCTAAAACTAAGCAGTTTAAGCTTTGCAATAAATTCTACTTTCATTAAGGTTAGAGATGTTGAATAAACCTTTTTTTTTTTTTTTAAATCAAATGTTTAAAAAAATAAATTCTACGGACACAGAGCTGACTCATCTTTTCGTTACAATTCATTGTTCACTATTATAAATCACAGGGGACATAAAAGCCAGAGTGTTAGAGCACCTATTATGTTCTGGTAACACAACATAACAAAAGGTGTCATTGTTTGTTAAGCTGCACGTCTATTGCTGTAGCTAACAGTTTCATTCTTGCGGCCGCACTTGGAAAGTCAAAAACAAATGATAACTCACTTTCTCTGGTCCCGTTTCCTCCTCCATCCAGTATTACCTGGAGCCGCCGGTTCGTCTCAGAGAGGCTCTGGAACAGAAAGGACTGAAGCCAGAATCCTTCTTCACTCTGCATCACGGGGAGTCTCGCCTTATAACTTCACAGGAAGGAGATGTCTTTGACTGATCCTCTCTGTAGCGTTTCATGGGCCATGTGTCTGTAACAAAGTGCAGAACATTTGGTCATCATTTTGATGGACTTCAGTGATTAAAGTTTGAAATGCATATCTCAACTGAAAATAGGAAATTAACACAATACTGTTTACATACTGAATGTTTGTACCATGCCATTGTGAGCAATACTACCTACAGACGCTGTGACTCCACTATATAAACAATCTGATTAATTAGGTTTACACAAAGTGTGTAATTCTTCCTCATAAGAAACATCTAAATCAGTTAAAGAGAAATAGGACATTTAAAGTACAGTACCAGTTAATAAGTTGTATTTAGAGACTTCTGCAGTGTTTTACAATGTTTTCTATGGTGATAACTTGATTTTTGGTATTGAGTTTTTGTGGTCTACACATTGCTTAAAGCTTTCTGGCAAAAACAATGTCCCAGACCAAAGGAGTAACTTAAAAATCAACCACTTAAAAGAAATCTGCAGGTTTGTCATCTGTTGACAAACTGCAAAAATGTGACCATAATTTTTTTATCTGACTTTCTGAACATCAACAAATCAGAATTGTCAAATATGAGAATTTAACTTGCATGGAGTAATTGGTGCAGATAATAATGGAAGTAAAGTTTGTGTATAGGAAACCATGTGGGATTAAACAACAAACCTTCAGTACGAAGCAGGACTGGAGACCGCTTAATGCAGCTTTGTGTTGACAACTGGATTGGGACGTTCCTGTGAGCTGTAATTAAAACACAAAACAATTTAGAGTAGTGATTTTCAAAGATTGGTGCTAGCTAATGCCACAATACAAAAAGGTATTGTTTTTCTGAATGTACTCTGGTCAACCCTGAACTACATAAGACGCAGAAGGGTAAGAAGAAATCAGTTGTCTCCGATATAGATTTCCAACCACTATGCTAATAGAAAGTGCTGCTGAAAAGCCGTCAGATGCAGGCAGAAGTTGAGCTGGGTTCAGCTTCATGCACTGCAAATATTGTGCATTGTTCCTGCTTAAGACATTTGACTTTTGATGCTCTGTAACCACAGCACACACATTTTTTTTTCTCTTTACTTAGCGTGATGATTCATATTTCCACTTCTTAAAACTTCAGTCAACAAATGCATTTGCTTCAAAGAGCAACAGTAAAATAAGTGATTTTATTTTTTTAGGTTTACTTTTCATACTGAATCTTTAAAGCCTGAATGTACAAACAGTTGGCAGCACAATATTGAGTTAATGTAGTAGACTAGTTATGCTTACACTTGATCCATGTCACTGAATCTCACATTAAATATCACTTGCATTTTAAATGTGTTTGTTTCTTGTGTCAGCAGCAATGTAGGGCAGGACTCCAAACAGAAAAAATATACATATGTATTTTTTTTGTTTTATGTCATGTCTGACAAAAAAATTACTAAAATCAGTATACTATTCGAACAGTATTTGACTCCTTCACATCCAACCCTCCTAGCAAAAAGTACAAATACTGCAGGCTATTTTCACTGATCTATTAAATGGTTCCTTACCCTAAAAAAATCCTCCTAAGTATGACTGTGGTGAACATTAAATTTACTTTAAAGCAAAGATATAGAAGCCACTGTGTGCTTACTGTACATACTGTACATGTAATGTCCATGGGCTGGTGTGTTGTATTAACACTGCCGGAGTTAGGGGTTGACATATAATGAATACGCTTCAGATAAAAGGTTCTGCCCATAGGTAATATGCAGTATGCCATAAAAATACAGTATAAAATGTCAAAGTCATAAGAAAGGTCATAGTATAGTGTGCCATTAAAAGGTTTAAAAAAAAAAGTAATAGTATGTCATATTTCATGCCAAAGAAATGCCATAAAAATTAGTATAATGAGTCATAAAAAGTCATAAGAAATGTCATAGTATAATGTCCCATAAAATGTCATAGTATAGTATGTCAAATGTCATAGTTTGTCATTGAAAAAGTCAAAAAAGTGCAATAGTATGCCATAAAAATATTGTATATGCCAAAAAATTAAGTTTAGTGTGCTATAAAAATAATATAACATGTAAAAACAGAAATCATAATGTCATCATGGCATTATAGTTTGTCATAAAAAAAAATCATAAATTCCATAGAATGCCATACAAATTAATGTCAAATGTCAATATGTCATAGTATTGTATGCAAGAAAAAACATAAGTCATAAAAATGTCATAAGAATGCCATAAAATATAGTATAGTATGCTATACCATAAAAATATAGTATAAAATGTCAAATTTCATTAAAAGGTCATAGTATAGGTCATAAAAAGTTATAAGAACATGTCATAGTATAGTATGCCATAAAGTTAATTAAAAATGCCATAAGATTGCCATAAAAATATAATATAGTATGCAATAAAATTACAGTATAGAATTAAAGAATAGTCATAGTATAGTCAATTAAAAACAAAAAAAGTCTAAAAAGGTCATAGTACTATAGTATGCCACAAAAAAGCCATTAGTATGCCATAAAAATATAGTATATATCATAAAAGTCATGAAATGTCATAGTATATTATGCCATAAAAAAGTTTAAAATCATAGTATGTCATAAAGATGATTATATTATGCCTTACATTTTATTAAAAATGTCAGTATATTATGCCAAATAAATGCCATAAAAATGTAGTATAATAAGTCCTAAACATGTATTGTAGTATATTGAAGTATAGTATGCCATACAAAAATCATTAGTTTGTCATAAAAAACAAAAAAGGTTCAAATAAAATGCCATATAGGAATGCCATTAAAAATACAACAAGCCTATGTGTAAAAAAAGGCATAGAAAATGTCAATTACTATTGACATTTTATACTGCGATTTATACAATTTGATACTTCCCCCAAAAAAGATGTTATGTCATAAAAGTCATTAATATGTCATAGTATGCCATAAAAAAGTGTTTAAGTCATATGTCAAAAATGACATTCAAAATGTCATAGTATAACATAAAATATAGTATAAGTCATAAGAAATGTCACAGCACAGTATGCCATAACAAGTCATAGTATTCCATGTAAATGTCATACTATAATAGGTCACAAAAACTGTCAAAAAAGTCATAGTATAATATGTCAAATGTCATATAAATGCCAATGCCAATAATAATGTCATAGTATAGTATGCCACAACAAAGTTATAAAAGCCATACGTATGTAAGAAAAAAAGTATACTAGGACTATAGTAGGCCTAAGTAAAACAAAAAACAAATCATAGTATGCCTTAAAAAAGTCGTTATACTATAAAGTCATTCTAATATGTGCAGTGGCTTCTTTCTAAAATCCAATAGCCACTGTAGTAATCAGATACATCTTAAGGGCATTCAATTGCAAAACAAACGCTTTTTTCCAGTCCATCTTCCATAAGTTAATGGATCAAAAGAAAAGCTAGGCTAATTCCCCCTTCAAATTCTGAATGTGATTATCAATGCACAAAGGCAGAGTAAATAAGAAGCCTGAAAAGGTTGACGGGAAATCTTAAGAAAGTAGCATTCACACCTGCTCTGGTGATCGGCGTCCACGTAGCAGCACGTTGTTTCCCAGGGAAGTCCAGGAACTCCAGCCGCTTCTTCAAACAACTGCGTCAAAACCTTTTATATGCACTTTACTACTGTACATGCGGGTAGATAGAAACTGTTAAAAGTGTTTTAAATATCTTTTTTTCTTTAGTACGCTGCTCTTTTCTTTTCGCCTCCATATTGCCATCGTTAGCTTTGCCCCGCCCCCCGGGGTCGCACAGGTGTCTGTAATTGCTCTCCTCTCCTTCCGGTCCTACCAAAGCGTTATTCTGCCCTTTCCCCACCTCTCTGCCACACTGTGTTACTGCAGCATCTATTTGGATGCAAGGAAAAGATAATACACACTTTAAATTGGGAAAAGCACAACACAAGATGGCAGTGTCTGCAAGGTTTTCTCATTTTGCATTTAAAAATATGAACCTAAACCAAAATATTGACTGATAGTAATGGTTTAAATCAAAGTTTGGGGATTTTATAACAAATAATGTGCTCATGCGGAGAAATACAATTATTATGGTTTTCATCCAAAATGTTTAATAGTTCCTAGTATCTACAAAAACAATCTAAATGTTGCCATTATGCTGTAGGTAGGTTGACGATGATGTCATTAGTAAGCAGCACACGGCACATGAGTATTTGCTAAGCCACATTGATCTCACTGATCAGACACATTAACTTGGCACACATCCTCTTTAAAGGCTGCATTCATTCATAAAAAGAAAGATTGTGGCCTGGGTGGAATTTTCTTCCAGATGGGTAAACAATGAAGACTCAAATCAAAGCTAGTTTGTTCCTGTTTAGACAGACTTTGGAGCAAGAACATACTGCAGTTGCATGACAGAGTCTTTACACATGGCTTTCTGCTATTTTAAGTGGACACCCATGCAGTGTGAGAAGAGCTGAGATAAGAGGTTAGTCTCTGGTTAAACATTAGCAGTGGGATGGGCCCTGTATGTACCTTTTGAAATATCGTCTTTGATTAACATCTGAATAACTTTAAATAACCAAATTAAAACTGTCTCATTGTCCCTCATAGAGGAATTTGTCAACACAATCAGTTCAGTTGGATTTTGACTAAAAACATTTTCATATGAAAAAGTCCCCTAATATTTATTTGAAGACACCGACTGAACCACTGACTCACACACCCTCTGAGCTGACGCAGAGGGGACTTTCAGTGACAATTTGGATTTAACGGGAAGTGGCAGGAAAAAGTCCAAGGTTTGAAAACAGCTGAATACAGCCAAAACAATGTTTGGAACAAGGCTGTCATCCTCTTGGCAAGCTGCAAAGACCAATTCATTGTCATTTACAGTGTTTCATTATGAATCAATCAATTAATCTTAGATTTAATGCAAGACAGAGTGCAAAATTGTAATTAACAATTTAATCATCAATTAATAAAATAAGTTGAACCAACAATATAGAAGCATCATTGGTCAAACTGGAGTTTCTTTTATATTTGAAATGTTAAAAAAAGTGTGAATTTGACAGGCAAAGCTATTCAATAGCCCTACTCTTGAAGAGATATCTACCATTGGTAAAACAATTTCATTTTTCAGCATGCACACTTGTCCCTGGGATATGTTATCATTACTGGCTCTATGTATTTTTTCATGTTTTCATTCATAAGAGAAAATGGGACAAGAGCAGAGGAGTGATTTATGTGATTAAAGCTTCCCAGAGAGGCCAGTGCTGATGTTTTCAGGTTTGGGCATATACTTTAAAAAAAAAGGCCAAATGAGGTTAGACTTGTTTATAGGGATGGGCGACCAAACCTACTAAAAAATATTTAGTTTTAAAGGATCCATGATGATCTAGAGTCTCAAACATCAGGAGGTGTCACAGGGTGTAAGGAATATCGTCATGGCTCAGCTTTGTCTGCACACGTCCCCGCATCCTTGTGGATCTCCTTAGATGTGTGTATGTGTGTGTGTCACACCACGCTATGCCTGCTGTTGTCTCTGCTGTGGGTCTGACCCTCCAGAATGGCATTGTGAGAAGTCCAGGAAGATACCGTCGTGCTCCGGCTCTGAGTCCAAAAACTCCGGGACGCTGTCCATCATGACCTCCGGACTGGACGAAAGACTGGGACTGGAGCTCGTGTCTTGAGCCAGCACTGTAGAGGATGCGGGGGAGTCCGACACTAGCGAGCCTGTGCAGTGTGCGTTGTGGCCTCGGGAAGGCTCTGGGAGGATGCAGGAGGAGTGATTCTGTGGCTGGAGAGGGTGGGGACCTGCAGGGATGTCAGCGACTCGGGGCCCGGGGTCCTGGCTGGAGTTCACAATGTCTGTACAGAGGACAGTAGATGTTTAAGAGACACAAATCGATGATCAGACTGTGATGTTAAGACAACAAACGGGTTTGCGTAATGTTCAGCAGAATGCAAAAGGTGTTTCTTGAAAAGTCGTAAACTAAAACAAAAACACATTACGTTAAAAACGTCATCCGAAACATTGATCCCTCCAGAAACAGTAGCCTCTTGGAATCTTAAAAATGAATGCGGTCAATGATTTGTTGTATTTTTTAGTACCGCATAGCCGTACCTGAAAGTGCAGCAGAGACTGTGGAAGCTGGAGAGGGGTTGGCGAGGCTGGGTGTGCTGGTGTTGTTGGTGACAGTGGTCGTGGACTCATCCAAAGAGCTGCTCTCCTCCAAGCAGGAAGTCACCTCAGAGACAGAGTGTCGTCTGATACCTGTGCCGCCTCCTGTGGAGTTGTCAACGTCATACTCCACCACAGGGGTCAGCATGGGAACGTTGTAGCTCTTAGAGCGTACCACTGGGTTCTTGGGGACGGGCGAGCTGCTTGGTTTGGAGGACCGCTGCAAACGCTTTTCTGGAGAGAGAAAGAGAGAGTTAGAAGTAGAGAAAGACTGCTTTAGAATTTTGATTACTTTATTATTGAAAACACACCACAGAGTACAAGTACAAGAAAACACATAAACACTTCAAGAGATCATGGCACTTGTAACCTTTAAAGGTCCCATGGCATGAAAATTTCACTTTATGAGGTTTCTTAACATTAATGAGTTCCCCCAGCCTGCTTATGGTCCCCCAGTGGCTAGAAATGGTGATAGGTGTAAACCGAGCCCTGGGTATCCTGCTCTGCCTTTGAGAAAATGAAAGCTCAGATGGGCCGATCTGGAATCTTCTCCTTATGAGGTCATAAGGAGCAAGGTTACCTCCCCTTTCTCTGCTTTGCCGCCCAGAGAATTTGGCCCACCCATGAGAGAGAGACATCATGGCTTTCAAACAAGCAAAGTGGCAGTTGGTCAAGGCCACACCCCCACCCTCCACCTTGCCACCCCCCCTCTCTCCTCCTCAATCGCTACAGACACAGAAATGGCACATCTTAAGGAAAGCTCATTGTGGGGCCGGCTCTAGTGGCTGTAATTCTGCACCAAGGCTGAATTTCAGGAAAGAGACTTCAGATACAGTATTAGGGGACCACTAAGGCCTATATAAAAGCATCCAAAGAACACCATGTCATGGGACCTTTAATAAAAACATTATTGTACATCATCTGTACACACATATACACTCACACACCTAATAGGCAGGAAGAGCAGTGTGAATTGGAAGATCCATCTCTGGAATATAACCCATGAGTCCCGAGGTAGGGAGAGACCACCTTCTGGATGAGAGACTCCAGACGAAGGTAGTCGTCAGTTACACCTTTAGATTCATGGACTCCCTGCATCAGACACACACAAACACACACAAACACAAGTCAGCCAGTATGTGTGTTAGCCAGTAATTGCTGCTTGTTGGCCAGTGGTAATGGAAACTTTAAAAGCTATGAAGAAAATACCAGGGGAAAGAGAAAGAAAGTTTAAATTGCCTTTCAGTGATTTTATCAAACACTCTGCCAGTTACTGTGAGTAGAATCAAAGATCTCTGAGAAGGCAGCTGACTTTTAATATTGTTTAAACATACAGTAATGGGGTGACAGTGGGCGATAGGACCCGGCTGGAAGACAACATGAATAAATAAGCTGAGAGTGTTGACTGAATTGGGTCCAAAGACTTGTATAAACATGTATAAACGTACCCAGATAAGAACAACATCATCAACATTGCTTACTTTAGATAGAGAGAGACAGACAAAACAAATATAGGCAGAATTTCTGTGAGGAAAGTGACCAATGGATGTCAAATTTAATAATGTAACCCACTGCAAAGATAATTCTTTGTGGATTCGTTACTACGAGGGACTACTTTCACATTACATTGTAATTTGATTCATTGTTGATATAAAAAAATATTGATTAGAGTAGCTTTAAAAGGAGTGCGGGCCAGGTATGGGTCTCGGTTTTAGGTCAACACACAACTCTACCAACTGGGAACATGAGTAAGAAAAGCTGCATCAGCATTTCCTTAATAGGAATAAAGGGGGTGTTTGCTTGCAACTTTGCACGCATCCAGCTTCACCGTGCATCCACTCTGCATATGTGGAGCCCTCATTGCCCTGTTTATAGCAGATGGGTCTTCTTGTTTCATGCGGCCCAAGTGCTTGTATCTCCACTGTCGCCAGGAGACACAGGCATTACAGCTTTGCTGCGAGGCTCAAACCCACTGTGCACTTGATGTGTTTTTAAGTAGATCCGTGGCAAACAAATTACCTTCATAATCAATGGGAATCAATATGGTGCTGTTTTACGAACTCAGAGCCATGAAGAATAACAAACTTTTCTGTTTGAAAGGTTCAGGCTTTTTGTTTCGCCTCTACAATTTTGATAAACTTAAGACCTACTTTTTGTTTCACGCTGAGAGGTGTGA
This sequence comes from Perca fluviatilis, assembly GCF_010015445.1. NCBI lineage: Eukaryota > Metazoa > Chordata > Actinopteri > Perciformes > Percidae > Perca > Perca fluviatilis. Next base: position 13,497,427 of record NC_053134.1, read on the forward strand.
GCCCAGACTTTAATCCAAATGGCAAAAGGAGAGATCAATCGAGTTTCAGTACTCTGAATTATTGAGCATATACATCAAAACCACAGCACAGAAAAAAAGCCACATAAATAGACCAGACGTCAGCGAATTGGCGCCACAGAATGAAAGAGAAATTACTAACAGATGAAAGAAGTAGTCACAAAAAACAGCAAACATTCAGTGCTGAATTTTATCTCACTTACACTCAACCTCTTGTCTTAGCTGCCCTGCTTTCCTGTCTGCTTTTATATCTTCAGCTCTACCTGTTGATTCGTTGTGGGCAAAAAAAAAAAGACCATTTAAAACAGGGAAATAAATACATCCTGTTTTCTATTCTTGAGTCTTTTTTACCCTCTATACCTTCCTGCCCTGCTGCCTTGCCCGCCCTCTGTCAGAAGCAGCCGATTTGGGTCAATGAGTCACTGCAACGATGTTGAAAGTAACCCACGCAGGAACAGACGCACAGTTCAAACTCCCAGACACACTTGAGAACACACTTAATCCACTTGCATTCATTCCCTGACCCACATCTTACATCAATAAATGGCTAACTTTGATTGGAGAAATTTACATGTCAAAATTCACAGCAATTACTATTACTCTATGGCTGTTTTGCGTAAACTAAACCAGCATAATTGTGAATAGTAGTGTAAATATTATATACAATAAAAAAAATGTAAGATTAGAGAAAGGACTAAAAAAGAAACATAAAATTGTGTAGCAGAATTTTGTTTCTTTCTATTGTTTCTTTAATCGTCTTGCAACCCGTCATGGGAGTCCTGACCACTGCCTTGATCCCCTCAGGAGAAGAAGCTAAATTATCAATGCATCCTTCGATAGTAAAATATGGATTTTATCGACAATCTGCAGAAAACGAAAAAAAACAACTGTTGTGAATCTTGTGAAATGAGCAGCATCTTAATTTGAAAATCCAGTAAGTGTTGTCTGCATTAAGAGTACAGTAACACCGCTGTTAAATGACAAGTAAACAACTCTCTTCCTGTTCCACGGGAAGTGAAGGTAATGGATAATATAACAACAACAAATAGCTGCACAATGGATGAATAACTAAATCAAATAAACCTAGTTCAGCCAAATAAATTAAAAAATGTTAAAAGTTTAAACTTAAAACTCTAAAGGTCAGGCTTCTTACTTTCAGTTGCCTACTGTTACTCTCTATAGTTTATTTTGAAATGTTTATGAACTGAAGCCAATTATCCACAGGGGACACATCAATGTCTGTGCTATCATCACTTAGCAGATAAGACGAAAGTTTCACATATTCCTTTGACCCTTTGCTTCAACAAGTTTTTGCTAATAAGTTCTGAAACACTGTCATCATAATTGACTTGGCTGTTTTTTTCCTCTTTTTGTGAGGACATAAAGGACAGCGTACACATGAATAATTCGCGCAGACAAACATTGACACAGACACAGGCAGGGTGCGGAGGGTACTGAGTGGTCATGGGAAGACGACTGTGCTCTGTGTTCACACTGAGATTACTTCCTGTGAGATCCCTTTGCAAGAAAATAAGTCAACAGATCTCTGTACCCTCTGATCCCCCATCTGTTGTCACTTACCCTCTTCCCTAACCCCACAACAGTCGTGTCTGTGCAAGCCATGTGTTTAAGGGTGTGTGTGGAGATAGCGTGAGAGATTTTAACACAAAGTGGTTAAAAAGGAAAGGAAAAGATAAAGAGTGTTTGTGTGTACCTGTAGAATTAGCAGCATCTGTATGATAGAAGGGGGAACTCTGGCTCGGGGTCGAGACAGAGCCTCGTCCAGTTTCAGGTTGAGGGTGATGATGTTCCTGAAGTGGAGGAGAGCTAACTGACGCACTGATGGCTCCTTGCCCTGAGGGGACACACACACACACACACACACACACACACACACACACACACACACACACACAACACAGTTTTGTAAGGAGAATATAAGCATGTGAGTGTGTGTATGGCTGTGTGTGTGTGTACCTGTACAGGATAGAAGATGGCCTGCAGCATGGACAGAACATCACAGAAGAAGAAGTCCCATGTGTCAGCCAGGGAGTCCAGCAACTTCTGACCTATAAACACACAAGACAAACAACCAATCACCACAACGTCAAAGAAATGACAACAACCAAACTGTCTGCCACACTCAGTCAACAAAAGATAATGGGAAAATCAAAAGATAATTGGGAAAATCTTGGCATCATGTTATCTGGGAACTTTGTGTGGTTTGTTCTCATTGCAGAGGTTGTTGGTGTTCTTATTTCCATACAAATTGTACATGTCTGAAATGTTGTAAAGTAAAGATTCTGATGCTTTCTAGCCCTGAGAATGACTAGATATTCTTGAAGCCACACACACACACACACACACACACACACACACACACACACACACACACACACACACACACACACACACACACACACACACACACACACACACACACACACACACACACACACACACACACACACACACCACAGAGCCAGAACAATGGGTATGTCAGTCACTGTATTTCAGCACAGTGGTGTGTCTTAATTTCTCACATTGACTGGATGTTGTGTAATTGACGTAAAGCATCACTTCCTGTCTGGTTGCTGTGACGACAGCGCTGACAATCTATTGTAGTCAGAGTGTGTGTGTGTGTGTATGTGGGGAGTGTGTGTGTGTGTGTGTGTGTGCGCGCTTACCCTCATAGAAGCGGATCTTGTCTCTCAGTATCACCATGCCTTTAGTGAGCAGCTGGTTCTGAAGGTACTCAGTGAAGAAGGAGCCCAGCTCCGTCTTCAGCAGCTGCCTGCAAAAAAAATATGAGTGCATATGAGTGCATACTTACTGTATGCGGACACACCGTCAGTAATACCTCCTAAACATGAACCAAAACTAATTTGTTCTTGTTCACTGGAAAGCTACAGTGTTTAAACAGCAGCAGACTCAGGAAATGAGAAAAGATGTTCACACTGAAAACAAAAGGTTATGGCAACATCTGGACATTTCAACAACAGGATTTTACATTTCAACTGTTAACATGGGTAGAGATTAGTTATTGAAGGAAGAGAAAATGTGACCTTTAATCTTTATCTTATCTTTGTCACGACTACTGATGTGTTTCTACAATGTAATGTTCACACTGTTTAATTACATAGATACAACAGCTCGAGTAAGTGCTAGGGTACAGTATTTATGTATGTGTGCAGTGTAATATTTACTGTACATGACTGGAGTCAGTTTTGACAGCCCTGTCTCAACTGCCCTCAGCCATACTGTAATTAAACCCACAGCAGTGACCCCTCCGTACCCTCGACCTGTCTTTTAACTTGAAGGTGTTTCTGATTCAGTGGACAGTAGGCAGCCGAGAACCGCAGGAGAAAAAAAGAGCAGCAGAGAGTGATGCAACAACAAAAATCTGTTACTAGCCATGTGTTATTGTGTCAGTAAAGACTAAATTTAGCATGCTGAAGCTGCCATTGTGTGTGGGAAATTACAGAGTAAAACACTGTAATTTTGTCAAATTTCTTCCTAAAATACAAACCAGCTCAAGCTCAACATTAGCCGTGCTTGTGTGAAAGTCAGCGAGAAAGTCAGAAAAACAGAAAAATAAAACACAAAGAGACAGAAAGCTAACCTGACACCTTCATTCAAAGCGTAGAGTTCATTTTCCCCCAGATCCTTCCTCTGGAAAACTGATATCACTGCGTTGTGGATGCTGAGAAGAAACACACACAGAAGCATTTAGTGGACACATATTCACAAAGACTGACGTGTAGAACAATAGAATAATATTCAATTAATCAACAATATGCATGATCATTATATGACTAGTTGCTGCATGAGGCACCATTTCACACAAAAAAGGAAAATAGTTTTATGATTTCCATTCCTTAAAATTGAGATACATTGTAGATTTAAGTCCCTAAGGAGAAAAAAAAAAACAGTCAGGAGGTGGCATAAACTTGTTTCACTGTAGGTTCCAGTCCAGCTCATGCTGTTCATGCAGAACTCCCCCTTCAACCCTCCGGCAAGCTCTCCTGTTTTCCACTCTCTGCTATCTAGTGTCAAACAAAGCTGAAACACCATAAAAATAACCAGAGAAAAGAGAGAGAGGGGGAACCAAAGAAGAAAAGGCTCTATGAGGCAGAATCAGAAAGAGATGAAAAGAGGAGTGAGAGGTGGATGGAGACAAAGAGAGACAGATGATGGCCCCTTAGGGAAGAGAGACAGAAAGAGTTGATGCTTATGAGCAATGCATGTGTGTTCGTGTGTAAAAAAATAAAAAAATAAATAAAAAAAGGTGAAAAAAGGCACACACACAAATACATGTCCGTGTGTGTAAACTTACAGGCGTGGCAGCTTGAGTGCAAAAAATACATATATTCACATTCATTCAAATATGACAAGTAAACCAACATGGCTCAAACTTTAGACACACTAACCTGTTCCAGGTGGCATTGGTCCCAGCCCTCCTCTGCTGGGTCCCTCTGTCCCTGCTGCACTCCTCAGCCAGTCCTCCAGTTGTTCCTCCCTTATCCCCTCCTCCTCCTCCTTGGGACTTTGCCTGCGAGAGGTCGGTCAGACTGGAGGACGAGTTGCTGCCCAACCTCAGCTTGCTGTGGAGACTTCTTAAAAATCCAAAAGACAGAAAGAGAGAGATAATTATAAGCAGGCACTGCAGTCCATTGTGGTACTGTATGATACTGGTGGAGCCAAGTCCACTTTTCAATAGAGCTGCAAAGATTAACTGAATAATCAATAAGTTGTCAACTATTAAATTCTCTGATTCCAGCTTCTTAAATGTGAATATGTTCTAGTTTCTTCACTTCTGTGACAGCAAAGTGAATATATTTGAGTTGTGGACAAAAGAAGACATGTAAGGATGTCATCTTGGGCTTTGGGAAACAGTGATCAACATTTTTAACAATTTTCTGACATTGTACAGACCAAACAACTAATTGATTAATCTAGAAATAATTGACAGATTTATCGAACATGAAAATTATCATTAGTTGCCGCACTACTTTCCACATACGCTAGTGGAACCCAGTTAAAGTACATAATAAAGCATTAAAGTCATACAAAGACAATACTGTTTTCAATTCCTCAAAAGCTGAATGTTTTTGTTAGTGAGCAGTAAGTACAGTGGATTTCCAAATCTATTCAAATCTGTCTATGCTACTGGATGTCAACAATCAAGGCACAATACTAATCAGATAAAATACAAAATAACACTTGTAAAAACTAAAAATCAGCAGAAAATCCAAAGAAAAAATGTGTGAGGTACCACTGCTGGGCACAAAAAAAAAACTTTCATTTTTCCTGATTTTAATGGCTGACAACATTAGCATTCATTGATGGGTGATTCTATTTTATTAGCCATCTGTAAGTGTTTACACAAGCTTATGCACTATACTGCTTTGGAAACATACAGTCGAGAGACAAGTTGGTACAAGGAGAGGGATCGGGAGAAGAGCAGGTTCAGACAACCTGAAGGAGGAACATTTAAATAGAGAAATGGAGAGAGGAGAAAACCGGAGGGAGAAAAGAGGAAAAGTAAGACAAAAAGATGAGGGCATATAGAGAGACTTGGTGTGTGTGTGTGTGTGTGTGTGTGTGTGTGTGTGTGTGTGTGTGTGTGTGTGTGTGTGTGTGTGTGTGTGTGAACGCACACTCGTATGTGACTGTTGAGATTTAGACTTTGACAGTGAGGACATACAGTATTTTGAAAGTGGAAAGTGAGGACATTTTGGCGTGTGCTCACTTCTTCAAATGGCTGGTACGGTAAGAATTGCTTGCTGGGTTTTAGGTATAGTTTATAGTTTCAGATATGGGTTGTGGTTAGTAATGTACTTGTTATGGTTAAGATTAGCAGCGAACGAATGTCAATGAGGGCCCTAAAAAGTACAAAAGAAGAGGAACAAAAATACAAAAATGTGATTTGAAAGCTGAAACTCAGGAGACAGAAAATGAAACTAGTGTAAAACTGCTAAATAGGTCAGGTATAGTTAATGAAAAAAAGTTCTCTCCTACAGGTATGTGCAGCATATGTGTGTATGTATATTTGTATTATGCATGTACTGTATATATGCATGCAAGTATACACACATGGCAAACTCCAGTTCTACAAATACTACATATGCTGCATTGTCTCCACTGTCCAACGAATGAAAAAGACTTTCACATTCATTCAAACAAGTAAACCTAACTACACACACACACACGCCACGCACGCACGCACACACACACACACACACACACACACACACACACACACACACACACACACACACACACGTATGTGTATGTACTTACTCCAGTAACTGAAAAGGTACCACATATCCCCACTCCATAAGTGTATGTCGCACTGAACAGAATGAGAAGTAGATGAAAGAAAGGATGAAGATGGTGGAGGAGAAAAATTGTCTCTTTCCTCATTGGTCTCTCTCACTCTTTCACGTGCCCTTTTTTGTTATTTTTCTCTTTTGTTGTATTTCTCTCCCTTTCACTTCTCCCTTCTTCTTCTACCTTAACAGTTTCTTCTCTATCCTCTTCTCTCTTTCTCCCTTTGCCAGTCTGTGCCAGTCGGTGACCGTGTGACCCTGTAAGCTTTTGTGCCAGGCGAACAAAGAAACCCTTTGAGGTTCAAAAGCTGCCAAGAGGGTGGGGAAAGATTTTAAGGTGACACATTTCACTTCCTCCTCCACCTATTTTTCTGTCTGCGTAGGGCCCAGGACAGATACAAGTCGTATTGAAGCTATTATCACATGTGGGCCCAACTGATCATTGTACAATATATCTTTATTCATCACATTGATCCATGCCCAACAAACATTGTTCACATATTTGAAATAAAAAAGAATTGAATTTAAATGACAGTCAAGCTGCAGTTTTTGCAGAAGAAAGAGAAAAAGAAGGGGCAAAATGAAAGGTAGAAAGTGGAAAAGAGACAAAAAGAGAATGGAAAATCAGAAGCATGAAAAAGAATATGGCATGCAGGGAAGGAAGAGAAGGTGTGTGTGTGTGTGTGTGTGTGTGTGTGTGTGTGTGTGTGTGTGTGTGTGTGTGTGTGTGTGTGTGTGTGTGTGTGTGTGTGTGTTTTAGTTCTCTCTGTCAACCTGGATCGTAGTTCAACTCCACATAAATAGGTCAGTGCGAGAAACAGGAGCCCTAGGCACGCACACATACACACGCACTGACACACACGCACACACACACACACAGAGCTTGCGTCAGAGTGAGGATGAATTTCCAAATTCTCTCAGAAAAGGTGCAATGTTGTGCACTTAATCAACCCACTCAGTCAAATGGAGAATGAAGAACATTAAAAGAAAAGATGCAGAAGATACAGAGAGATTAAACACTGAGTTGTAAAAAAAAATGCACACTGCTGATGAAAAAAAGGGATAGATTTCTACATTTATGTAATTTAAAGAACGCTGATGTAACCCGGAAGTTAGATTCTTTTTTGTTTTGGCTCTGAAACAACAGGAAGAGTTGTGAGAGAAAACGCTGCGGTCTAATTACTAAACAAAGGAGGATAAGGGGGATGTTTGCATGAATGAAAGAATGAATGAGGTCATTCAGGAATGTGTGAGTGAGTGTGTGTGTGTGTGTGTGTGTGTGTGTGTGTGTGTGTGTGTGTGTGTGTGTGTGTGTGTGTGTGTGTGTGTGTGTGTGTGTGTGTGTGTGTTTTCACTTTCATCTATCTTTGACGGGGTACAAAGAGAGAAAAAGGAAAAGAAAAAGTATTGGAGCTGCACTGAAACTCTCTGAATGAAACCTGCTGGCTGATATGTGTGTGTGTGTGTGTGTGTGTGTGTGTGTGTGTGTGTGTGTGTGTGTGTGTGTGTGTGTGTGTGTGTGTGTGTGTGCGTGCGCGTGCATGTTCCTACCTCCTCAACGAGCCCTCTCGTTCCATGTTAGCCTTGGCAGACAGCTGTGACCTTGAACCGCCCTACAACCACTAACAACAAATCAGCATCTGAAAAAGGAAACAAGCTGAATTAGTGGTAGAGAACATCATCGGACTTCAAATTAAATTACCTGATGTAACAAACCTTTGTTGTTTTTGTTGAGTTGATTTTCTAGTTTGAAACCCAAGTGAATTGGCCTCTTCCCAGTACATGTTTTGACATGTCAGAGCAGGTAAAGCACAGGTGTAAACAATCAAAATTAATAATGGTTGAATTTGATTCAGCTGCTTTAGTTTCGGGCTCATTGTCTCACTGTTATGGCTTACTGAGGCCCTTGAATAGAGCAGAGATATTGGTAATGTTATTAGTGACACCTGTGCTTATCCTACCAAGTCAATATATCTACTGTAAAAAATATATATATTACATGTTCACTGCATATTTTAAGAAAAAATATATGCAGCATTTGAAAATGTCTACCTTTGGCGACTCCCAGTGAAAGTATCAAAAAAAAGCACTCGGACAAAGACAAATGCACCTATACCTCCACAGATCTGACCTAGGGAGGTTGAATAGGCTGAAAGCAACACATAGACTGCACCAATATTAAAATATGAAATGCTGGGATGTCCTAGTGGTTTAGAAAGTGCCATACTGTATATAAACCAGTCTGTTGTTGCATGTCATACCTCCCTCTCTCTCTCTCTCTCTCGCTCTCTCTCTCTGTATATCGACTGCCATTATTAAAAAAGACAAAATGCCCCCAAAATACTAAACATATAAAACATTTGAGAAGATGCATTGTGCTCTGTAACTGTTGCAGTAAAATACAGCAGTACTAAGTCAGACAGGTGTCTCTACTCACTGTCGTGCTAACAAGACACCATATTCTAATCAAATTACAGTAATGTGGTTGAAACAGACATTTGATCCTACTACAAACTCAAAAACCCCTACTCACTCACTCACTCACTCACTTATACAGACACACACACACACACACACACACACACACACACACACACACACAGAGATAGAGTAACACACATATCAGTCAGGCTTGTAGTTCAGGGCCAAACAGGGTAAAGCTGAGGCTTCCACCTGACCTGTATCACGGTCTTAACCAAAATAACATTTTTGCTCTTTATTTTCTTTGCTCCACAGCCTTGCAATGGCATTGATACAATCTGCAAACCTTAAAGTGTCAGTGAATTACTTTACAGTTCCAGCGATGTTTTTAGACTTTCATCACACTTGCATTGTTAAAACCTTTTTATAAACGTACTGTGGTTGGGGTTAAGATACTGTATGAGGGCCTTGGTGACGTTGAGGTCATGATCAGGGTAATCACAGTCTGTTTAGATGAAAACTGTAATGCATTTGTCTGCTTGGGTAGTAATGACTCTCCAGTGGTTCAGGCTTTACTTCCTGTTCGTATTTGTCGCTATGCAATATAAACTATCTATATATATCTACTATCTACTATATATAAAATATATATATATATATATATTACTTTCAAGAAATATGTGGTGTTTGTGGATGGTAAAAAAAGTACATGATATTATAGCCATTTGTGTAGCTAGATCACCTTTGGCTTCGCAGAGGGCAATGTCTTTGGATTGAATGACACACACGCCGTGGCTTATTCCTGGTGCTGCATGTCCTCCTGCCTGTCTCTGACTAACTCTTTCTTATGCCACCCTTTAGTGTGGTTTAATTGGCTCTTAGACTGTAGTTTCATGGATTGTGGTTACGGGAGCTTGAGAGTGTTTCTCATACAGCTTCTGGCTAGTTTTCATGAGCAGTCCAGGGAATGAAATCAGGGAGCTCCCACTCATTTACAATCCTGACTTCTCTGAGTGTAACCCCCTTTTCTCTCAGCAGCAGACAGTTTACATTATAAGTAGATATCAGTGACTCCACTGCTAAAAAAAAATAACCATAATCTGCTTTAACACACACACACACACACACACACACACACACACACACACACACACACACACTGGCAGCACAACAGGGAAATTACCACCATGCACCAGACAAGTGCTAAAGTAAGTGTTGTCTGTGTCTTGCAGCAGGTTTGTCTGCTCTACCAGCCTCTGGCAGAAAACCAAACCACAAGTTGGAGGTCCTGCTGTGCAAATCACTGGTGTCTGTTTTTCAGAGCTATCCTACCCTGACAACAGTCTTCAAGTGTCCTTCTTGGCTACCTGTGGGCAACCAGTGTGCAATACAACACTTTCAAATTATGCGATGCCCAGAAATCCTGGAGTGTAGTGCCTGAAGATAGCCTTAATAACACTGTATATAGGAGGAGGGGAAATTCTTCATAGGACAAATCATAATCCCATAAAAAAAATGGAAGATGTTACTTTTAGGAATCTAAGGCAAAAACAAGATATTATGTTATGGTAATAGCTTAAAGTGTTGATTCGTCCATCAGTGGCCTATAAAACTGACGAGAGGACAGTTGCTTTTCTCAAGTTTGGACCGAGTACATCGATTTTCATACAGTATACTCACTTTTTCAGAAGTCTTCCTCGCCCCCTTTAAAGCGAGTGTTCTCTATGTTTAAATCCCGCAACAAATTAAAGCCAAAAATAACTCCTGTATTCATGTGCAGGCTGGAGGTCTACACGGTTGTAAACAGTCCACAGTCGCAGCTCTTCAGCGCAGATAACAGCGCGCGAGGGCTGCGCACGTTCTGCTGAAAAGATCCGAGATGTGGACCTCGACCCGCGTGAGCTGCGAGCTGTCAGCGCGGCTTTCAGGACTCTCCGCGAGCGTCAGAGAGAGAGAGATGGAGGAAGTGAGAAACGTAGAGAGAGAGAGAGAGAGAGAGACAGAGAGAGAATGTACTGTCCATAGATTTGGATAAATTGTATTCTGATGCTGTGGCAACATTGTTATTGGAACTTTCATACCAATAAAGCCTCTTTGAATTGAAAAAAATCAAGAATGATTGTGTGTGTGTGTGTGTGTGTGTGTGTGTGTGTGTGTGTGTGTGTGTGTGTGTGTGTGTGTGTGTGTGTGTGTGTGTGTGTGTGTGTGTGTGTGTGTGTGTGTGCGCGTGCGAACAGGAAGCAGCTTTGTGTGGATGAGAGATGTAGCCTGTTAGTGTGTGTCTGTGTGGAGTGTTAAAGTATGATATTATTATAATACACAGTACATAATACGACAGTTTAAAAGATAAACAGCAAGAAAGAAATGCTGATGTTCTTTTTTTTAGGGCTTTGACACTGCTACTTTATAGTTCGTATTCAACTACTCAAGTACTGAAATTTTATTTTAAGATAGGCTACTTGAACTTGAGTATTTTTCCGCTTTGTGCTACTTTTAGAGGCAGATCTAGAAAACCTTCCATGGGGTGGCAAAGAGGTAGCAAGAGGTTTTGGCAGGGTGATGGGTGAGGGTCCTCAAATTAAAATGTATACTACTTCTGCATGTAAACGCAACAACACAAAAATAGCCAATAACTAAATGCTATTTAACTGAGTAAAATGTAATGGTATTGTACTGATATATGAACAAAGAGAAGCCACACTGTACATGATGTCCAGCTGGGTTTGTGGCAGGTACTGAACCATAGCTAAAAAGACTAGCTAGAAAGAAAGTCTCCTCCTCAAGTCAAACTCCAGCCTGGACGTGACTTGTTAGTGCAGATTAGAGGGAGCTATGTCAGCAGGTTTAAAGACATTTGGAGTCTTTGTTGTCAGCAGATTGGACTCCCATCATGTTTAATTCATAGTGAAATAAGTCACAGCCAAACCAATACAACAGCAAAACACTGGACATTACACGGAGTGCTTTTACTGTGGAGTGTGTGTGTGTGTGTGTGTGTGTGTGTGTGTGTGTGTGTGTGTGTGTGTGTGTGTGTATGTGTGTGCGTGCGTGCGTTTTCACTTCAGAGCCAACTTGCATTTTCAAGTGATCACACTATCTAATGTACAGATCACTACATTAACCACAGAGCTCACTGTGTCACATCAGACAAACTGGACTCTGCCTGCAGACTGCATATGCAATTACTGATAGTACACCACACACCAAGCCCACACACACGCACACACACGCGCACACACACACACACACACACACACACACACACACACACACACACACACTACAATGTCCCTCTGTCTGTAATAAAGAACAGGTTTATAATAGCAAAGTCTACTGGTCAAGGGCAGATGGTATCTTAAAAGTGCTCAGGACCATAAAACACACACACACACACACACACACACACACACACACACACACACACACACACACACACACACACACACACACACATACACACACACCTGTAAAAATATAGCTTGCCCAGAGTTTACTAATCACGTATTACTAAAATCTCATCATGCACACTGTATTTTGGCGTGTATAGATGCTGTAGACATACTCACAAAAACACAATCACATACATATATATGTGTGTGTATATGTGTGTGTGTGTGTGTGTTTGATCAAGCACATTTGACCACCAAAAATCTGAGTCACCATCTCAGACTAATTTAGAAAAATAGAAAATAACAAAGTTGTTCCTTAAATCACCACCAGTTCTGCTGAGGAACCACTGAGCAAAGTCAGCACTGACCTTTATTTACCGTACCTGGTCAACATAAGTGTTCCACTCCAGTACCATCCTGGGCCACACTGGTCACACTGGTTGCAGTCCAGGTGCAGTTACAGGTTACATGCTTCATTCAAGGGTAGCTGAAGGTAGTGGGAAAGCAAAGAATATATTAATGAGTGGAAGTAAAAAGAGGGCAGTAAATGAGTGATGTGAGTTTTTCTTGCAGTTAGCGAATGTTATTTTAGGGACATTCTCTCACGCTTGTGACTTGCAGAGAATGTGTTTGGATAATGTGTACCCGTGTATGCAAGTGTGTATCTTGCTATCAGGAGATAGCCGATGAACCTGCATTCCCTCTGTTACAATACACTACATCATTTTGGATGTCCATATGAATCTGTAGATTCTTTAATGATAGTTTGCTACTTTCATTAGCCTAATTGCGGTGATTGTACTCTTTGGATACAGTCCATTACTAGCTACAATTGGAGCAGCACAAAGTTAAAGGTTAGCACCAAAACTGAAAAAGACTGTTTGTTTAAATTCTGGTGCTCATTTATTTCTACAGTAGATTGGCAGCAACATGTTTATGGCTGCCAATTTTCACTTTTACAGCACACTTTGAAGTTGATTAAATGAAGAAGCTGCAGGTTCAAAAACCACAAAGCACACTGTGAAGAGTGTACATGATAATATGCGATGCATGCCATTTATTTCCTTAAAACAAAAGCTTTTTCAGTGTAATATCATTATATAATCAATATGGGGTTTGAGTTCACTCAGATTAAAATCTTGTGTGAAACCTGTAAGCTCATATCAGGATAAGTTGCGTTCAGTCTCCCTGGTTTTTCTTTTCATTCATTTCCTCTCCGACACACACAAACACACAAGCACACATACACTTCTCTCTCTCTAAAAACTTTAGTTTCAGTTTATTTCTCATGGTGAGAGCTTCCCTTTCCTGGTTACCGTTGCCATGGCAAATGGATAAAGAATTGTAAAATAGTTCCCTCTGTAAGAGGGAGGAGAAAACCGCATTTCTGTAGTTTTACAATGTTTGGCAAGTGAAATTCTGTCTAATTCAATACTTTGTTTTGGCCCACTGAAAATTTGGGATTTTCTCACTTCTCTATATGAAATCGAATTTATATTGAAGACATTCAAGTACCTGATGCTCTGACTTACATTTTGTGACAGCAGGTAGAGGTGCAGTGCCTTGCTCAAGGGCAAAGTGTCTGTTACTGTGCCACTGATTGTGTTCAGCTACACTCCATCTTCTCCAGTCTATTAAAACACACACAAACTCACATTAGGCTGGCACAAACAAACACACGGTCAAGACCACATGTGGACAGGAAAAGCACTTGGGTGGACACACACTTTTACCAAAAATGTAATGTAATGAAATACACATGTATTCAGACAAATGCACACACACTTTGTCCGCAGACAAACTGGTTTTAAAACTCGGTGCCATGTTAATCGGGGCTGTGTAAACAGACGAGAGGAGAAAGGCTGCTCTCACGCCAAAGGAAACAGCAGCAGGAACCTGTAATGGCTCCACTCAGGAGCCCACATCGGCCAGCGCAAAGCTGCAGCCTCCACTTACACAGCTACAGTACATGATTACACTAAACATGGCAAGGTTGCAACATCATATTGCATAGGGGAGGGATATATTTTCCCTTAAAATTAACATTCAGCTAATTATTTTTTCTTTTCTGTGGTTTGTGTTGAAACACAGGGAGGGATGTGTCTTGTGTCAATGTCAGAGCCGAATTAAAATGATCTTACACCATTTTAACCAATTATTTTTTTACAGTAAAATCTTTTTATCTCCTCCTTTGTGATTATAGCAGCACAACAGGTAATGACTTTTACCTCGATTCACCATCTCAGAGTCATTTAGAAAAAGAGAAAATAACAAAGTTGTTCCTTAAATCACTACCAGTGCTGCAGAGAAACCACTGAGCAAAGTCAGCACTGACCTTTATTTACCCGGATCACAAGTCAACATAAGTGTTCCACTCCAGTAGCATCCTGGGCCACACTGGTCACAGTCCAGCTGCAGTTAAAGGTTACATGCTTCATTCAAGGGTAGCTGAAGGTAGTGGGAAAGCAAAGAATATATTAATGACTAAATAAATGAGAAAAAGAAAAAAGAGGGGATGACGCATCTATGTTAAAGAACAAAACTCGTCTTAATGTCAAAAGTCAATATCATCATGTGTAGGACTTTTTTACGTTAAAAGATATGAAAATCGTATATGATTCCGATGATTTTTGTGGAATATATTGTATAGAGGCCACTGATTCATTCTTAGCTGGATATTGGATTTTTGCTATCAGACGATCACTTTAAAGCCACAACTATACAGAAATTGGATTCTAAATCCCAAAGGTGTGTTGGCTGGGACAAGAAAAAAATTCAAGGCTGTTTAGTAAACACTGTTTAGTGTGTATACTTATACATGCATAATGCAAATATACACACATACTGCATATACCTACGGAGAGAACTCGTTTTTTTTAGGGCCCTCATAACATTTGTTGTCTGCTAATCTTAACCATAACAAGTACATTACTAACCACAACCAATATCTGAAACTACCCCCCCCCACACACACACACACACACACAAGTACATATATGAAAAATCAGTGGTTAATCCCTCCACTGCTATAACATCCAGTTTAGTCACATGACACTAATGTAGTGAATGTTAACATGTTATAATAATGCTATGTGTTGTTGCTACGCGTCGTTTCACTCGGTCGTTTGTCGTCCTAATGTGTCGACTTACTGTTATCAAGATGAGCAGATTTCCCAGCTAAACAAGGGGAACGTTCCACACACAGTGGCCCTGCCGCAGTGGCAACAGGGCCTGCCAGTATTATCCCATCTAAAGCAATTATTGCAGATTATTTTCAAACACCTTGCCACATTAATAAGAGCAATCAGAATATCAGCAAACCACAGAGTGAAACAACACATAGTCATGACACAGTCAGCATCGACACAGCAAGACAACACAGTCAAATGACAAGGAGGGCAACAGACGACAGGAGTAAGTTGAGTTGACAGACCAATGTTAAGTCATGTGAGCAATAGACAGACAGACAGACATAAATAGTAAGCATAGACAGTGAGCAAGTAGACTTAATTTTGGCACAAATGGAACCCCCCAGTTTCTTATTCCATAGCTTAGATTTCTCAGTATGTGTTTGTCCTACTGTTTGCTTTACTGAAGAGGAAGTCATTTAATGCACTGCCTTTTATTTGCTCCTTCATCTGACATTGTGAGAAAGTCTTAAAACTTTTAAGTTTGGTTAAAGACGGAGAACAGTGACCACTTCCTGTTTCGTGCTGTAAAACAACCCAGCAGCATTTCCAAAATTTGACCTGGTTGCACCATGTTTAAAAAGTAGTGATGTCGCTGACTTGATATCTGTGGTCCCTGTGGTTCACCAGTGATGCAGAAAGGTCATGTTTTCTTTTTTTCAATGCTTGCATGTCATAGTGTCAGTGTTTTTTTTCTTTTTAGATTCACAAGAATGTCATGCTTAAAATCTTATTATGTTATATTATTAGCCACACTAGTGGTGCGGTTCTATGGATGGAAATGTGTCAGTTAACTCAGTCAAGACTGAAATATCTTGACCATTTACCAATACCAATTTCCTCAGCCATGCTCTTATGTCTTTATGGTAATTATAAACATGCTCCTGAGGTTACATGACTTACTGATGCTAAAATACTACACATAGCAACTTGAATAGGTGAGGTCAGGTTAAGTGTCTTTGTGGAGTCACTTACAAAGAAGCACAAAACATGAAATCAAGACAAAAGATCCTAACAAAAGATTTACATTTTCTGTCATTTCTATAAGAAGTATTCTATATATACATAGATTCATACAGGAAAATGATTTCTACAGCTTATTCTTGTAACATTTATATAAACTTAAGCATGGAACTGGCTTTCCTGTCTGTCTGCAGTCTGTGCATTTCTCCCACACACATGCCTGTGTGAAGACCCCCCCCTATCTTTCTCCCTCACCACCATTTCTCTCCCCTCCCTCCCTCCCTCCCTCCTCTCTCTCTCTCTCTCTCTCTCAGTGTGCTTTCATATAATGCAAAAAAAAAAAGAAAGAAAAGAAAAAAAAAGAAAAAAAAAAAAGAAAAGAAAAAAAAAAAAAAAAAAAAAAAAGTGGGGGGTTTTTTTTTTTGTGGTGGGGGGGGGGGGGGAGAGGGAAAATTTTTGTTTTATGTCTGATTTTGTTTGTTTGTTTGTGCAAGTGGACTGTTTATGTATAATTTCAGTGTGTGTGTGTGTGTGTGTGTGTGTGTGTATTCACCTTCTGGTGTAAGCAGGGCCAATTTTGTCCTCAGGCCACATTGAAGGTTAACTCCCAAAATTCACGAGCCACTCAGGACCCTAAATGTTGGTGGTTTCCTGGAAGATTGGGAAGCAAAAAGAAAGGAATAACCAAACATGAATCAGAAAAGCATCATGCTATCATCGGTTGTAGTCACAGTCAGAATGTAACAGCATGTGGGTGATATTTTTTTCTCACTCTGTGGCTGCCTCTTGCACTTGGCTTACACACACAAGCTTAAAGAAGCCAAATATATGCGGGCAATCTTTGTTGAAAGGGGAATGAGAGACCTTGCTGTTTATGGTGTAACTGTTTATGTATGTGTGAAGTTGTGGGGTGGTTTCACAATGATGGTTTTCACATTTTATCTCCATCCTCACTAAACTTCGATGAATCTTATAGAACAGGGAAACATTTATAAGCATTAAAAAAGCATGACCAGAGCAGCAATTATTGTAAACCACACTTGATCTTACCTCTACATCTTGTGCGAGTTCACCTGTAAACACTGCACTGAAAACCAAGCCCTACACTGCAATTTCTTTAAAAAAAAATTGTATTAAAATATTGTGTTTTATATTCAGGCTAATCAAGCTTATTACATGTCATTTAAGTCCTAAATGTCTTTCAGCTATTTGTTTAATTGCCAGGACGAGTAAAAGTAAAAACAAAATCCATACAAATACATTTATATTCAGGAGCATTCTGCCAAGTTCGACAAGGCTCACTGCGATTAAAATCCCAATCCCAGTGTGCAATTTTTTACAGGACACTATTCATATCACTGCAGGAAAACTGCATGATGGAAGATTTATTGTTACAATGTACCGGTAAGTCTCATTTTCCTTCCTCCCTTCCTTCCTTAGGCCTCTTTTTCTCTGGACTGACCATGGTATTTTCATTGTATCCACGGTGACAGATAATAAGCACAGATTCACACCTCACAACGAGTTGTTTGTTCCTGACTGGCCCCAAAGCAAGAAGCTGTTAAATATGGTCTGGATAACAGAAAGGAGGCTGAAGGAGTGCTGCAGCCATGTGGAAAAGAAAAGTACTGCAACAAAAGGGAAGCTAAAACAAACTTGTCTGTCTTATTTTGTTATGATGGGGTAGTGCCGAACATTTGGGGCAAAGGTTAGTTATTCTGATACTATATCAGGTCTAGAAAAAAAGGCAGACAAAAGTAATAAAATAAAAATCATTTTATATTGCCTTGTGTTTTTTCTTTTAAAGTGCTCATATTATGCTAATTTTCAGGTTCATAATTGTATTTAGAGGTTGTACCAGAATAGGTTTATGTGGTTTAGTTTTCAGAAAACACCATATATTTGTTGTACTGCACATTGCTGCAGCTCCTCTTTTCACCCTGTGTGTTGAGCTCTCCGTTTTAGCTACAGAGTGAGACATCTCACTTCGGTACCATCATTGTTGGAAGTCGCACCATGAGTAAGTAAGTACTGCTAGATTGTCAGTTGCAGAGTACGAGGGCGTGCCACGCCAGCAGCTAGGCGAACATTATAACGGGTGTTACAAAGTGACGCACGTTCGTCACGGAATTAAAGACAGGACTACAATAGAGCTGTTTGGAGCAGTTTGTGAACAGTGTTTTCTCTGGAAGATGGTAAGTCCCTTTGGGGTGGACTTTGGACTTTTTCACTTTGTAAACCTACAACGTGCACAAAAAAGATATATAACACAATAAAGGAAAGGGAAAAAGCCAAAAAGCATAATATGAGCACTTTAATGCCATGTTATGACTGATGTAAAGCACTTTTAATTGCCTTGTTGAAATATAAATAAATTATATAGGTAGTATTGACAATAATTTTTGACCAAAACCGAATATTCCCACTGAATATAACTGATTATGAACTGCTGTCAATATGATAAATTTAGTATTATTCCATTTTATATAAGTTGACATTTCAATCATTTGTTAGGGGCTCATAATAATTCAACCTGGCTTTTTTATGCTTTATACTGTATGTGAGACCATTAAATGGTTCAAAAGAAAAGTCTTTAAAGTCTCAGTTTGTCCATGTCGTTGTGTATCTGTCTGTCCATCTGATCTGGTGCATCGAGACCCATAGGCCTGTTAAAAAGAGAACGTATCTGAAGTTAAAACATTAACAGCAGAGAGACATGATGTAATTTCATTGCTATCTTTATACTGATTTAAAGTCCAGTCACTGCAATGCATTTAAACAACTTTTATTTATTAAGTTTTTACAAATAAAGTAACAAATGTCATTGTATTGTAGCGCAAAGCGCAAAGTTTTCTTTTTAATATGAAGCTTGAACACTCTATACTTAGTGCAAAACATACCGTTAAAGGCTGCCGATGACTCCCTACATGTATTGTTTTTGTTTTTTCTTTTATTCATTCATTCATGTTTTTTTTTTTATCCAACCACTTACAATGTCAAACATGATACAGAAAAATGAAACCACTGAATTAAGTTAGGTGCAGCTAGAGACATCAAAACTGCTGATAAAACAAGTGAGGAATAATCCCAAAAAAAAAGAAAAAAAAAGAAGAAAAAAAATCAGAGAAACCAGAAACATTTGACATATTGAGAAAAATGTTTTCAGGGAAACTGTTGCTGTGCTTGAGACTCGACATCATTCCACAGGAGCAAGCTACATAGAACAGCAAGGAGATGCACTGAATCAATCTCTATCTATCTGTGTGTGTGTGTGTGTGTGTGTGTGTGTGTGTGTGTGTGTGTGTGTGTGTGTGTGTATAAAGTCTAAAGTCAAAAAGCATAAAGGTTAGTGAGTCCTGAACAGGCAAAAGCTCAAAAAACAGAACCTGAATCTAATGCGAGTGTGTTTTTGCTACATTGTATGTGTTGTCATCAGAAAAAGAATCCTACTTTTCCTCTTTAACTTCAGGAAACTTCACAATAAGAGTGCTCGCACTGGATAACTCTCAAGCCTTTCACAGTCAGAGTTCTCCACCACAACCCTACAAAAAAAAAAAAAAACTTAACTCAAGAATCCTCCAGCAGGGGGTGTAACTGTCAAACCCAACTGTAACCTCAGAGCTTGATAGCATACTGTAACTTTAAATAATATTACATTGTAGCCGCTGCACAATAGGCATTCCTTTCATAGTACTTATGTAGTCGAGACACAGCAAAATATGATCAAACTTCGACTGTGGAAATCATTTGAGGCTCAAGCAATTGCAAAGTGAAAATCCAGGTTGTTACCTGGTAACCAAAACAGCTCCAGTGAGTAAAAGCAGTAGAAATACACTGAATTTACTTTTTTTTTTATTCTTTACCTCTAATGTTTCCACTCCACTGACAATAAAAAAGTCAAATGGCACTGAGTTGGTGGCATCATTAAAGGTTTGACTTCTTATAACATCATCATATGATAATCAGAACTAAAGCAAAGTGGCTCAATGATTATTCACAGCTTCAACCAAACTTGCCTAGTAGTAAAAATGTTGCATTATTATTCATGAGAAATGGAAACTATCCCAAGAAACAAGCAAAAGCAATGTGTTTTGTTTGTACAAGCTCTACAAAGTAAGCTTTTTATGTTTTTATGTGAATCCAGAACACCCATTCCCGGCACACACACAAAAAAAGAAGTTTTATGTGAATGTCAAAGATTGTACCAGACATGTTACATCTACAAACAAATGAAAAGATAAAAGAGGACAGGGTGTCAAAGGCCTTGAATCTAAAACCACTATTATCAATTCCATCATTTAAACCATCATCCCTACTGGTCCAATCATCATAACCACCACTGTGCTACAGTCATTCTAACCACCACCAGCACAACCTCTAGCGCTGGGACGCCCTCATGTTCAAATAGTGTTTGGTGCAGCTTCAGAAACATACAGTGGGAAAAGGAGTGTATGAGACAATATTCATACCTTTTGTAGACTCTTTTGTCCAATAGCAGCATTTCTCAGATGAGGAGGCATGCCTAACCAAATCTGTTAAAAAGACAGTATAGTTCTGCTGGTTTTGTGAATGTTATTTGATTTTTCCGAGTGGGATAAATATTGGATAACAATGGGTTACACTAGAGGAGCAAGATGGCCTTAAAACGTATTTTCTCAGTTAGTACTATGGGTGATGTGTTCTGACATGAAAACACTATTTCATGGCAAAGTCTGGACAGTTTTGGTTATTTGGTCTGTATTTCTTTGTTCTCTTCTCACTGTTAGAAGTGGGCGGGGCTCAGTTGCACCAATCAGGATTCAGCAACCTTTGAATCAGATGACAATAGGTGGCTTGTTTGGCCATGGTCAAATCTGATGCACCCAATCTGAATCTTTTTAATCCAGAGGCCACAGCATCATCATAAGTCACTCAAACTATTTTACAAGCCAACTGGACTTTTAGCGTATGCCATCATGGCCCCTGCCACATTTCTCTCCAGCTATCATAGACTCAGAGTTTAAGATTTAGACACAATAAGCCAAAATAGGTCTTTTAGCCCGTTGATTTGAAAAGAACTGGATTCATGTTTTGGTAAAAATATAAATCTTTACTACACCAGAGATACTTTAACATTAAAGTAAAGTAACTTCATTGGTTCCTCTGCTGAATTTATGCGGCCCCTGGGCCAGTGCCTCTAAAATACAGAGTAATCCAAGCTTCAAATACAATCTTCAACAACTCCCTCCTTAAAACTGAACAAATATTCCAGCGCCATTTCCCCCCAATATCTATATCTAAAACCCTGAAAAATTGGCACTGATAAAGTTCTCTCCATCTTTCATTATGTTGGCGGTGTAACACAGTCAGGCCTCACGTGGAGGTAAAGCACAGCAATGGGCCTCACTTCACACAAACACCGACTTCAAATGACTTCAATTCAATTCTTCTTCCTATCAAAGAGCTACGTTGGAAAACGTTCTTGCTTTTTGGGGAAACAACTCAATTAGTTGAAATCAAAGAGAATTAACCACAAACCAGCTGCAGCGCACACAGTCAACAGCCATTATTACTGCATCTCCACCAATCTACTGCATGCCTGCTCCACTAACACCAGGTCCAATCATCACCACTGACTTCAAAAGTGACCCCCCCCAAAAAAAAAAAAAACTCCCCACACATGCTGTCAAGTGTGCTTACTTTAACCCAAGTCCTCAACCCCCAATGGAACAAGCAACAGGAAGGATGCAAGGCACTATTAAAGTACCTCCAGTGTTCACCGGAGGCTCTAGGATGTCAGGGGAAGTGAAATAAAGCAAAAATAAAAGACAGACTTTTTTTTTCCCAAGTACATTAAAATGGACACCATTGGTTTATACATTCACATTCATCTAACAAAACCAGGGAGAAAGGGAAGAGGAGGGCTATTTAAAGTGTCTGATATATAAGTACTGTATTAAGAAAACAAAATAGCTAGCATTACTTTATTATCTAAATATCAACTATCCTGCCGTTCACTCCGGTCTGTCTTTATAATCGGGCTTGGAGGTCAGTTTCGACTTTCAATTCAATCAGTTATATAAAAGGAACTGAAACTGCAGTTGATAAGTTGTCGGTAAGGCATTTGTTTCGGATTGCATCCTCAGTAACTGGATGTGAGGACGATTATTGAAAAGAGGCGCTCTCAATTTTTGTTTTTTTGAAGAGAATCCATCAGCTAAAAGCAGTGAATTGAAAGTGAAACGACCCCAAACCGTTCTCTGTATGCTTTTTGTTTAATTTGTGATATTTTACCCTAAAACTAATGTTGTCCAACAACATTTGCTAATAATAAACAACAATAATCACAGTGTTTCCACATCATACACCGATGTGCACGTATAACAGGTCCATTGAAAGAATACCTTTTTTGTTTCTTTTTAAATAGAATAATAATCATTAACAACAATAATTATGACAACAGACATTGAAATCACTTCAACAAAAAATGTTGAAAACCAACCTAATGATGAATAACACTAAGAACTGAGGCATTAGTCCGTGAATCTGTGTCTGTTTAACGGCTGCTACGCCTCCAACAATGTGTGTGTATTTACATGAGTCTGTGCATGACTGTGTGTGTGTATGCAGGTGTGTGTATTTATATGAATGTCTCATGCATTGTGTGTGCGTGTGTGTGTGTCAGATTGCTAGCTGGGGGCAGCAAGCAAAACAAACCCAACAAACACAACCAAAATAAAACAACAAAATGGAATCATCATGGCTGACATTCTAAACAATAAACAGAGACACAAACTGTACATGGACTCTGATATTATTATGATAACAAGGCCACTTTTTCACACTGAGTTCTTTTGTTTGGGCTTTTTTTTTCCTTTTCTCTAAAAGGTTTCTGCTGTTATTGCTTCAAATGGCAACAGAGAGGCCCAGAGAGGGATGGAGGAAGAGGTGGAGTCATGATGTTGAAGAGGTGCTTGGTGTGCAGAGGCATCTGTCCTGTGCATTCAGTACTTTAGTTATGGTGTGCACAGCCAGTATGTTCCTAAAGTAAGCAGTGGAACAGGAAACAGACGAGATGTTTGACTGTTATTTAATGCTCTCTGCTCTCCCTCTTTATTCACTTTCTTTCCTCCATCTCTCTCCATCTGTTTGAATGGTTTGTCAGAACAAGGGAGGAACAAGACACAGAAGGTAACAGAGGAGTAGCTGTCAAGATATCTTTCGCAAACTGACGAGTTAAAACCCCACCAAGTGCTGGACTGTACCTACTCTAAACCAGGCTTGAGATCAGCTCAGCTCCAGATGGTCAAATTCTCAAATTTGCATTTGATTGGTTCTTTATTTTATTTTATATTTTTGTGCTTTAAATTAAGAACAATTTCCAAATTCTGAGAAAAACACTTCCTGAATTTAATATCCTGTTCTAAACATCGCTCCAGTCTGCTTTCACCTGATATCAAAGCTTTCTTTTGAGTACACATTGAAGGAATGCTTTGCTGGCAGAAACACAACCACTGCTTGATTTCAGCGCAATATAGCCTCTTGTGCATTGTTTGATGTTGAAAGACAACTTTAATGTGATGGCCAGCCATGCTCCCCTCTGTATCCACCAGTTACCTCTTTATAGAGTGACAATGTCTTTTTTGTACTAAATTTGGAAAAGAGCATAAGATTATTTAAAACTCAGTCTGTGAGCTAAATTTGTCAAATATTGTAAGCAATTATAGTATTAGAAGTTATTAAGAGGTGCTGTGTGGACAAACAGTTGGTTTGGTTAAAGCTGGCCACCACATTCCTCCCCCTTACCTGATGTAATATCTCCCCACTGCTGTCTCACAAGGGTGATTTTGTGACCTGCCTTGTAAAGACGTGTACACTCAATTTAGAATGAAAATGGAACAATGGTGGCCGAGCCATAAGTGCGCATAAACAATACCCCAATACCTTAACAATACCTCACACACAAACAGTTACTAACACCAATCCGGAACCCTGTCACAACCTCTTTGGCCTTTCACATTGCACTCAAGAGTCTTTTCCTTTATCCTTAAGCATCTGGCTGGCTGTCACAAGCCCACAGTCAAACACAGCAGAAAGGGAAATTGTGTGACTGCATTCGTGTCTGTGACAGCTTCTCACTCACACACAGATGGATGCAGAGGCGAGATGCATCACACAAACTGTGGAGATGTGACCCCATCGCATTCCTGATTTCTTTTGCTCCTCTTCATTTCCTTTTTTCCTTTTTCCTCTTGAACAGGTCAGCTTCTGTCATTTCAAACTCCTCGCTCCCCACGCAAGCCTGTAACACTCTGTTCTACACCAGTCCAGTCCAGTTCAGTCCAGTAGGGCTGTGACCAGCCCTCACCCCCAGCCCTACGTGGTCCTCAGGTTAGGTCCTCCTGGGTTACTGATCGACTTCTGGAGAGAGTTGGTCAGATGGAAAGCCTGGAGTGGCCCTTGCCCTGGAATCTGCCCCTGTCCACCAACCGTTGTGGGGTAGGGGCCCAGGGGCTGGGAGGTGCTGACCAGTAGAGGCCCAGGCTGTGCTGCAGCCTGGTGTGGGGTTGATAGACCGTGAGCCGGACCGGACCATTGTGCACTGTAGGCGGCGGTAGGGGTGTAGTGGATGAACTGGGAAGGTTGGGGTTGAGGTGAAGTGGAGGAAGCAGGTGGGTGGCATAGGGAGCCCTTGCGGGCGGCCAGAGAGGTAGCAGTGGTGGAGTTGGTAAGGAGGTGGGCTGAACCTCCAATGCTGCTGGGACACAGCTGGCTGGGAGCCGAGTACTTCCTGCCCAGACTGGCTGACTGGATAACCTGGATAGGGATATATTTAACATGAGGAAATGTTTATTCATGTTAACACTTAAGAGTTGTTCATGCAAGCACATTTATTTTTTTTAATGACCTTTCGTGTTCTCTATATACCTGTGTGTCCACTTAGCAGTAACTACTGGACTGACCAAGGCGCAAATTCAAGATTTTTTAATTGTAAATTTTGGAAAAATGCATCTCAGGGATTTTTTTTAATATTCTTAAGAATTGATTGTTTTGGAAGTGCAAAGCTTAGATCATTCATATTCAAACAATTATATTTATTTATTACATGGCTTGGTTGAATACTTGATTCTGATTGGTCAATCACGGCATTCTGTAGTCTGCAATTTATGTTTACCAGACCCTTGTTAAGTATAACAGACCACTGCCATGGATAAAGTTCTGATCATAGACTCTGGCGGTTGATTTTTACATCAATAAAAGCATTTTAAAATCAATATTTGTGCTCACACAGAGCTCATACCGCTGATCAGCGGATCACAAAGAGAGAGAGAGGGTGGGAGAATGGGGATTGCTAACAGAGCTAATGGGAACAGTGCAGACAGAGCAGTCATTTATTGCAAATTGAACCCCTTCAGGCTGATTCATGACCCCAACGCAAACATTTTTTATATGGATTGTTAACCGGGCCAAGTACACCCTCAGGGGGCCCAAAAGTTATGTGTTTGAATCTAGTTTTAAAACTTTTATTATTTTAGTTTATTTTGGAACATTGTCAGTTGTCTTTAATCAAATAAACAAACTAATTGAGCTACATAAACCAGTGGCTAGTTGATAGTATTACAGCATAGAAGCACTGAATGGTTTGTGGGTCTCTTTGCATACAATGAAGCTGCCATCATGTCTGCTGTGTCCACTGTACGTAATGGGAAGTTGGATGTGACTAGAGAGGTAGGGGCACAAAAGATTGTTTCTGCCATTTAGTCCCCCTAACAGTTTAATTTGACTATGATGTCATATGGTTAATTTATAAACTAACCTCGTAGCTATGTCCCTGTATTGGGGCCTGCTGCAGCTGTTTGGCACTCTTCTTCCCCTGAAAAAGATGAATATTTAGTTCAGTTTACTCACCTGTCCATTACTTTTTAAACACAAAAATGGATCACACAAAACAGTTGTTTTCTAATCCTCAATGATCAATATATAAAGACAAAAAAATGTGACTTAGCTGTGGTTTGTCTCCCCCCCCCCCCACTACTTTTTGCTTTTTTTCTGTCTGTCTTCTTATCCGGTAAACTAAATACAGGAACTGGTGAGTCATTGCTGAAGGAACATTTATTTGTGTCAAAACAACTTCTGCTACATTAAGAAGAATCATAAAACAGCAGTAAACCTGTGAGAGGTTCATGGCATCTCTGGCCCAGTTGTCCACCAGTTTATGGAGGTCATCGGTGAAAGTTCCTTTTCTCTGGTGGGGGGCTGATATGTTGGGGGGTAGACACTGAGAACCACCCTGGCTCTGACCCAAACCACCTGAACCGCTCACTGCATTGGTGCTATTAGTCCCTGTGGAGGGAGATGGAGAGAGAGAGGAGGAGAAGAGCAAAGGATGTGAGATATTGTTCGAACTAGAAGATAATAATTGATGTTATCTGAATGAATGAGAATGCACTCCCTGTCTTGACCATGAAAAGGGAGTTACATGGTGACAGAGCCTGGTCGGGATAGAGCTTTAAGGGTAGGTCAGCATGTCGACATGGTCATTATGTTGTTAAGTTGTAATGGTGGAAATAATTATGACAGATGGGGCAAACTATGATACTAGAGCAACATTGCGTTCTCTCAACAGTCCCATTGCTTTAGGTTAGTGATACACTGGGTAACCTGTAAAGCTGACATGCCCAGCAGCATTCACCTATTAGATGCTCCAACACAAAAGAAGCAATGTTGAACCAGGCCTGCTGTTGATCACAGTTGCCCCGTGTTGCACTGATCTTGTGTTTTAATCTATTGTTTGACCATAAGATGGCACTCAAGCTCTGTAACAGCTGGTAGTTTGCTTTTTGTCAACCCTGAGCATCAAACTGATCAGAGCAAATTCACTGCAGAACTAAATAAGCACACACTGCAAACTGGCCAGGCTGTCTGAATGTGAGTGCTGTGCTGTCCAAGCATTTAGCCTCTGTTCAAGTTAACATTTACTATTGTATGATACCAGCACCAGAATCATAGCATGTTCCAAGACTGCACTTCTTCACATTAGTGCCTCTCTACCAAGCCAAGAGGAAACTAAATCAGTATATGCTTAGAGGTGATTATAAAATACCTTTTTTACACACTCTGCTATTTCAGAATTAAATGTTCTACTTTAATAAAATCTGGATCTTCAATATTGTAGACACAGCCCTGATAATATGTTTATGTATTTTTTTCACAAATATACAGTTTTAACATATCATTCAGTGAAAGAGAACATCAGGATCAATAGGATTTGCTATTGTTATTGTCATAAACATTGCATAATCATTTCCTCACAAATGTTTACTATCATTTCTTTACTATACCTTAAATCCAGACTATAGTAACATTACACTGATCTGTTCATATCAGATATTACATGAGAAAAGACAAAATATTGCAGGGATTAGCCAGTAAAAACTAATCATACAGTTGTTCTGACAGAAACCGGCATGTCATGCTAAATAAAATGGAGGAAAATAAGAATGAGGAGACGCTGAGTCATGACTGACTGCAGCAGTATGGAGTTCTGGGCAATGTAGTCAAGACCACAAGCCATGACGAGGAAGGAGAGGAAAAGGAGGGGCAGAGTGGCGAACAGCTGTTTGTGTGTGTGTGTGTGTGTGTGTGTGTGTGTGTGTGTGTGTGTATGTGTGTGTGTTTGTGTGTGTGTTTGTGTCTGTGTGTGGTGCGTGTGCGAGAGCTCGCAAGTGCATGCACTGTCAGTTTGAAACTGTGATGGCTGGTCAATTCAGTCATTTCAGTCCTCAAACTGGGTGTTCTTTGATCCTTCGTCATCAAAATGTCAAAATTGAAAATACAGTGTTTCAGCAGCTGAAATAACTGAATCAAACTGATCTCAAATCTGGCAGAGGATCAAAGTTGAAAACTAAAGGACATTAGAGAGCAGGAGGAGGAAGCGTGGGAGAGCAAGTGCAAGGATGCAAGAGGGGATCGATGGAGGGAGGAAAGACCAAAAAGAGAGATAATTACTACAGAGCTGGTTGCAGGGGCAGACTTTTTTCACCATCTTCCCTGTGCAGCCGGAAGACAACGATTGGAGGATTGGGAGAGAGTCAGAGTTAAACCCACACCCACAACACCCGACAACCAAACAACGCATCCGAGTATGATTATTTGAACTTGAAGCAGTCAATAAATAACACTTTGGGGTTGAGTTGCCCAATAACATGTTTACACTGAAATCAGTACCTGTCACACAGTGCACGGTGATGTAGTGTTAGGTATTTTATGTATTTACGTATTGTAAATGTATAAATGAAAGACATGAGGTCTGTGTGTTCTGTACTCTGCACTGTGAGAAAGGCTGACCACAGATGTCAAGTCACAAGGATGCCATCTTTATACAAATCTGAGTAAAGATGTTTGTCTTTAGAAAAGCCAAGACATGTAGGCCATCTTCTGAGGAAGTGCATACACCAACTTTAAGCACATTTACTGCAGTAGCAACAGAGCAGTTAATACTGGAATATAAATACTTTGCAACCAAAGCTCTTGAAGACAATCCTTGTGTTTAACAGCAAACCAAACTGAGTCTTTGCACACTGCCTCAAAGTCTTGCCTGTGTTGCTGTGGCTTGAAGACGCTTTTGGATAACCAACCCCTGGTTCTGATATAATTCTGAGTCCTCTCTGCAGCTCACCAGACCGACCAGAACTGGGTCCAAATTAGGATTCAAATACATATATCAAAGTATAGTTTCCAGACCTCTGAATCGCTGCACACATCTCTGATTTGGTCAGCATTTGAAATTGTGAAACAAAATGGCAATTCAGTCTTGTTTTCAAGGTAATTTACATGAATGAAGAATAAATGAATGTAATGCCAATGTTCCATCACTTTTCTCCTATGCTACCTGTTTGCGAACAAGAACAAGTTATGATCAATAAGACCCAGGTCTGTCTCTCTTCCCTCCTGGCTGTGCAGTGATAGGGGAACAGGTTCAGGGGGAGAGGGGTGAGAAAAGGGAGTGAGGGAATTGAGTAAGGAAGGGAGAGAAAGGGTTTGAGCTGCAGAGGGTTCAGAAGCATTCATAAACATCTCTTCATCAAGCGCAAAACATTTAACCAATGCTATATATTATGATTTGAGAAAAAACATTTTCTTAATCACGAAAAATACTTTACAAATAAAGAAAAGACTGATGCACAGTATTTAAACAGAACTGTGCTTAAAACGAAAGATCAGTCATTGCAATTAATTAAGTTTAATCAAAAGAAATAATACATATCCTATTAAAAACAAAACTGTATGGCAGAAAGCTCAAGTCATCAGGTCTTCACTTGTCTTTCCCTGTTAGTCTGCTTGTTTTCACAGAGGCAAAGGTTAGAAATGAAAGCAGTCAGGATTTGAAATTCAGACTGACACACAAACAAAACTGTATCATCTATTTCTAACTTAGTAGGACTAGAGATACCATGTATGTATGCCTGTAATGCTAGTTATCATGGGCTTGAAGCTTATTTGACAGGTACTGCACAATGAAGCTTCTAGCAAAATCCATGTGCAGCTGCTGTTTCACTTTCCCAGGGACCTAACTTGCATTCACGCAATCATTTATGGTTATATTGCACTCATTTTTGACAGACTGCTTTCAAAAAAATTGAATTTTTAACTTAAGTGCACTGTAAACAGATACACCAGTTAGTCTTCTGTTGTCTTTCTGACAAAGTAGTAGCTCAAAGAGCATTCTGGTACTGTACTTAAACCACACTTTCTGTTACCACCAGTAACACTTGGTGTCGCCAAATCAACCAGGACTAAAATCGTAAGGATTATAAACTTTAAAACACAGTATAGTGAAACTCAGTTCCCCTGTAACTAATGACACTGGTTGGTATAAAGACGTTTTATGTCATAGAACACAGTTACTGTTTTGTGTTTTGGCTGGTACACTCCACAAGGCCTCTAGAAAGCTAACAGGTTATGACGAAAATGGCAGTGAAATTTGTTGACAGCTTTTAAAAGCGTTACTTTAGACAGTAAACACTTTGCTGTGTCCTTTCTATTAATTACGACGCCATTATTTTATTTTTGACAATGCGGTTATTCCCTGCAGCTGAAAGGGCACAAGGTTGGCATTGAATGTGCAGTTACTTGTTATATGTCAAAGCAAAGAAAGAAAGAAAGAAAGAAAGAAAGAAAGAAAGAGAAAGAATACTGAGAGAAAGACAGAGAGAGTGTTTAAAAAAGTAAATAATTGAAGATGACTATGGGAAGCTCTGGGATGTAAATACGACTAGGTTTGTGGTTGTGCTACCTTTCTGTGTCCTGCAGCTAGCTCTTATATCCAATTTTCCCTTTATCTTCTGTACCTAAACATGTTATTTTCCAACATACACAATATGTTGTTGGAAGGTAGTTCAAAAGATTTTCAAAATCTGCTCTACTTCCGTTGATTGAAGGATGGACAAACTTCCTTGTGTTCTTCTCTTGTATTGCAAACTCGCTTTCTCAGTCAAGATAGCACACACACTGGGAAATGTATTTCTTCAGTGGACTACATATACAATAAGTACTGATTGGACATTCCCTGTAAAGGCGCTGGGTTTTCCCTTTAAGTCATGAAGGTTAAATTAACAGTAATAAGCAACTGACTGCTATTTTTATTTGCAGAAGGAAGAAAACCTAGTTAAAAGCTCTGATTTAAGCCAGACAAGTTTGGCTAGTAATTTTGAGCAAAGTACTTAGATCACAACTGCAGCATTAAGAAAACTCTTAGGTGTGTAAGTGTGTAAAAGTATAAGCTTGCATGCTCCTCTGGATGAATTAATGTTTTCTACCAATGGCTGAAAACCTGACTTTTTCGGTTACAAGACAATGGTGATATCATAAGCAGAGGGTCTTCCATTTAAAGAAGGAAAACCACAGAAAGACAGGACGACCGTGACTTGACAGATATAGGAGTGAAACAATAACAACAAAAGTACAGACGACGGGTTAAAAGAGAAGAGCAAAGAAATAAAGCGTTACACACAAAGAGCCAAGCAGGGCGTACTCAGAAAGCGCGTCCTCCTGCCGCCAGGCTTGAAGGCCAAACGCTCCGAACCCCAGCTGAACTTTACACAGCCTGAAGAGAGGGAGGAGGAAAGGATGAGGAGGAGAGAAGAGATGAAGAACCAGAAAAGGAGAGTATAGAAAATAGACAGGTAGAGAGAGGGAGAGGTGAAGAAGATAAAGGAAGAGAAAATGAGGAGAGCAACAAAGAGACGAAAAAAGGGGAAATAGAGAGAGACAGGACAAAAGTAAGACAGAAAAGGTAGAGATGAGAGGGAAGGAGAGAGACACGGGTGAAGGAATACAAAGGAATAATGTAACATTCAGTTATCCATCACACTGCTTTACACAGAAAGAGATAGAGAAAGATAGGAAAAGATGTGGAAGAGTCTTGTTGTGAGGGAGAGAAGACAAACCAACTGCATGCATGCAAAGTATTTCTTATGTTGTGGGGAAGCTCATGAGGCCTTCTGCAGACTGGAATTCACAACTGCATGCCTACCTGGGGTGGGAGCACACAGGCTGGGCACAGAGAGCGCCGCCTCGCTGGTGTAGGCCGAGCATAGGTTGTTGCTGGAGGAGGAGGGTTTGAGAGGCTGGAGCAGAGTACTGCTGCCCGAATCAGCTAATCCTCCGGGGGCTAACAGAGCCAGCTGGCCGGGGTACATGGTGGGGACGCTCTGGGCGGATAAAGTGCTGCCTGGAGATAGCACAAGGCATAGGCAGGAGAGGACAGGGCAGGGACGACACACCGCAGAGACCAAAGAGACACACACACACACGATAAAGATAATAGACAGATAAGACACCAGTCACCACAGACATTTAAAGACACCCCCACACACACACAACCACACAGAGAGAGACAGACGGGGAAAGCAGTCAGAAATGTTCAAGCTCTGAGCCTGCACCAGCATACACCCACATGCACGTGTAACCAAGCAGATCAACACACACACACACACACACACACACACACACACACACACACACACACACACACACACACACACACACACACACACAAAACACACACACACACACACACACACACACACACACACACACACACACACACACACACACACACACATATATGTGCACATGGATGCATAAACACAGAGACAGTGTAACATTAGGGTAAACGTTTTTGACCATTCTGGCTGTAGTGTAGG
Source organism: Perca fluviatilis (assembly GCF_010015445.1). NCBI lineage: Eukaryota > Metazoa > Chordata > Actinopteri > Perciformes > Percidae > Perca > Perca fluviatilis. The sequence continues at coordinate 13,529,925 of NC_053134.1, forward strand.
ATTCAAGATTAAGATGAATGTTTTGGTGGTGAGTTACATTGCTGTTCAGAGGTACAGAGTTGATCAGTTTTTTGATTTACAAAAAAAATACTCATTAAAAAATTTTCTCACCTTCCTCTGGTGGTATTTACAGTAGCTATGCTGACATTTTTGGTTCAATTTCTCCAGGTTTTGGTGAGGTGAATGGAATTTCATTTGTGTTGTCACAACATTAAAACATTTAATTTAAAAAAAGACAAAGAGTCTACAGCCATGCTAGGAGCTCTGTGAGGCTATCTTTCTACAGGTACAGCAGTGCTTGAGCTAAATGCTAACTTCAACACGCTAACATACATGCAATGCCAATGCAAAGATAATACATTTAATTTATTTAATAATATTTGCCTGGCTGTACACAGCAAAGGTGGGTTATCTTGAGTGACTGAGACATTGTTTCTGAATGAGATGTTGCTGTTGTATTTCTTTAAATGTCAATATTTACTGCTGTGAGCAAGAAAGGCAGAAATCTTAGAGATAGATATCTCAAATCCTGGACAAATAAAACCAACTACTGCATGGCTAGTCACCATGAGAAGTAAGAAATATTTTCTTTTAACTTTGGGTGAACCAACTCTTTAATATAAATATTTAAACAAGAGCCTACCTGGCTGTAACGGACTCTTGCTGCTGTGCGTGGAGCTGGTTCTGGACGATTTGGAGGATTTGCTTTTAGTAGGTCGTCTCCTCCTGCTAGTCAAGCCTATAACTGGAGGGAGCACTGCAGCTGGAGGAACCTAAACCGAGACCAGAGGAAGAAAATTTGCTTGCTACATACTATAGTATGGTATATAGTATGTGATGTTGTATATACTGTAGTGTCTGCACTGATATAGCCAAGGTGAGTTACCTTTCCCAGCCTGGTAAAGAGACAATCTATTTCCTCCTTCTGGCGGAAGTGCAGGGCCTGAATCTCACGCATGTGCCTGGAGAAGGAATGTGAAATATGAGGAATAAAATCTTGACAGGGAAAAGAAAGAAAGAGATAATGAGGGTGAGGACAGCATGGAGAGAGGAGGATGGCCAAGCGTTCTGGAAGCGCTTAACATCCCTTTTCAAGAAAAGCAAAAGGAGTAAGATAAAGAAGTAATGAAGGAAAGTGGGTGGTTAACCTCATTCTTGAGAGTGAGGAAAGAGGAAGAGGAGAAAAGAGAAGCAGAGCACAGCCTGCTATTTTTGTGGCATAGACATAGAAGACAGAAGAGAGCAAAATCAAGTGAAAGCAGTTTAACCTAATAAAGAAAGGAAACAGAGAGGTGAAAGATCCATGTATATTTCCTCTCAGATGTTTGGGAAGAAAGGAATAGATCACTTACTTTTCTCTAAGGTGGCTGACTTCCTGTTTGAAGTCTTCATCCTCAAATTCAGAGTCGTTGTCACTGCTGATGTAGGAGTTATTGAAGGAGTTGGTGTTTAGATTGGGCAGAGAGGCTTTATGAGTAGAGTCTGGACTCAAAAGCTGCCCATGATTACTGGGTCCGTTAGCAGCATGGGCAGCAGGCAGAGGGGTCTGCCTGGATTCGAGGCTGTGCTCCAGGGTACGACTGACTGAGAATCTACCAACACGGGCCTCTGGGTTGATGGTAACCTGAAATAAAAGAACAAATATTGGATATAACAATGAACGAATGGAAGGTGGGACAAACAAAGGAGGGAATGACTGGTTGTGGCAAATACACCCCTCACCCATTACAAAACAAGATAAAAAAAAAAAAAAAAAGGAAATACCTGGAAGCGTCCAATGGTAGTGGTGGGCTTAGGAGAGGGGCACGGTGAAGTGAGGGGGGAGGGGTGGTGGGACCCTACCAGAGTCCGTTGGGGGAGCCCGTCCACAACATCTCCTCCTTGTCCTCCTTGTCCTCCTCCTCCTCTCAGAGGAAACGAGGAGTCCTTGTGCAGTGTATTCTCCGGGCTGGAGAGACTGGAGGAGGACGAGGAAGAAGAAGACGAGGAGGTGGAGGAAGACTCGGTGCAGGCTGGGTGTTGAACAGGAGGCGCCTCAGTAGCCAATGAGACCTAGAGAGAGGAGTAAGGGAAAGGGGACAATGCAGTTAGCTGCTAACAATATTGAATACACAGAGAAATAGAGAAACTTGACAAAGAAGCATTCATAACCTGAAATGAAAAGTTTATAATAGACTTTTAACTACATTTATAACATCACCCTTAGACTCATGGAAAAGGAAATGGTAAAAGGTAACGTGTGGGCTGTAGTGTGAGGGAAATCTTACCTGAAATCTTCCAAGTTTAATTCCACCTGAAGGATGAGGAGGGTCAGAAGAGGATCCAGAAGCTTCCTCCAGAGAGAAGGGAACTGAGAGACAGATGTTACACATATTAGACAGACAGATAAAATGCAGATATAGCGACAGATATTTAAGTTAATAGATTTATTAATATACATACTTGGTTGTCCCGTTGAAGATATGCCACTGTGAGAGGCCTAGGGTTAGCATGGAGAGAGAAGAAAGTGGGTTAATACTGAGCAGTGTCACTGAATTAAAACCATATATACAATGTCACTATGAGTTAACAGAATAATATTGAAACAGGTGTGAGTTTACTTGTGTGTGGGTGCAGACAGGAACGGTCTCTGGGCTCAGTGCTCTCCTCAACTGAGCATCCAGGTCCTCCAGAGGCTGCTGGGACTGGAAACCGACAAATACAAATACTTTTAGACACAGACAGAATAAACACACACACACACACACACACACACACACACACACACACACACACACACACACACACACACACGCAGACAGAGGATCGGCCACTGAATTTAATAAGCAATACAAGCACAGATCAGCTAAAAGCACACATGTATGGTTACTAGGGCTGGACCATATTATTTTTTGCAGACATACAGCAGATAGGATAGTTTTTGCAAATTGAAAAGGCATTATCAGGCACACACAGGTAAGGTGATGTAGAAGGAATACAAGGTATTCTATTCTCCTGAGCAATTTAACTGCAATTAAAAAGTAAATAATTAAAATAAAATCCCTCATGAGCTTTAACTGCAGCAGAATTATCTTAATCAAACAGGACATGAGAGTTACTTAAGCGAATGTCGGTAACTTGGCAGGTCAGATTTTTCTAAAAAGAGCTACAAGTCTTACTAGTCAGTGGTTACATGGAGGGACTATTCATAGATGGCAGCATTCACAGAACCAACAAAAAAGTCTGGAAACGAGAGTTAGTTCAATGTCTTCTCTGCCTTCAGGTACTCGATCTTCAGCCTGTCTGCCTGCTATCTCTGTCTCTCTCTGTCCAATTGAGTTTCCATGTCTCTCAACCTCTCTCTTAACCAGCTTCTCTGCAATCCTACTTTGTTTTATCATATATCAATATTCTTCATTTAAGTAAAAGTATAGGGATCTCTTTGTATTTAAATGTATTTATTTGATGTTACATTGTTGAGTTCTACTGTCATATACTCTGATGTGTTTTCAGTTGTTAAGGATGTAATCTTCTTTTGAAGTAAGATGGGTTTATGATGAGTTGTAATGTCTAAGTTGTTTCTCTTTTCAGTGTTTTGTCATTTAGGGTTAGGTTTCACATGGTATTACATATTCAATGTAAAAACTATACACCATGAATTACATGTCTTTGCACAGCAGAAGCACTATTTATACAGATAGGACATGGAACTGTAATCATAAGCATTACAGGCTCTCAGTATGCATACGGTATTGCATTACATTGGAAATAGAAATCTAAAAATGAACAAACAAAAACCTGTATTAGACAAGGTCCAGGGAAGCATGGCAGGAGTTCTGAAGGAGGAGAACTGGCCTAATCCCAGAGAAAGAGAGGTGATGAAAAGAAGAAAAAATATTTGTAGAGGAGGTTATAAGAAGTGTGTTCATTGTGGAGAATGTTAAAAGAAATGTCCATGCCAGATGAGTTGTAAGGAAAGGGAGTAGAAACATCTTGGAACACCTATAATTAAATTATTAAGATTAAATTATCTTTTGCTTCTTAACCATTAAAAGCGTAGTGCTGTAATTACCTGGGCAGTCTCTTAAAAAACAGTGCTCTGCTAGCTGATCCACATAATAAATAAATTATACAATCACTAGTGCTTTAACTATATATAACTAGCATGAAATAACTACTATTGCAGCTAAACTGGATCACTCACCGGTGCCCTGGATAAAGGGGGTTTGGATGGAGTAGTCTGGCCAAAGGACGATGCAGGGATGACCGTAGAAACTGAAATCATAAAGTTGGTAAGCAGTACTTTTAAAACACAGGTTAACTGACACTAGAACATATGCAGAAACACATACACGTAATCATCGTCATACCAATCGGTGCAGGGTTGGAGATAGGTGTTCCTGGGCCCTGGATTGGAGCAGGTGACCCCAGTGAAAGGCTGGTGGGGGGCTGAGGAGGATTCGCTGGTTGGCTGGAGCCAGGTGTGGTGACAAATGTACTGGAGGTAGAGCAGGGTCCCAGTGGGGAAGAGGTACCTGCCACGGGGGCTCCAGAGGCAGGGTCAGCAGCTAAGATGTCTCCCCCGGTGGATGGCACCCCTCCACCGAGATCCATGAAGAGAGACCGCAGCTTCTTCTCCAGAGCTTGGATGTCGTCCGGTTTGCCTTGGGACTCACTGAATGCCTCACACCTGAGAATAAGATCAATAAATGTTTTGCAATTCACCTCAATAAATGACTTAAAGCCCCTAAATCCTGATAAGTGCATGAAAGTCATGACATCACCTTTTTTCAAGTGAGCTCTGCCCACTTTAAACCAATGAGAAAAGCCCAGCGAAAACACAAACAGAACAAAAGCTGTTCTAACTTTGACAGAAAATTAAGTGTAAGTTGGATACAAGCAACTGTACAAGAACTACAAGAACACTGTCTAAATAGATACAGTCTGTGTGACAGTTTTCTATATTAAATGCTATGGAAACATTTCAGGTACCAAGTCCTAATAAGTAAATCAAGCAAACATCTCTCACCTTGCATCACATTCCCCACAGTGTGTGTGTGTCTGCCCAGGCAGGGTTGCCGTCTGTGGCTGGGAGTGGACCAAGGTTGGTTGGACTGATGGAACATTGGTGGTCACTGGCAAGAGCCCCACAGAGAAGGAGGAGGAGGAGGAAGGGGGGGTGGAGTGGAAGGCAGCAGCAGAGGGAGCAAGCTGGGGGCCTGGGATGGCAGTGGTTGGGATGACAGAGGAGGAGAGAGAAGCAGTAGAGGAAGAGGTGGGAGAGACTGATGGATGATCAGAGGAGACTTCACTGGCTAAAAGAGTAGAGGAGGGAGGGGAGGATACAAGAGGAAGAGTCTGGGCGGGAGGTGGGGAGGTGAGCATTGTTGGGGGGATGCTGGAGATGCTAGCAGGTGGTAAAGTGGAGAGTACTGAAGTAGCAATGACCGCAGAGACAGTTTGAGGCTGAGGCTGGCTAAAAGCCTGGGGCGCAATTTGTGCTTGCCCCTGGACCTGCACCGGTCCCGGGGGTTGGGACACAGGCTGTATCCCCGGCTGTGAAAGTAGCTGTGACTGAAGGATGGACTGATTCACCACAGCAGGAGGCGGGGAGGAGGAACAAGGAGGGCTGAGATTGGCAGCGGGCATAGAGGAGGGGGAGGAGGAGGAAGCGGGAGGAGGAGAGGCATCCAAGACCTGCTCCTGTGCCTGGTTTAAATTAGAAGGGACAAGTCCAACAGTAGGATCCACAGTAGGAGTGACTGTGCTAGCCTGTGAAGGCATAGAAGCCGCTGCAGGCTGCAGAAGAGGATGGCTGGAGTGGATGGATGCTGGGGCGGTGCTGGGTCCGACATCAAACTGATTCTGGTTCTGTCTGAGCTCAGAGAAGGCTTGTTGTAAGCTGATTACTCCAGCAGACTGGGACAATGCTACACCTTGGCCTGGAGTCTGAGATGGAGCTGGAGCTGAAGCTGGGGGAACTGAAAAAAAAGAAACAAGTGTTTTAATCCCCAAAGTCCATCCTGTTCACTGTAAGGGCGTTTTCACACATGAAAGTCCGAACCAAGGTCCGTACCAAGGTTCATGTTTTTGTTACATTGTATACATTTGATCCGGTAAGTTTTGGTTTCACACTGCAGTTTTGCAAGCGCACTACAGATCTATACGTGACAAAACTACGTCCTGCCGTCATCACATACGTGAGCTGCGCCCCAGATACTTATAACGGATTGGTTTGTTGCGGGCTCGGCCTCCTTCCTCGTATCCTCTCCTGGGTCAGAGTTTAGGCTATTCAACTGACCGCTGCTCTCCCCTACTGCCGCGGCTCTTTTTTTTTGTTGTGATGTATAGAAGCAAGACACGGGAACTTTCTTTCTGGAGCATTTATTCAGAGACAAACTGAAACCTACACTGTACATTTACTACCACTTAACAAATAAACTGCTGATGTATTATTCTCTGCTCGCTAGCCGACAGCTGTCTGCTCGCATCTACTCTGCCTCTCTCTCTCTCTCTCTCTCTTAAGCTTTCTCTCTCTGAACCGAGCTTTAGGGCCCTTGTACACGCACAGGAGAGCCTGCCAGAGCTTCCTGTATTTGGTCCGAAAGTCCGAACCATCCAAAAAATGCTTTCACACTATCAACGAACCGGACCATGGTTCAGTTTGGTCCGGACCGAGACCACCTCTTTTTGTCGGACCAAAATTTGGTCTTTTGATCCGGACGTGGTCCGGGGGAGGTTTCACACCTTTAATTTTGGTTCGGATCAAACTAAAAAGTCCGAAAGTCCGGACCAAACGAGGTATGTGTGAAAACGCCCTAAGATCTTTGAACTAACAGTACTTTCATTGTTTGTTTTTACTGACTTGAAGATTGAAATTGGGGGTAATTTTCCTACATACTGTAGGACAGGTCATATGTCCAAGAGTGTAACTTTCAAAGGAGGTACTGTAGTTAAAGGGTAGATCCACTCCAACAATGTTTTAGGAGGGCAATACTAAATTGGTGGATTACTCTTTTAAAGGCTATATTTGAGTTACAAAGAAGGCTGTCTTGTACAGTTGTGTCAGTGACTGTCAATGTTGGTTTATTTAGAAGTGTTTCTGTATTAATGTGTTACAGATGGACAGGTTTGGACAGGAATTTATCAAGTTCAGAGTGTGGAGGGAGAAGAGGGTTAACCACTTAAGTTTGACTACTTTCAGCCTAATGGTCCTGATTTGATTTGTGCCAGTCCTCTCCCTCCAGTAACAAAATATGCCATTGGGAAGGACTAAGATGAACTAAAAGTTTTTTAACCACTGCTTTAGATCTTTTATTTTTAAAAATTGCTATAATGTGTGAACAGTACGTAAAGGGTATTTTTGATATATTTTCATATATACACAATAACTAAAAGAAGGATACAGCTATTTATATTCCAATGTTCTAGTAGAAGATCCTCTTGTATCAAATTAAATACATGCCAGAGTGTTATTGCATTTGGACAGAACATTTACTCTAAAAGCATTGCAGCGTGTTTGAAGTTAAATTGAAGAAAAACTTTTTGGCCATCATTATTATAACATATCATCAAAATGTTGCAATTTGCTTCATATCAGGAAAAAAAAGTGAACTTATTGCTGACTTTCAAAGGCCATACGCACACACACACGCACACACAGTGCTTACCTGTTTCAACAGGAGGTGCCCGGGCAGGAGAAGGAGAGGTGGGAAACATTTGTTCCTTCAGCCTGGCTTCAGGTACAGGGCAGACAATGAACCTCCGACCTGCTGAATGCACCACTTGTGCTGTTGCACTGGGAGGGATATCTGGGAAGAGATGAATGTCAATACATAGCATTGTTATTTGTTAATCCCTGAGAGAATAATCTGCAAACTGCCATTCTACACTGAAGTTCACCTGCAAAAAAGCAACAGGAGGCTTTGTGGATACAAAATACAAGCTTTATCCCAAACTGCCCAAACTGTATGGTATTAGCATAAAGTGGGCATGTCTGTAAGGGGAGACTTTTGGGTACCTATGGAACCCAATTTCATTCAGATATCTTGAGACGAGAGAGATTTGGTGGGAAGTCAGTGCTGTGCTCAAGGACACTTCTGCAGTGTGAATGCTTGCTGACACAGATGCTTAAAGTAAGCTCTTGCAGTTGCCTGTGCCACCCTGTTGCTCCACTGGCACTCAAACTGGTACCTGTTGTTATTTTAAGGCTTTTTATGTTATTTTTACCTGGCATGGGGACAGATATAACAGGAATCTGCTGCGCCATATCACCTGCCATCTGTAGATCAACAACACAACATGACATAAACACAGAAAGATAAATGGTGTAAAAGAAATAAAGGTGCTACACTGTACAGTGTATATGAGCAGCTATTTTGACATTTTGTCTATCAAAAACCAACACCAGCAAACCCCTAAACAAAATTTTAAATAAAAGAAAACACACAAAAAAAAAAAAAAAAAATTAGTGTTGCATTTACCTGGCTGTTTGGGTCTCTCTCCAGACCCTTCTCATCTGCGTTCTCTATCACCTCTCTGACCTGCTCAATGAATGATTCCCTCTCACTCTCCAGGATGAACTCGCTCTGGACCTGGAGTATAAAAAGTCAGATTAAGATGGGTCTATGTGTGTATATGTGTTTGTATGAAAACAACAAAGCCTGATTTATACTTTCTATGCAAGCACATTGTCACTGAGGTATAATTTTTCCTCCTGTGGGAAACTGTTGATGACTCTCTCAATGAAAGCACAAGGACACAGTAATTATGTGTACTTGCATGGTTTTTGGTGACAAAGAGCAGATAGCACGCACACTGGCATGTGAAGCATATTCCAGTGGAGAAAATGTAAAAAGTGACAGTGTGTGTACCATGATCTGGGCTATCTCTTCAGGGTTGTCTCCATCCAGGTCAAACCTGAAAGTCACCATCTTCCTGTTGTGGGTCTCCAGCTGACATTCTGCTACCCTATCTCCTCGGTTGGAAATCTACATACACAAAATACCAAAAATAAACAAATTCACATAGAAAGAAAAATACAATTAGAAAGAAGGATGTAAACAGATGAGTATCATAATTAGATGTTTCTCATTACTTTTATTGCAACTCAGTAAGAACCCATAAATACAGTACAAAAGAGGATTTAGTGTTTTATTATGAGTTGAAATTTATGGGATGTGCTATTACATTGAGGACATTGAGTTTCGCCTTGGAGATCTTCTCATGGCGTGATCGACTACGCACAGAGCGTCTCTGATGTCGCTTGGTGGAGCGCCCTTCATGGCGACCTCCTCCTCCCTCGTTGCCGTCACTCAGACCTGAAGTCTCAGAGTGGCCACTGAGACACAGAGGACAAATAGAGGCCAAATGTAATTAAAGAAAAAGCGGTAAATAGGACAATAACAAAGATTAAATATGATAAAAAATATTTAGCAGTTCAGACAGTGTGTGTGTGTGTGTGTGTGTGTGTGTGTGTGTGTGTGTGTGTGTGTGTTGTGTGTGTGTGTGTGTGTGTTTATGCATGAATTTATTACCTCTCTATAGATGAGAGAACTTGAGGTGGCTGAAGTTGGGACTGGGACAGCTCTGAACACTGAGAGGCAGAAGGAAACACACACAGGCACATGAAAATGCACATACACACACACACAACTCAATATTATCGCCATCAACACAAGAGACATTTTGGAGGGAGAGAAAACAGCAGGAAAGCATGAAATAGAAGCAAAGTGTGACAACAGTAAGAGAGAAAACTAACTAGATTGCAATAAGTGTTATCATGATTTGAGAGTAACAAGGACTCATTCTTATTAAACTATATAGAGCAGTCACGAGACAGAACACATCAGAACAGCTAAAACTAGAGCACTGAACAAAAAAAACAAAGCAAGTACTGCCACAAAAGAGAAAACAAAATGGATTGTATTCATTAGGTGCATACAGTATTTCCAGTAACACATGCAACCCTGTCTCATAATTAAGGTCTAGAAATTAGAAACAAATGGTAAGAGTTAGAACAGAGTTCAACTCTTGCATTTGGACTCTATTAGACATCAAATATGTACACCAATTAACCATCAAATCAGTGTCTTGCATTTTTTACAGATGGTTCTTTGACATCACACCAACAACCAAGGAATCCTTTCCAACAATTACTGATTGTGGGTGTTGCTACGCTCAAACCAAGCCCCACCAAACTGGTTATTCTATGTAAATAAACTGCAAACCAGCATATCATCAGCAAATCATCATAGATATCATAAAATGAGACTATCCTTTAGCATTGCCATTCAGCAATCATTAATTAGCAATCCATGTACTTTAAATGCTAATTTAGACAGCACCACTAAACACATATATATGGATCAAAATTCTTTCATAAAACCACAGTAAAATACCCAACATTTTAAACATCAACTGATAACAATAGTTGTTCAGAATGCAGCTCTAAAACAGCTTCCATTCAAACTGATGAGGTGTGCAGGATATTGAGCCTCATGCAATAACCACTCATATTAACAGATTTGTTCTTAAGTAGCACATACCAATTTAGATTTTATGATTTTTATTGCCATATTTCAGCACAGAAAAGTAAACATTTCTGTAGTTGCTAGGAAGAATCTACAACACATGCCTCTTGGTTCTTAATGCAGGTCATTGTCCTGGATCATCCTCTGTTGTACCGACAGTGTAACATCACCTGTTGTAGCCTATATTATTTTCTCATCCAATACCTCTGTGTCTGTCCCGGCCGCAGTATGGAGCTGCGCTGATGACATGTTGTTGACAGCTGTACCAATACTTTTTAATTGTTTCGTGTCTTCTAATACCACTGCTACATTTGTTTCTGACCACAGGGCTTGAAGCTACGTAGTGTGAAATTATTCTTTTTACTCTTCGGTAACATTTTTGTGAATGAAACCTTCCCACACATGCGCACCTCATGAACAGGTGGCATTCATCAGGCTAATACAAGCGATTTACAACAAGTTTGTGCTGTGAAGAGAGATGGTGAATTGGTACACTCGTATGAGCAAACCCCACAGGAAAAAGTAAGAGTTTCAGCATAAGAATAAAAAAATGTTCTTGCATCTTATATAATATGCAGTCCATCCTCCCAATCAAATATGTATCTTGGACAAGTAGGATTTCCATAAAGAACAATGTTAAAAGTCCTAACTCATAATCCAAGGCTCTACTTTGCACAGTGACAGGGGACAAGACATCCCTGTGGTGGGTCAGACTGTCAATAACCAGTACCTGGGGAGGGGCTTCCATGGGAGTATCAGGCGGGGTGGTGACTACACTGATGATTGGAACCACCGGGGCCAATTGCTGGGGCACAGGTGTGGGCACAGGAGGAGGAGGAGGAGGAGGAGTAGGAGGGGAAACAATAGTAGGCACCACCCCAACAGGGCGTGGCAGAGGAGAGGGAGGGGAAGCCACCGCCGCGGATGGCATGGTAACAGGGAGGGACAGCGACGGAGAGGGCAGGGTCACCAAGGAAACGGTAGACGGAGTTACACTGGGCTGAGGAGAGGAGGAAGGGCCAGAAGGAGGAAGAGGAGGAGGCAGAAAGGAAAAAAACAGGGAGAAAAAAAAGAAGGTAGATAAGGCAGAGTAGGAGGAAAAGGGAGGGAGCAACGTCATAGGGAGGATGAGGAAGGAGATAAACCCGGCAAGTGATAAGATGTGATGAGCACAGACAGATTTTACGTCAATCACCTTGGTAATGGAACAGTGAGCTAAAGCTGGTCTTTAGTTTCTTTAGTTTTAGTTAAACATTGATCAAGACTATTAGTGACAACATCTCAAATCAAACAACAAACTCTGTGACAGGACGATTGTGTAAACACACACGACTCTAAGATCATGCAACCACAAACAACTTAGATCTCTACAGACAATGTACAGTGCGGCTTTACAGGTAGTGGAAGAGCAAGCAAATTCTTGTCTAACAATGTAGACAGGGCAACACTCTTAACTAGGGCTGGGCGATATGGAGAAAATCAGATATGGCGATATTCTTGTCCTAATACCTCGACATCGATATTGTGGCGATATTATAGGGTTGACAATTGGTGCTCTAACAAAATGAGATTTAAGATAAATAATCTTCAGTAACGTAGATATAATGACTAAGTGGGTAAAGGTAAAAATAATAGAACTAGAGCTAGAACTGTCTGGTAAGTTCAGAAAATGACATCACTTTACTGTAATGCAGCCTTTCAAATATCGATATATTGCCCAGCCCTACTCTTAACTCTCAATATTAAAATGGAGACACAGGACTAAAAACCTACCTATAATGTTTTCTTACACATAGACTTTAAAAGTGAATCAAGGAAGTCTGCATTGACTTTACAGGCATTGTGTGTGTCCTGTCAAATGTCATAAAACATTTGCAAAAGGCAATGTTTCTTAAAGGTTTGAAACCTGCATAGTTTAAATCCATGTTTATTAGCTAGCAGTCTTCTTCCTCCCCGCCTCTGTTGGCACATTACTGTGTATCTTGGCGCATTACAGCCACCTGTCCATAGTGTGAAAACATTGACAGGATTGTGTATTGCGTCACCCGGGTGAATGTGTGTACGAGACAAACAAGAATCCACCCACAAAACAAAAAAATAAATTTAAAAAAATGCTCCAAAGTGCTACTAGAAGTCAAAAGCTCCACATGGTACCTTTAAATAACCTACATTGTATTTCTTTTGTCTGTTTATGTACAACACAAAGATCTTAGGGTAAAAATAATAGTGCATAACCAACAAGCCAGTCAAGCTGATTAACTTGCCGTTACTTGAAGTGGTCCATCTTTAAATGCTTCGTACATCATGTCATTGTGAATCGTTCTTTACAATTAAATTCAGCTGCAAAATGAACTTAAACATTCTGATGTACACTCAAATGTTATTATTCATCTGATAATTACATGTCTACAACTGAAGACGTTAACATATTTTGCACACTGTGCAGATGTACTGTGAGCATCAGTGACATGTCAACCTACCTAAAAATCCTCTTGTGGCAAGAATCTTAACAAGACAAATTTTCTTTTCTTTCTTTAAAACAATATTACACTGGATACTGGCCTGGATACTGACACTTCACACCTTTCTAGATTCTTCACTACCCACTGTTACCAATAGTCACCTCTTCATCATTCTAAACCAGGAAATATTACCCATCTTCATTTCCTAAAAATGTGCTCATGTGTTGGATCAGATGGTTAGTAGGGGCATCTGGGGTAAACAAAGGAGAACTACTAATCATAGGCATCAACAACAGACAGAGCTATATTCAAATAGCACAAAAACAAGAGGGGCTGTCAAACAGATTCACTGTTTGACAGCCACGAGGGTACCTACGTACAGTATATCCACAAACACTGCCATACATAATGGTACCTGATCCAGAGCTAGCTGAGCAGACTGGTAAAGAAAATAAAGATGTTCTATACTGGGAGATGGACTGAGGTCAAAAAACTAAACAAACACATTCACAAGCACACACATACATGCGGACAGACAGACAGACAAGTAGGTATGTATGAACACACATAAAAACAAACCCGGTAATATGTGCAGGCAGCATGCCAAAGAGCGAGCCAGAGTGGAAAGAAAAATAGAAAAAACAATCTGAGCTGACAAACAAAACGTTTAAAAAAAGCCTTTCAAGGCAAGCAAAACATGCAATAATAACACATAGGCCAAGAATGACATTGACTATGAAGACTGACTGCGTGTGTGTGTGTATGTCCATGTGCGTCTGTGTTTCCATGTATGAATCCATCTACAGCGGAGTGTATGGGAAAACAACACTAACAGAAAGTTGGCCAGCACCAGCTTGTGGGCATTAGAGATGTGCTTATGAAGTATTGTGTTACATATATTTCAATTAGTGGTGCTACTTTACGTACCTGTGATAACGCCTGTGGCAGAGGTGTGTGTATGGGGCTCTGAACTGATGTAATATTGTGACTGGATGAAACAACCTGGAGAGAAAAAGAAAGAGTATAAGAAAGAAAGAGAGTAGTGGGAGAGGAAAGAATAGAAGAAATTACTAAATATATACATGTAAACATTTATACATGCATACAATATCATTTTTAGGTTTGATACTGTTATGGCTATTGTAGTTCCCAGTCATGTCATGCTTATAATAACCTGGATAAACTCAAATCCCAGTTATGAGAAACCAACATTAGTTGGAAAATGCCAGCTGGGGTAATCTATTTTTTCCTCATTGAATTTAGTTACATACATATATATATATATACCCATGTATTGTTAATTGCCTGATAGGTTATTAACAAATATTACAATAAAGAAATATTTTGTAAAATGTGAAGGCATTATCAAGGTTTGGAATGCAGCTGTTATGTAAACATGGTGAATGTACCGGTAATTATGGGGGAATGGCTGTTTTGCTCGTTCACGAAAGGAAACTTTCCATTTTTTTCCTGACAAGAAACATTTGATCTCCGATTAACATCCGATTTCACGCTCAATCAAATCAGTTTAGGGCTGCAATTAGTTCATCGCAGTGCTTTGTGCTGGGGGCAAACACTTCTTCAGAAAAATTGTGGTATTACTGCAGGCAAAGTGCCAGCTCTGTGGGAGGGGTTACCTTGAAGCACAGGCAACAACTTCAAAGAGAAAGCCGACATACAAGTTATTGCTGTATAAGCACAAAAAATAGGCTGGAGTTATTTTTGTATTTTATCTTTATGGGGTTTGGACATCAAGTGGATATGGGTATTAAAAGTGGGAGAAAAGTGATGAAATGAGAGAAGAGAAGGGACGTTTTGGATGTATAGTGACTTTTCAGGTTGCTTCAATTGTTTTTCTTGATGCCTTACCTGTTGGGGGGTCCCAGGAGGAGCTGGCTGGGTGGTGACAGGGACCAGAGGGGGTCCCGGAGTGGACTGGGAGGGGGGAGCCTGAACCTGCTGCTGTGGAACAGATTTAAAGAAAGATGGACAGAAAGGAAGAGATGTTGTAGGATATAAAAGGGCGGAGGATAGGGATGGGAAATCAAGAGAGATTGGCAACAAGGAGAAAGAAAAACAAGAAATAATCAGAACATGTATTTACTGTAGCTTGTAGACCAGAAGCCGTACATGAGTGCAAACACAAGGTACTTCTGCTGTTCTCTAGTGATCAGCTTTAGTCTACATTTTGTTCTTGTGTATGCACACATGCAACACATATGTTCATCCATCTATACGGCAACAGATATGTGCACACCAATACCGACTGTATGCATATACAGTTTGTAGTGTAGCATGTACAACAGTACAGGCACAGCACTGGGGTTAGGCACGGTGTAAGTGCAGGGATTTTTGTTTTTTTACATGCAGGTCAGACTGTAAGTGATTGGTAGTGATAATAAGTCTATGAAGCACAGAGTAGAAGCTGGAATACTGACACCAAACACTTTAAACAACTCCCTGCTGTTTTTCCTAAAACATCCTAACACAGGTGTCACCTTTGGATCCGTTGCATAATGGACCAAGGTATGATAAAATATCAGTCATGATTGTGGTGGGCAACGCTACCTCTAAGTCAAATATACTGTAAGTTTAGGTGACACTGTATGAAACCCCATCTTTGTTGTGTTATAAATACGTAGGGTTAAAAATATTTTTGAAAAGAGCCATTAAAGAGAGTCTGATTGGTTTGAAATGTTGCAGGTCTTTACTCTATTTCCAGTCAAGTTAAACTTTGGAATTATCGATGTTCGACTCCATTACATTCCTAGTAAGCATCAAGCCAAACAGAGCTTTATCTTTCCTTTCTGAATCCTTTGAATAATTCACAGGACTACAGGCCCATTCTATTGACTGAACCCTTAGAAGGCTGTTTGCAACTTTCTACTTGTCACTAAGCCCACCCTCACCAAGTGTGGTGGAGCTTACGCAAGTATGTTGCATCAGACACACTGCTACCTACCTTTTCCTAACATCATAGGCAGTCACGTAAAGACAATAAAGAACTTCACAGCACAGATATCTAATAAATAAAATGTATAGAAAGAAACAAAAAAACAGAGGTAATGACAGAGTAAAGGAATGAGAAGAAAGGTCAGTGACCAGAAGTGGTTCAAAGTAAACAAAGAAAGTGACACTGATAATATCAGCGTTCTAAGGGTTTAATGAATTTGAACTGTGACTTTTGAACCTTGTGCAGGACGTTGATTTCCAGTCAAGGCAGGAAATGACAACACAATATGCTGAAATAAAGAACTGACTTAAAGCCAAGATCTTTAGCAATTACAACACAAAACAACAGAAAGAACCTAAAATATACAAATGAAATGTCTATCTGCATGTTTACATTGCAAGGTTTGTCTGAGCCCCCTTGGTTTTGTTGTATGTTTCTGTGTGTTTGTCCATACAAATCAACAAAGTATCGTAGCTTTCACATACTTCAATTATTATTTTTAGATTCATATATGTCTAAAATATAAAGTTTTTAGATATCCAATGCTCATCAATCGAGGTAATTAATATTGCCTGAGGACCAAACGGACTTAGGATTTGTACGAGCAAAAATGCAAGTATACCATACAGTATACTCCCACAAACACACATTTCTCATATACATTCATATATGAACATACAGACAAAATGTTACTTACTGACAATAAATCAATCAGATACACAAAATAAACACTAAAAGGAAGGGGGCTTAGACTGCTTATGAAGCTTGTACACCAGAGTTGGTCTCAAAGACTACCTTCTGAATGTTGCTTTTAAAATAAATATTCTCACAATACTGAGTCTTATGTGTGATTTAAAATCAAATGTTTCTGGTCTTGGTTGTACACAAACATGCTCTGGGTCGTGCACTCTTCTATAAATTCTTACTTAAGTAGTGCCGACTAAAGCTAACACTTTTCTACAAATAATTTTTCTATAAGCTAACACTGTCAGGGAGTGAACAATGTAAGACATTTTGAAGGCAGACCAAGAGACTCTCTCTGTAGTGTTGATATGAATGGAGAGGATTAAAATCACAACAAAAGACTACATGATGACAGGTAAGCATCAGCTGGGGCTCCTGGGTTGGCAGGGTAAAAAAACGACAGGGATTGGTTTAAGGGCCTCTGGGTCAAATTACTAATATGAATGGATTCAGCTGCTTTTCATAGAAGGATTCCCTTTACTTGATGGATAACACCACCACCATCTACTCTAAACAACATGTTTTTTTTTTATAATTACAGACAAGATCATGACAAATTAGGTCTATGGTTATATATATATATATATATATCTTTAAGATTAACAACAATTTGCAGTCAAACAAGAAAGATAAGGTATAGAACGCCATAATATTGCAATTACGATATATCAACAGCTGGTTGCGGATCTTTGCTAAAAAAAGCAACTTCGGTCATAAGAGTAATTGACCCAGGGGTGTAGGGGTGTTTTTAAGGTCTAAACTCAGTACCAGAGAGGGGATAGCAGCCTGCATGGCCAGCAATGACTCATGGTATGTCATATCGGGTTGGGCTGGTATCACCCCTCCATGCCGAGCCCAGGCACTCTGGATCAGAGACTCCAGCTGGGTTGAAGATGCTACCCCAAGCTCAGTGGATGGAGTGGCAGGCAGAAAGCCTTGCATGGAGGGTGGATGTCCCTGGGGATCTATGGGGAACACCCCTCCAGATAAATCGTAGAGTGCAGCGGAGGAGGAGTGAGGGATGGACTGAGCAGCTGAGGAGTCAAAGGGAGGGATGAGAGGTGGGGGAGGAGGTGACAGGAACTCCCCAGCGTCAGAAGAGGCCATAGAGTCACTATTAGGTTCTGGGCTTCTGTCTTTTGTGGCTACACCTATGTGGTGAAGAAGAAGATTTCCTGGAGGTAAGGGGAGCTCGGGACTGAGATATGCGTACAGCTCTTCAGTCACTGGCTGGAGACGGCTGTACGTGCCTGAACCAACTGAGCCAGTTCCAGTGTTGTCCTCTAGAGGGAGGTCCATGGAGCTCCTTCGGGCCCGGTATAGTCTGGATGCCAGGAGGCTCGGGTCTCCAGCAGCAGCTGCAGCGGCTGCAGCTAAATGGAACTCAAAAGCACTTGTTGATGGTGGGGCTTCAGCCATTACTGGAGGTGCAGAAAGAGGGAAAGAGGAAGAGGAAGCATGCTGTGGTGGAGGATAGTATCCATCAGATGACGAAGAAGAGACACCAGTGGGCACACTCAAGGGTGGAGGGATTGGGCTGTGTGCACTCATTCTTTGCATGACGTGTGAGTGCAAGAACCCTGTTTGAGGTGCAGGAACAGGATCAAAACCTAGACCAGCAGCTGCAGCTTGCCTCTGCTGATGGAAACCGAAGTGGCCAAGCTGGTGTGCAGTTATTGGGTATCCTCCATATGCCATTGCTTCATAATGGTCCAATAAGGCAGCTTGATTGAGACTTAATCTCCTCACTGCTTCCTCGTGCTCTGCTCTCATTTCTTTGAAGCTATACAAACTTGGGTCAGATTGTCCTGGGAGATGCAGTGCCTCCCCAACACCAAGTCTTTGAGCAGCTGCTGCAAAACTGGGATTTACCATGAAGAGAGAAGGGGTCTCAACACCCTCCATCCCAGAAAAGGGATGCAGGCTGCTCCCATAGCGGGTGTAGGCAGGCTGGAAGTGTCGGGTATGTGCCTCGAGAATGGACGTGCTCTTGCGTCTCTGGGTGTTGTAGGCCTTTGGAGGCCCAGTGGGAGGAGGCGAGAAGGAAATGGGGCGCTCAGGGATGGAGGGGAAGAAAATAGTTGGGGGGTCTGGGAGAGTTTGGAGGGGGATGCTCCCTCCCGCTCCTCCTCCTCTTGTGCTTCCTCCTCCACTGTAGGGGTGAGGCATTGAATGCTGCTGCGACAATGAGATACAATGGATTTAAGAATGAGACACAGAGAATGAGCGAGAGAACCACAGCAAAGGCCCACATGGAATGGGAGAAATAGTGTATTAAAGATCATTATTTCAAAGCAATACCAAGAGAAAAGAGACATATATACTCTCTCCACACTAGTAACAAAATGACGTGGTTAAGATAGGACAGAATATACCTAACATTTGTAAAAGGGAGTGATGAGATGGAGTG
Source organism: Perca fluviatilis (assembly GCF_010015445.1). Lineage (NCBI taxonomy): Eukaryota > Metazoa > Chordata > Actinopteri > Perciformes > Percidae > Perca > Perca fluviatilis. The sequence goes on from NC_053134.1 coordinate 13,549,005, forward strand.
AACAGGTAAGGTTAAGACACAAAGCTGCAGTAAAACAGGCAGACAGTCCAAGTTACAGACTGGTACAGCACAAAGACAAGCAGAGAACCCAAAGACAAGACAGTAAAAGTGGGAGACACGGTAAGAGCTCACAGGTGGATATGCAGTGGGGTAGTATATCATTTAATACAAAGAGAAGAAAGGCCAAATGCTGGTCTTCTAAGCACCATAATATCCTGAGGCATCTGCACTCAGAAAAACTGTCTTTTATCACAGAGCTTCTATTTGCAAAGCATTGATCTTCAAACTACAGATAGATGAAAATGTACATGATCAATTATAGATAATCTGTAAATCTCATGACAATATCCTAAGGAGTTTGGATGCAGCCTGTGTCATAGTTTTTGTTCAGGAATTAAAATTATCTAGACAGGCTTGATGTTTAACATGTTGTCTTCACTTGTAAAGTAAAAACACTGAAAAGAGGGCACCCTGGTGGCCTAGGAGTAAATGGTTGATCATGAGCCACAACTTTAGTTGCATTTCATTTGCCATCTCTTGCTCCACTCACTTCCTGTCATCTCTCTACTGTCAGCTATCTAATATGGGCCCTATGCCCACACAATTCCTTAATTGAGCTTCTGTAACTCTAAAGCAAAAATGTTGTTTACAGAAATTGGTGTACTATCCAATAAAGCCATGTCATTCATTCTCAATTAACTCACATTTATGTTTTGGATACAGCAACTTTCTGATGCCAACAATTTGTACTTAAATGACCCCTTTAATATTTTGAGCTGTCAAATGAACAGTTTTCCTGTTGGCAGATGAACATGATATTAGACATTTTTATCATAGAGCGGAAATAAAGTTAAAGCCAGTCACTCTGTATTCAATATGAACACATGGTGGTCTAACAGCGGGCAAAAAAAAAAAAAAGAGTGAAAGAGAGGCAGATGGGTAGAATGACAGACTCACAGCAGTGTCTGAAAGTAAACTGAGTTTGATCACTGAGGTCATACTTATCTACTTACTCAAGATAAAGGTGCCACTTAAAATGCCTTAAATTAAGAATATACTGTAGATGTAGCATTTTACCACTGACTTAATGTTGCCAAAGTACAATATTGCTCAGCCCACACAATTTAAACCTCCTTGCTACATAGTAAGCTCAGCTCTCATTTTACTGTAGACGATTTTATCAACATGTTAAAGAGAGATACTCCTTTACTATTATATTCAGTAGAGGAGGCTGGGAAGGCTGCAGTGGTACTAAACTAGTTTAAGATTTTTTGTGTGCTTTTCATCTTGCATTTTCTATGAAGTAACAAATAAATTAAAATTTCTGATTCCACGTAATTGATTACCTCTTTCTCAGGCTAGTTGCACAAAGCTGTGGCGAAAAACTGCATGAGAAATGCAAGCTGTTTTATTAACAATCCTTTCATTCAGTGTGTAACCCAGCAGTTTGAACAAATTACTGGTATTTGTATAGTACATTGGCTTTGTCACAGGTTTCCATATACAATGGCACTGGGACCACTTCTGTAAATATAAAACAACCAACATGTTTTAGCAGTTTTATCTACTTTCAGACACCAGTGTGGCCCATATCCATAATCTTTCTCTCTCTCTCCCTTCCTTTCTGGTTGTCACCACCAGTGTGGCCCCTGGGGCTTAAGACTGTGAACCTACAGGGTTAGAGAACAGGGCAGGTAGGCTGGCCCTCCGCTGCCTGGCCCTGGGCAGAGAGGAGGCAGAGTGAAGGGGTAGGACCGTCTCCAGGGCCTTGGAGAGGCGCCCGGCAAATGTGTCCCTCTCAGCTGCGAGAGGCATGCATGGGGAGGTGGTGGTGTAGGAGGATGAGGAGGACAGGTCTGGAGGAGGGGTGGAGGGCTGCTTTGGAGGAATGGCCAGGGGCGAAGGAGCATGGGAAAAGGAGTAGGAGGAGGGGGGGACGCAAACAGACATGCTACGACTTCGACGACGGCGCAACGCAGACTGTAGGCCGGGGAGGGGTGATAGAAGAGGGTGGCACCAATATGAAAAACAAACACAAAGAAATTAAAAAAAACACACAAAATGACCTAAATATAGAAAACAGCAGTAAAATGAAAGCACAACCAAAGGACACACATGAAGTGAAATTAAGTGAAGAATGCACACACAAAATCAATATTATGATGAAAAAGTTACCAAGTAAATACTGATACTAAGAACTGAAAAAAAAAATACTTTCCATTAATAAAACTTAGTACATAAACAAGCAAAATAACACTTCTTAAAGTATTATTAAATAATTAATTAAAGAGAAAAACTAAATCTGTAAAGGGAAGATCATTGCATCAATCACTTTGTAGCGGTAACCACTTCACAATAAATTTCTAGCAAAACCTTTAAATGTCCTATATCATACTGGTAAGAAAGTATCACAACAGAAAGAGCACAATAACACAAATAAATGAAGACAACAACAACAAAAATAAAATATGAACAAATGCAGTAAAAACAAATGAAACAGAACAATGACAAAATAAACTGAAAAGAATTCAATTTGAAACAAAATAAAAAAATACATTCAATATTACATAAAAGGAGAGAATAATGCTTATTTAAGATATTCAATTAAGTAGTTAGCAAGTGTGACAAACCAGGTTGTCAGTAAGTCAGTTTGTTTACAATGAAGTTACAGTTGATGAGGAAATAAGCCTATTAAGAAATCTCCCAAACTATCATTAAAATATTCAATCAATCGGTCTACAAACTGAATGATCATCCAGTTGAACAACATCCGGCAGTATAGGTGCTGGTAAACTGGAACACCGACAAGAACATTTGTAGCCAAAAGGTCATCAGATGGAAAAGTCTAGGGTGGGAAATTACATAAGAAATGCTTGCCTCCTCATTACTAAGTACTTATTAAGGTGCCCTTGAGCAAGGAATTTGACTCATCTGCTGCTAAAAGCTCAACAATTGAGGATTATGGTTAAATCATCAAGTATGTTCAGCAAACAACTTAGTCAACATTGTGCAGATATTCAATACATCGGTATTCAATAAGAGTGAATAGACAAAAGTGGCATACTTCTAGTTTCTAAAGAACATTAACTCTAAGCAACTGTACTGAACATTCTTTAGGTCAACTGTTCGGGAGAATTGCACTTGACATTTTTAATGACATGTATCTCTTAGTCATATGTAAGTTTGAATTCACTTATTATAAGTAACTTTAGAGAAAAGAGTGCCAAATAAATGTCATGTAACGTGAAAAAAACAATGACATATGTCAAGTTTCATCTTCAAATATATCTCTAAAATGTGCGTTTCCAAAAAACAGTTTCAGAAAGTGTTATGCCATATGACGAATTCTCTTTCTTTAAATACAGTAAAAATCCACAAAATGGATAATTACATCATTCCGCCGATAACTGATTAAGAAAACTACTATATTCTAGAAATAGGAAATGTAACATTTACTGAGTACATAACTGCATAAAAAACTGCAAGTGTCATGGTTTACTATTTTGTTGGCATTTTATCCCACTTGTTTGTGATTCTTTCCTGAATATGATGCTTCTGCATGAGCAAAGTAAAAAGCATTGAGGTTGATGTGTTTCCAAGTCCTAGTTCCAAGCCCAACTACCAATGTATAAATCAAGTTAAAAATTGAAAACAAAGAAATATACAACATAACAAAAAGAATGGTAACTTAATAAACAAAAGATGCAGCAACAGAACGAGGAGGATTGAAAGTGACTGAGAAAATGTCAGGATTGAGGGAAAGAGGGATGCATGAAAACTGGTAGACTAAAGAGAGAGTAACCTACAGACTTCTAAAATGAAATACAACAGAAAATGAATGGTTAGCTGGCATATTATGAAAGTAAGTGGTTGACTGACTACTTAGCTGACTAACAAACTGAATAAATATCAGAATGTGTAATTAATTGACTAAGAGTCTTAAATATTGGCTGACAGATTGTGTTGCTTTCTCTCTGTAAGTTAAAGCCTCAATAGGCAATCAAAGAAATCATATATCTTCTAGTACTCCTCTTCTTCAGGTCAGAGGTCATCATCCCGAAATAAAAACCCATCAACAACACGCAATTGTGTATTTAGTTTAACAAATACCTGCAATTCCCAGGCTACTACGAACACTGCAAACTTCATTCCTACTCAGTCCCACTCCAAAACTCAATGCAGTGCTCACTTCAAACTGACAAGTAATGTTCAGCACAGCTGTGAACTGTGCATAGCACCACTCACAGATGTGTTAAGCATGATGTCATAAGTGCAAGTGGATCCTACACGTGCGTTATGTCTAATTTGGATGAAATCACCACTCACCATTGGCTGCGGCGGCTGGGCATAGCCTGGGTGCTGCTGCAGGTTAGCAGAGGGGGTGGAGGGGTAGGGGGTTTGGGGCTGGGAAGAGGGGTGGGAAGAAGGGGGGCAGCTGTACGACATGGCCAGCTGACCCAGGTGGGGGGAGTCTAAGGAGAAAACTGAGGAACCCTGGCCGCTGTCCAGACCTCCTTCAGCTGAGAGAGAGACAGACAAAGAGATATGTTAAGATATCAGGAGGGTCACCTTTTCCCCTGTCTCTCCTTATTCTAATACATCTCAGTCTGATTAATTCCATCTTAATGTAAATACTTAAACAGAAGCTCACAATCAAGTAATTGTAAACAAAATCTTACTTCGACATGGGAATAATCAGTATATCTCTGCAGGAATTTTGCACTGCATTTATAGTAATTGTTCTGCTGGGTTGATAAATAAAATGTATCGGCCACAATGGAGTACAAGTTGTTTATAAAGGGCACAACAACGTATGAACAACTTCAGTGGTATACAATTCAAAGGAATGAAGAATCAATAGTCAGTGCCACTGTGTTTTCAGTTTACAATTTACAGTTTACTGTAAATTGTGTGCCACACTTGAAAAGTAACTCAACAATGGCTACTCCTGATTTACAGAAAGACACTGGCAATATGATACTGGAATAACCCTCTTGGCTCATGAGTTTTTTTTTGTAGATATATGCAGTCATTTGTCACATGTTTTTAGAGATGGATGCACTGGAAGTTGTGACCATCATGTCTCAAAGTAATCTTCAATCATACCTTAAAGATGCTTAATATATTATTTTTAATGAATCACGTATATGCATACCCAGGAAATAATCTAAGATCTGTGCAGAAAGTGATGATGACGAGCGCTACGACCTTGACTCAAATCTTCTTCAAAGTTTGTCTTACATGTGTGTGAGATGCCGGCCTGCTGATAGTGCAGCTGCTGTTGCTCCACTTCCGTCTCCTCTGCCTCTGCCTGCAGACAGACAAACACAAGCTGTGGTCACATCCATGTGGTCCACATTCAAATACTAAATTCTACAACTGAAAAAGGACCATGTGGACTCTAACTGCCAGGTGGAAATGGCACTGAACATACATTGCAATATCCAAGTACAAAGGTAAAAATTATACTAACAAACTGATTTACTAACCAACAACTTTTTGGTCTTGCAAACATTAAACTATGCTAGCTAGCCTACTGTTAAACAAACCTGTGTGTGTGAATGTTTGAGTATCTCTTGTTGCTGTTGTTGTTGCGCTGTTGTTGTTGTTGCTGTTGTTGTTGCTGCTGCTGCTGCTGCTGCTGCTGTTGCTGCTGCTGCTGTTGTTGTTGCTGCTGTTGTTCAGTCTCCAATTTTCTCTTCTCCTGTTCTTCTCGTACCAGCTGCCTCTGTTCTCTCTTCCGCTGGATCAGAGACACGCGGTCCTTGATAGCCTTGGCCATGGTCTTATGGTCACCCTCAGCAACATAACCAGACTCAACCTGGGGAGTTAGGTGAAGTCACAGAGATACTCTTTTTAACAAACAGGCCACCTCCAACCCTTCAATTTGTAATATTATAATCCCTCCCTTTCCATCTCTTTTTACCAATCTAGTTCTGTCCATCCAATATCCTTTCCTTCTGTCTATTCTCTCTTGCCTAAATCCATCCCTTCCTCCCACTACTCGTACCATCTGTCTACAGTATGCATTCGTCAGTTCCTCCCCTGCATTGTACATACCATTTCCTGGGCCACATCTTCAGGGACGTCCTTGTTCAGGTCAAAGGAGAACTCAATTGCTTCGTTGTCTTTGTATTTGCCTGCAAACAAGTTCACAAATGGCTGGTCAGGCAGCTGCCTCTCTGTTTTCTTTGGATTCATTCAAATCTATGTTGTAAATACAATGTTAATGGTTATTTACTATGCTTTGATTTTCAATAGCTAAATAGCGATTTTTGAGTAGCTAAGAAAAGCTGCTTATATTTTATGACAAGAGTATGTGTTTATGGGGCTAACACTTGAATGACAGAACATATTCCCATTACAATATTTCTTCCATATAGAAAAGATATTAACTAGGAGGAAAAAATCAAATTATTCCTTGCCTTTGAGCTTCTTGACGTCTTCTATCCTGAGCCAGAGTTTGATAGCAATCATTTCCTCATCATCCTCTTCTGCCAGTTCAACCCTGACCCCCGTGTCCTCCTGGAAGAATGCATGGTTCAACAGGATCTTTATGGCATACCTAGAGGAACAAGAGAAATAAAGAGATATGTAAGAGAGGATTTACTTCTTGATACTACTTGATACCAAATTGTTTAAGACCACGATGCTTTGTGAGCTGCTCTCCATCTGATAAGCTAACAGACAAGGTATTTAATTTATCAGCTGGGAATCCAAACATGTCTTCACATAAATTCCACCCAGTGTAAAAAAAAATGATGGATTACAGAGCACCAATCATATGACTATTCTTTACTAAGAGACCAAGTAATTCAGACTGTGAAGAAAAACAAAGGGAGTGCAAGAGAGGGAGAAATAAGAAGTTTAGCTTTGGTTTGGTTTCTTAAGCAGCAGACAGGAGGGATCGTGGATGTTTTGGCAGACCCACAGCATGGGCAGAGAGAGAACAGAGGACTTCTTATTTCTGACGAGTAGCCGTGAATCAGAACAGGATTTAGAGAGATTTTGCAATCAAACATTACTGGGTATGGTACTGTGATCTATTCTGTTTTAATAAAGTAAGAGATTGAATGCAAATGTTTATAAATCTCACACAGTTATGATAGAGAGTCCATATAACAGCAATAAATCCGATGGTATTACTAAATAACAACTATGCCGGGTATGGCTTTAATAGTCTCTGTGTATGTGTCTCACCTTTCATCCTTGTTTGTTCTGATGCAGCCGTCTATAATTTCCTTCACCTCAGGAATGGCTACCTTGTCAAAACTGCCAGGTTTCACTCCCTGCGCACACACACACAAAAAGAAGAGCAGTGAAGACGAGGAACCTTTTAGAGAAAGACAGATGTCGAACACACACACACACACACACTGCATCAATTCAATGCATTTTGAAAAAAAAATGAAAATGCAGGAAGAACACAAGGAAGCCAAAGTAAAAGAGAAAAATATTGTTACTACAGGTGACAGACAGACGGACAGGTTTAATTTGTCAGATAAAATGTAGGTAACTTACCAAAGAAGTACTGATAATGAGACAAGTAGACTAGAGATCTGTTTCACTGACAAATGTCAGAAGTAGTTTTTAGTCTAAACTAGTTTGCTAACTGCTTGTCAGACTGACCACCTACTTCTGCTGTTGTCCTCCAGCTCTGTCTTCCCTTCTTCCCTACTTTCTTGGCCCGTTTCTACCCCAGTTAACCATTACACAACCTCTCTCTCTCTCTCTCTCTCTCTCTCTCTCTCTCTCTCTCTCTCTCTCTCTCTCTCTCTCTCTCTCTCTCTCTCTCTCTCTCACGCACGCACAAGCAAACACACACACACACACACACACACAAAATTCCTGGGCAAAAAACAAAGTTAGGACTGATGGAGGAAGTAATAGTATTAAGTCTGACAGAAGAAGGGATAAAGGAGAGAGAGATACAGAGAATGCCAGATTTCAGTTTAACGAGGCTGATTGGAGGGCAGGAATGTTCCAGAAGGAGAAGAACCATGAAGTACGTCAACAACATTGTATGTCAAACTATTAGAAGTATATCCTCACAACCCTCTCAGAGGGCCCTGCCTTACAGTCGTACAAAATGGGAAATGGGTGCACATTATGATATTGCGCAAATTTCAAGAATGAAATATTGATGTGAAACAAGATAATGTATTTATGGTAGAAATTATAATTTAGGTGTATTGATATGGTACAATAGACACAATTTATTTTTTAATTCATGGCCAAACTTTCTTAAAAAACATGTAATTAAAGGGCAAATTGTGTTAGTGACCTGTAAGAGTAACTTAATATGTCTTAATATGGTTAATAACGCATCTACAATAAAGTGCCTGTAAAAAGGGGCAGTAAGCCTAATTTTGGTTATATGCTACAGTGTACATCATAACACAATGGAGTTTGTGTGAAGTTGAGAAGTATATTTAAAGCACTGTCAGCGCGTCCACATGATACAGCCTTCCGTGACCGTGCACCACCCCCACCCCTCCTCCACACAGTTGCAAGTAGCAAAAGAGGACAGAGGATTAAAAAAACATGATGGAGGTAATTATCTTCACTCGAGCTTCTTCGCGGGAAAATCACCGGACGCCGCAATCTTCTGAACATAGCCAAACTGAGCAATACAGAGAGAGTTGTGTGGAGCTGATAGTCTTAATTAGCTTTGTAGCAACTCATTTGGGCAATGGCTTGAATGTAACGGACGTTCATTAATATTAAAAAGTTACACACTACAGCTTTAAATTCACATTTACTGCTTTATTTATGACAGTTGCAGTTTAAACACATCAGGGATTAACCTAGGTCTCTCTCTTTCTTAGAAACAGAGGGTGGAAAGCTGTAAGGATGAATTAGGCAGTGAAATTAAAGGAAGCAGGTGACTGGGACACCCTGGGGTTGTCACAAGGTTGTGTGCGTATGTGTGTGTGACAATAACAAATACAGACAACTGAAGTTGGTTGTTTGACTCAAAGTCTGGCTGACTGGATAAAAGGATCTGAGAAGCATGATGTCCTCTCGCTTTCAATGTATGAGATTAATGCTATTAAATCATAACTCTAACACATCCACACAAACAGAGTTGGGGACCCAGAGAGGCTGAGGTCACCACAATAATCAAATATGTTGATCAAATTTGGGGTGTGATTTAATTTTTGTGAAAGTGAGATTAAGGAATAGGAAGAGGGAGGAAAAGAATAGGGAGGCAAGAGAGCCAGATGGCCATATGGACTGAAATATACTGTCTGAATTTATTCTGCTCATGGAGCTTCTTAAACCAAATTTAGAGATTCTGAGAAATGACAGAAAGACAGAGGACGGTTTCTTTTCTCTCACAGTAATGATTAGAGGCAATCTTAATCCAAATCCCTTTAATTTGAATTTGCTGGCTGGGCACTGAAAGGATTTGATAAAAACCATTACTGAACAGAAAATTTGAACTGAAACTGAATATACATTACAGCATGATAATGATTACAGAGATAATAAAACAAATCCTAAAAAAAAGTAACATTTGTCAAAACAAATCACAAGTGCTCTTGCAGCCTTTGTCTGGCTATAATTAGTGTATTTAAAAAAAAAAATAGAAAACATTCTTTTTTTTATTTTGGGTATTAACATTAAGGGCCCTATCTTGCACTCAGCGCAACTGCCTTTGTACACCGACGCAGGTATGATTCCTATTTTGCATCCGACGCACAGCAGACTTTTCCCTCCACAGACGCACGTCGGTAAATTAGGGAATGTATTTGCGCTCCTGGGGGCGGTTCAGCGAAAAGAGGAGGCGTGTTCTGGCGCAAACGTTCCCTGGTGCTATTTTGCAGTTTCAGAAAACAATTCCGCCACTGACCAGGAAAAACCTGGTCTAAAGTCAGTGGCGCTAGTCTATAGTCAGTATTCAGATGCTATTTTAGGGGCGCATGCTTGGCCATAATGTAGCGTGTACATAATGTAGCATGTACACAACGCGCGAACACTTCTCTCATCTACACGGATGCAGCAGTTCCCATTTTTGCAAACCATACTTACAAGGAAAAATATTACTGAAAATGCGCTTCAGGTGTTTGGATAAGTCAGGAGCACTTTACAGTCCTCAAAAAGTCGCAGCATTCTTTGTGGCTTGTTGTGTTTTAAACAACATTTCCATGAATCATGGATGTGTAGATGACACAAATGAGGAAATATTAGAGGATTTAAGGAGACGTGATGTTGAACTACGGCGGGATTGGACACTCCGGCGGGATCTGGTCCGGGAGTAATGCGCGATGTGCTCCTGATGGAGCGGGTGGACGGAGATGGAGTGGGGGGAGGAGGAAGGGGCACAACAGGAGCAGGTGGTGCGTTTGGAGGCCCACCATGGCTGCAGCAATCCTCTCCAGACTTGAGGAGATGCGCCCTAGAGGCCGCAGCAACATCGCCACCCGGCCAAGATGGGCATTTATTACGTTGCTGCATCCCAGGACAGCTCCCGCTGGCGTGCGCCAGGCAAATCCGCCGTCATAATAGCAATCCGCCATGGAACAAGTGCGCCTGCTCTTAAAGGGAATGTGAGATGATGCTCCGATTGGTTTATTGCACGTTACGCCCAAACCACACCTAGCTACTTCAGACCAACCCATTTTAGATTTGCGTCGGCCGCCAAGAGTCATTTATCCCGCCGGTATAATAGCAACAGCGCCCGACATCCGCCCACAAAGCTACTTGCGTTTCACGTTTGATTCTTGCGTTTCAGATCGTTAAAATAGAGTCCTAAAAGGAAAGTGCTGCCAGTATGTTTGAAGTTACAATTCAATTGTAATGTTGTTGTGTTACCAGAAGTAAGAGAAGTATTTGTTTTAACTGAGGGGGATGTTTCACTCATCCATGAGCTCTAAACAGCACCGCATTTCCGTAACATTACCAGCCAAATATTTAGGGATAATGGTGGTAATTCTTCCTTAGTTTGAAAAAAATAAATCTAATTAAGTAAGTAAAAATGTGCCCACATGTTTGAGCATCTGATTTGCACAAATGTTACGGCAACACAAAAATCATTTTATGTTTCCAATAAAGCTGAAATGAAAGATGTGAAAAGACAGATAGATGCAGAGAGATAAGGGAGGCACTATAGGAGGATAGAGAGAGAGAGAGAGATAAAAAGAAAGAGATTTCTAGTAAATTCCTCTGGTCCATTAACCATCACTGTCAGCCTCCACAAAGCTGAACTCAGTCCTGTGAGGAGAGGAGGGAGGCAGCTCTCATCTGCCTGTGTGTGTCTCGCTGTGTGTGTGTGTGTGTGTGTGTGTGTGTGTGTTTGTGTGTGTGTGTGTGTGTGTGTGTGTTGGGGTAATGGCCTCAGCAGCACTCCACTTAAAATAGCCTCTGATTGCATCTGTTGTCCACCCCGTCTGTGCTTTGGTCTCTGTCTCATTTTTTGTCTGTCTCGAGCCAACTGTCATTTACATTTTTAGCTGTTAAGGGTTGATAAAAGAGTGTTATATTCATTGTTTTCATTCATGCATGTCTCATATTTCTTTGCATTTGTTTTCAACTTTATCTCAGAGAAACTCCAAGGTTAACGTGCCTTGCTCAAAGACAACAACAATATTCTTTGAGGGTTTTTAAGGTCTTTCTGTATATGACATGGCTTGCTTAGTATTGCTCTCTAGTGGTGGAGAAAAACATGCAGCCAGCAAGTCTTCCCAGAGTGCTCCCGTTTTCCCTTTTGCAGGAGAGAGCAAGGGAGAGAGGCAGGGAGGGAGAGCAAATAAGCAAGAGGGACTAATCACTGCAAAAACACAATCATATGACTGGATCTCCTGCAGCTCACGCTAAACTTATTAATGCAGTCCGTAAACAAGTATGGGGGGAGTGACAGAGAGAGAGACGCACAGAGGAGGGTTGAGATTAGAGACAAAAAAAGACAAACAAGGCTGTTCGATGCAACACATGAATGTCACAACTTAGTGACTCTGCAGTCATTCACAGCAGAGACATTCAAAAGAAATCGTTTCACCTGTACTGTACAGGAAATGCAGACTTACACTAGTAACCCGCCTGTAGATCTGGGCAGCGTTTTGACATTCAGAGTAGGGGTACTCTGAGGTAGCCATCTCCAGCATACACATCCCGAAGGCGTAGACGTCTACCAATTCATCATACTTCTCCTCATACATCTCTGGGGCCATAAACTCTGGGGTTCCTGATGAAAGGGAGAGAAAAAAAACAATGAACTATCACAGTACATTGTGCTAGGAGTGATGTTAAAGTCAACATCTTAAATGCTTTGTAACTCAATATATCGGTAAACTATGAGGTTTAAATAAGCATCATAGCTAAAAAACTAACTCGCTCAGTCAGTTCAGTAACACATTAAAATGATTTATGGTGAGCGGACTTAAATCATAAAAATTCCCTAAACAAAGCTGGAAATTTTAAATTAAAAACTCATTACTGGTACCACATACTAGACTTGTCGTTTGTGTGCAAACACACGACAAGTTTCATTTTTATTTAACCTTTATTTAATCAGGTTAGTCTCATTGAGATATAAAATCTTTTTCAAGAGAGACCTGTCATGTGTGTTCATGCATATATATGTGTGTGTGTTTGTGGATTTCTGCAAGTGTCCAAATACTTGAGGTCTGCCTAACTACTACAAAGCAGCTGTGAGATTTACAAAGCATATCATTTTCGCCTCAAGTGCATGAGAATTTGCACAATAATATACTTTGTGCACGAATGTGTATGATACCAGAATGTCTGTGGTTAACTAACTAAATGGCCGCCAAGTTATATTTTGGAACACAGCAGACACTTTTGACTCGAGTGTGTATTTTGTGCAGGGTGTGTTTTTGGTGTGTATGCAGCCATCACATCTCCAGACAGCTTAATCCTAGCTTAATGGCAGACTGACTGGTGTGTATTTCACATTTCAAATACCTGCGGTTTGCTTTTACAACCAGACATTTAGAAGCAGTAAAATGTATCTACAGTAGGCGTGTGTAGCAGTTCACAATGTGTCTGTGTTCATGTCTTTGCTTATACATGACAGCGGGTGTGCAGGTGTGTACTGTATGTAAAGTGCTTACTGTTGAGGCAAATTCGCAAATTATGTTTGTTGTTTTACTTTCTCCCCCTTCACAGATCTAAACATTTTTTTGTTTTATACAGCTTTATGTCTGACTACTGACAGGTGTGTGTGTGTGTGTGTATATGTGTGACATGCAAGAGATAAAGAATGTGTGTCTTTAGTGGCCGTGCACATGCTTTTTCCTACCTATGACACTCTTCGCGAAGGAGGCCCTTTTTAGCGTGGCTAAACCCAGGTCCCCTATCTTCACCGAGCCCGTGGGCCCCGTGATGAAGATGTTGTCGCATTTCAGGTCCCTGTGAATGATGGGCGGGGTTCTGGTGTGCAGGAAGTGGAGGCCTTTGAGGATCTGTCTGCACCACGAACGAAGAACCTTGATTTTCATCACCTTGAAACGCTTCAGGTAGCTGCAGGACAAAGAAATCCCACATAAGACAGCATGTCCATAACAAAGCAAGATTAAATGTATACAGTTGAACAGAGAGAAGCAGGTTCAACCCAAGCACAGCTTCTCAACAATACCTGCTGACTAGTTTCCTCTTTGAAGGTCACTCCGTAAAGAGAAGCTATGCATCTCATATCTCATCTGAAGCACCATTTTATTTAGGTTTAGGGGCACTCACTTTGAAGAGTTTACATATATATTATTATTGCACAACACTAAAAATCCATCCATGACGTAATTACATGTAACTATTTCAAAGCAAAGCATGGAGAGGCAGACGATAGCCAGATATGATGCGGCAACGGAAACACTGATAATGCTTCAATTAAAAATGAAAGCTTACACAACCAAAGGGGATTACGGTCAGACAATTCCATCTTAAAAAGATACATCATAAATACTCACACAAACACATTACCACTTAAAAACAGACATCTATTTTAATCTGGATACAAATAAAGAGCTTGATTCACAGTACAGTCAGTACTCAGGAACTTTATTCAGCAGGACTGAGAACAGGTTTTAGACTGATATGTGTTTATTTATTTGAGCATAAAAAGGCTATTCTATTTAAGCAGGCATTTGACTATTTTAACCAATTATTTTAGTCATTTTAACTTAAAATAACTTTAAATAAAGCACAAATATCTCATCACATCATCATGTATATGTCACACAGCATGTTCTAATGAAAGAATAGTAGTTATGCTAAAGCACATCATTAGATATTTTTTTATGTGGTTTCTAAGTGGGACCTGCCCATTATCTTTCCCCACTTAATCCCAACCTATCACCCTGGGTGGAAAGTAAGGAGACACCCTCGGACTGCTCGCCAGGCGTTCTGTGGGTGATCTGGATTCTCCAGTCCACCTCGTTTGTGTGTCTTTGGAATGTGGGAGGAAAATGGAGGAAACCCCACAGGATCAAAGGGAGGTCAGGACAGGAATTTTGCACAACAGCACTTCCAGATTTCACTTTCAGCCAAATAACTCAAACATGCAGGTGTTTGTATTTGTATTGATTCAATTGATTTGAAGAAGAGGCTTCAGTCGAAAGTTCTCTTTAGGAGCTTTGTGAACTCATTAAAAATCCATTTGACTGTCACTCTTGATTAACTAATTCAATGATTAATGATCAATTGAATTCTAAGCAAAGGGTTTCCAATTTTCTCCTGTCAGCTGGGGACTGTTCGGCCTCTCTCCTCAGCTCTTTATATATAATATTAGCTAAATTCAAGTACAGAGTGAAGACAGGACGCAGTGTTAGTCATCCTCTGATCATCCACACCATGAGTAGGATTCAAAACTTCACAACTCCTCATCTTTTTCTTTTGATTAGTTGGTATGTGCTAATTTCACTGCATCACAGCAGGCTGAACAATTTGATATGATATACTTGTTATTCGTTAAAGTACTTTGGTTCATAGAGCTCAGAATTATCCTTTGGTCCTTGATCTATTTACTGCATTAAATTCAATGTCCAAGTTTTAAACTTAGCCCATACTAAATCTGCTAATTTCGGCGAATAACGGGCAGCTGACTGAACCGCCCAGTGACTCTGCAAATCTGTCTTAACTGGCAAGGAGCCGTTCAGACAACTCTGGACTCCGCATCACAGACCAATCTGCCAACCCAGAAGCAGACTGCTGGTAGAAGCTGCCGTTTTATACAGTAGTTACAGACCCTGTGTCTTTACCAGAGTAGACTACATTCATTATCCAGTGGTATTTCAATTACATTCTAGTATTTGCTGCTACTTTATACTGTACTTCTACCCCTTCTGCATTTAACAGGATAATATTGTAGCTCTTAGTCCACTACATGTATTTGACAGCTAAAGCCATCATGTCATTTCAGTTGTCAGATCATTGTGACCCACTTCCACCGAGATCACCTCTTCAAAACCAGCTGTCCCAACAGGTCCCAGTGTCTGAGCTTCATTGGGGGGATATTACCGTACAGCTTGTGGCATGACTACCCCGTAAAACGATGCCATCATAATGGGGTCTAATCGCCAAAGACTCCTCGCGTCTCTCTTGAACTCTTCACGTAT